>NC_072441.2:125229772-125532803 GCF_028878055.3 Symphalangus syndactylus | reverse complement strand
CTGTAATCCCAGCTACTCAGGAGGCTGAGGCAGGAGAATTGCTTGAACCTGGGAGACGGAGGTTACAGTGAGCCAAGATCGTGCCACTGCACTCCAGCCTGGGCGACAGAGCGAGACTTATCTCCAAAAAAAAAAAAAAAAAACTTTACATGCTTATAAGACTATAGCTATCTGAAGATAAAGATTTAAAAATTATCTTTTAAAAATGCAAATTCAACATTTCATTTTGGGGAAAATTTTTGTTAAAAAACAGTATTTAATTTTACAACATACAAAATTAAACACTACCTTTATGAAAGAGTTTGTAATTTTTAGTTGCATGATATTTCAAATAAAACATTCATAAAAATATTTAAGGAAAGTCATATGCAGAGTCACGTTTTCCTGTTCTTTTGAATATTTAGGGCTAAAAATAGGAGTCAGTTATGCCAGGAATATAGGTTAAAAAAAAATCACCTTGCAATAAAATCTCCACTAAAAAATTTCAGAACTAAATCTTCCAGAAACGTAAATTTACTGATAAAATTTGTCCTGCCTTTTATTTATTGTAGTAAAATATATATAACATTAATTCTACCATTTTAACCAATATTAAGAGTACAATTCAATGGCATTAAGTACATTCATAATGTTGTACAACCATCATCATCTCCAAAATTTTCATCACCTCAAACACATATAGTAAGGAATTACAGTGTTTATTAAACAAAACAAAAACAGGAAATTGAACATACATCTTTAGATGCAGTCTTGTAAATCACAGACGACATGAGAGTCAGATGCTATCCACAAAAATAGTAGGCAAAAACCATTGGCTACTGATTACATCCACTTGATAATTCTGAAAACTCCTATTTGTAATAGATGTTCAATTAACCTTCCTTTTACTTATTAATCTAAAAACAGTATCATGCAGCTAATTAAAAATCATGTATCTATTTTTTCCAGCTTTTTCATATTGGCCGAATATTGTGCCTAAATAGTCTATTCAGCTTTTCTAAATTCATTTGACCTAATTGTTTTATTTAAATTTCTCACTAGGCTCTCTAAAAGACCTCAACAAGAAATGCTAATTAGAAATACTACTGGATCATCCTCAGATCACTACTTCAGCACCAATATCACTACCTCCAAAAAGACAAAAAGAAACCATGAGAAAAATTAGTAATGGATCCACAACCATAATCAGGACCCTGAAAGGTCACTTACTAAGAAAATAAAAGTTAAAATATTTCTAAAATATTTTGCAGAAAAGATTAGGATTTATGTTTGCTACAAACAACACTTTTCTTCTACCAAGGTGTTTCCAATAAACATTCCGTAGGTTTTCTGGAGAGTTGCGGTAAAAACAAGAAAAAGAAAACTAAAATCAGGAAGCACAATCCTTCTAGGTTCGCAACACACAACCCATAAATAGTAACGGGGAGAATTAGGTCTGCCTATATTCCACAGCCCTATTCAGATAGTGTTATGTAGGTACTTTAAAAAGGTAGAATCTCTCAAGTCTAAAAGACAGCAGGGACAGGTCTAACTTGAAAAACAATTCCACTATTAAAATTAAACTACTGCACTTCATTCTATTCGTGTTCTCACTTACAAGTGGGAGCTAAATGATGAAAACACATAGATACATAGAGGGGAACAACACACACTGGGCTGGGGCCTATCGGAGGGTGGAGGGTAGGAGGAGGGAGAGGATCAGGAAAAATAACTAATGGGTACTAGGCTTAATACCTGGTTGATGAAATAACCTATACAACAAATCCCCATGATGTAAACTTACCTATGTAACAAACCTGCACATGTAAGTCTGAACTTAAAAGTTTTTTAAAAAATGATTTAAAAATCTATCCTGGTTTTCTCACCATGTAACTATTCTTCCAACTACTATCAAGACAAAAATTCTATTCTGAGTTATTTTTGTTGATTCTCCAAAATTAGAAATCTTAACTCTTAATACAAACAAGGATTTCTTTTTTAAAATCCGTATTTCTACAACTGATATTGACTGGAAAATTAGCTAGAAAAACATATGCCAAAAAGTTACTTTATAGGAAATACTGTTTTCAGCTTAAATAAATTCCATTTAAGAATGCTTCTGTGGGGCTGGCCATGGTGGCTCACGCCTGTAATCCCAACACTTTGGGATATCAAGGCGGGCAGATCACGAGGTCAGGAGTTCGAGACCAGCCTGGCCAACATGGTAAAACCCTGTCTCTACTAAAAATAAAAAATAAAAAAAATAGCCAGGCAAGGTGGCTCGCGCCTGTAATCCCAGGTACTCGGGAGGCAGAGGCAGAAGAATTGCTTGAACCTGGAAGGTGGAGGTCGCAGTGAGCTGAGATCATGCCACTGCACTCCAGCCTGGGTGACAGAGCGAGACTCTGCCTCGGGGAAAAAAAAAAAAAAAGCTTCTGTGTCTTGATAGATGTAGATGTTGTACAACAGTGAATGTACTAAATGCAATTAAAATGGTTAATTTTGCATTATGTGAATTTTCACATGAAAAAGATAGTATTTCTATGCATATTCTGGGTCACATAGCTAATTAAAAATCATGCAACTATTTTTTCCAGTATTCCTGAAGAAGGGAGCATATGGCTCTAATTTTTGCTGACAGATACCTGGAGAACTCCAACATGGATAATGACACAGCCATAAGAATCATTTTAAAAAGTAGAGCCGGAAACTCAATGGTACCATACCTGAAGCCTGCATTCCTTAGACTTAATCAGTTCAAGACAGCACAAAGCCTATATTTTTATGGATACTTCTGAACCAGAACAAGGAACCCACGAAGGTCTCTAAATCCAGTCTGCATTAAACTAGTAACTCCAAATGTTAGAATACACTAATCTACCAAATGACGTCCAACTTTTTAAATTATTTAAGCTCCTTGGGAAGCTGGCTTTATCCATACAGCTAATTATTCTCCAGTAATAACCCTCCATGCTTCATTTTAAGTGTTCTACTAAATCTTCCCTGAATGTCTTATAAATGTGCATTCTTTTGGTTTCGTCTTGTTGTTTCTCTGTGCTTAGAAGGCCCTCTCCTAAGGCTACCTAAATGTTAACCATGCTTCAAGATCCAGTTCAAATCCCTTTTTCTCCATTAGTCATTCTCTTACTACTACTTTTAGGAAGATTCTTTCATGGCCATTGTGAATAAACTGCTTCTGAGGATATCTACCTAATATATTGTTATTTTTGTATTGTTAAAAATTCTTCATTGCTGTAAATTTATTAACCTAACTTTTTTTTGCCATGTCAAGAGTGAATCATATTTTTCCTTAAGTGGAAATTATAGTCTTATAGAAAGATGACATATCGTTTTGCTAACATGCTAGAGGATTCCATATAGAAAAAACACGAATGTGAAAATAATAAATCTTACAATGTAAATTATCTTATTTTGATGTATCCTTTAAAATTAACTATCTCATTTTCTTGTCGTAATGGCCAAAAGATTCCTTTATGAGGAACCTAATAAGAACATATTTTGGAACTGCACAGCAATTGTGGAACAAGAGAAAATTTGAAATATATTTAATCACACTACATTTCCAACACTTTGTTTCAGAGTACGTATAGGCATCTCAACCTCAAATAAAATTCATGTGCATTAGGGTATTTGCAAAATTAACTGCATGTGATAATACACCAATATAAATTCAATTTCCTTTTCCAATTTCACTGATTGTACCTCTTATAGTAAGCACATAGCTGGTCAATTTCTCATCAGGAAATACAAATTGGCACTCTGTTTCCAAGGTGACAAACAATCTTTCACCTTTCAACCTCCAATAAGAAAATGAAATTTTAATCCATACAGGTAGATCCCCCACCCCCAATACCCTAATCCCAAAAAGTTATGCTTGTGGTTGCCATGCCTAAGAGTATTAATGCTTAAAATCATCACAGTTTATCCTTTCAGCTACAGTAGACACATTTTGTCAAATGCAAAATGTACTTACTAAGCCTTTAAGCTTCAAAGAATAAAGAATTTCATCCTAAAATATATATATACATTTATAAGAGCGTATATATGCATGCATTTCTGTTCCATGAAACAGAAAACCTGAAACAGTGAATAACCCAGTAGCAATGATACTTCCAAAGCAGTGTCCAGTATGTGGCGTCTAAAAAGAAGTAAGATTCCATGATTATTACTAAAAAAAAAAAAAAACAAAAAAAACAACCAACAGTCACTGGAAAAATGGCTGATTGGAGGTCCCAGGTTGGAAATATGTATGTCAAGTCTGGAAATTTTTGTAATATCAAATAGAAAAGAAGCTATAATAGGATATTAAGAGTCTATCAAAAGGAATGAGAAAACCAACTGAATAGGTTCCCACTGACCAAAGATGAGAATTTAATCATTAATAGGGATAAAACTGCACTGTACCAAAATATACCAAATATATTGAAATATACAAATTGAATAAGACACTTAAAATGTTTCACTGGTCATCTTTGGAAAATGTTACAGAATCAACATTATTTTGAAAAAGGTAAACAAAGGGAAATAATTAAGCATTTATGCTATCTTTCCTATACAATCTGTATATAAGAATAACCAAATAATTGGCAAAGGGAAGTTTCCCTTTATAGAAGAATTCTGGCTAATAAACGCAGGAGCATTAGGATATCACCATTTTGTAAATCTTAATGAATTAAAAGATCTAGGGTTAGGCAATGATTACCAGTAGTAACAAAACAGATAATCTGATAGTTTATATACATATATATATATACACACACACACATACATGTATCTCCCTCCTGATAGCAATACACTCCAGCACCTATAAAGTGTTCTTGAGAAAAATACATACACACATTATATATAGTCAGAATGGAAACAAGCTTCTAGATTTAACTACAAATTTACAGTAAATAAAGAGAACAGAAACTATGCTAAGATGCACCACAGGAGTACAATCAGCAAAATCCAGACTCTAGGAGACAAAAACAAAAAACCTGAATAAGCCAGTTTCTTACATCAAAGAATAACAACAGGCTGGGCGCAGTGGCTAACGCCTGTAATCCCAGCACTTTGGGAGGCCGAGGCAGGTGGATCACAAGGTCAGGAGATCGAGACCATTCTGGCTAACACAGTGAAACCCCGTCTCTACTAAAAAGACAAAAAAATTAGCGGGGCGTGTTGGCGGGCGCCTGTAGTCACAGCTACATGGGAGGCTGGGGCAGGAGAACAGCGTGAACCAGGGAGGCGGAGCTTGCAGTGAGCGGAGATGGCGCCACTGCACTCCAGGCAGGGTGATAGAGCGAGACTCCGTCTCAAAAATAATAATAATAATAATAATAATAAAACAACAACAATAATAAATTGTAAAAAGACAAACCAAAAATTCAAGAAAAAAAAAGAGATGGAGCTGAAACCTATAAATTAGCTCTAACAAACAGAATTTTCTGTAATAAGAGAAATAATCTGTACTGTCCAGTATGGTAGCCCCTAACCTCATATCGCTACTGAGTACTCGATATATGGGTAGGGCAACTAAGGACCAGATTATTTCATTTCAGTTTTAATCAATGTAAATAGCTACATATGGCTAGTGCCTTCTGTACTGAATGGTGTCATTATAAACCAGTGAAAAATTAAGAGACCTATTAATCAATCACAATATATTGTATGATGAATCTTATTTGGGTCCCTATTCAAGCTAATAAATCTTAAAATACACATAAAACAATTAGGGGCCATGTAAAAAATCTGGGGGCATGAGGGGAGTCCTGCCCTTGTCCACCACTGCTGCCAGTAGCTGAGCCTGTCATCAGGATGACTGAGGATTGATCTGCCCTGCCTACCATTGGTGCATTATGTGCATAATCAGGGGCCTGAGAAGAGGTCTGCCCTGCTTACCATGGCCAGCACCTGCACACATCATCTGGGAGCCTAGGAACTGGGAAATACCCACCCAACTGATGCTGGCATCCGCTTGCATTATCCAGAGGCCTGCAGATAGGTCTGCTCTGCCCACTGCTGACATACACATATGATGTCCAGGAACTGAAGACAAGCCCACTCCACCCATCACCACCATTGCTTGAGTCTGAGTGTGCCAACTAGTGACCTGGGAATCAACCCACCCTGATTACTGCTGGCATCCATACATGCCATCCAGTGGCTTGGGGACATGTCCACCTTGCCCACCTTGCCCAGTGCCACCACCACTGGTGCCCAAGGACTATCTGGTCTAGTGTTTTCATCCCTAGCAAATCCTCAAAACAGCCTTCATTAAAAAACACAGTCTAAGCCAATGAGAAACTCAGATACCACTGACACTGATCAAAGCTAAATAAATAATTCAGAAACTACACTACTGCCCTACCCAGAATCAAAACCAAAGCAACCTACCCAACCAACACTATAGTTATGCCTATAGGAAGAAGTCTTTCTCTAAGAAAGTCAATCCATAAAACTGGAAGAAGTGACTGTTAAATCAGATATCAGCATAAGGATGCAAGAACATGAAAAAGCAAGAAAATATGATATCTCCAAAGAAACCAAGTTCTCCAGTATAAAAAAAAATCCCAAAAAAGAGAAATTTATGAAATGCCTGAAAAACAATTCAAAATAATATTAAAGAAACTCAATGAGACACAAGAGAACACAGATAAACAATATAAAGAAATAAGGAAAATAATTCATGATTGGAACAAGAAAGTCAACAAAAAGATAACATTTTTAAAAATCAAACAAATCCTAGAACTGAAGTAGGCAATAAATGAAATAAAAGATAAAATCGAGAGCTTCAACAATAGACTAGATCAAGCAGAAGAAAGAATTTCTGAAAGAATTTCTGAATTTGAAGACAAGTCTTTATAAATAACCCAGTCAGTACAAAAAACAAATAAAGAATAAAAGAAATTAAAGAAAGCCTATGTGACATATGGGACAAAATAAAGCAGACAAATATTCTAATTCTAGGAATTCCAGAAGGTGAAATGATGGGTAAAGACATAAAAAGCCTATTTAACAAAATAACTGAAAATTCTCCAAGTCTTGCAAGAGATTTGGTTATCCAGATCCAGAAGCTCAATAATTCCCAAACAGATTCAACCCACAAAGGTCCTCCCCCAAGTGTATTATAGTCAAACTATCAAAAGTCAAAGAGAGAATTCTGAAAACATCAAGAGAAAACTGTCAAGTCACATATCAAGTAATTACCATCAGACTAAGAGCAGATTTTTCACTACAAACCTTACAGGTCAGAAGACAATGAGATGATATATTCAAAGTGCTGGAAGAAAAAAACCTGCCAGCCAAGAATACTATACCCAACAAAGCCATCCCTAAAAAACGAAGGAGAAATATTTTTTTTTCCAAATGTGCAAAAACTGAGGGCATTCATTCATCACCACTAACTAAACCAGTCCTAAAATACTTAGGGGAATTCTACATTTGAAAGCTAAAGAATAGTATCTACCATCATGAAAACACACTAAAGTATAAAATTCACTGGTACAGCAGATACACAAAAATGAGAAAGAAAATGGAGACAAATGTTCTCACTACAGAAAACCACCAAACCACGTGATAAATAATAAGAAAAGAAGAAAAAAGCAAAGGATGTATAAAATTAACAGAAAACAATGAACAAAATTACAGGAATAAGTCCTCACCTATCAGTAATAATCCTGAATGTAAATGGATTAAATTCCCCACTTAAAAGATATATACTAGCTGAATGGATTGTTTAAACATGATCCACCTATATGCTGCCTGCCAGAAACCCATTTCACCTGTAAAGACACATATAGACTGAAAGGGAAGGAAAAAGGTATCTAGTGCAAAAGGGAAGGAAAAAGGTATCTAGTGCAAATGGAAACCGAAAGTGAGCAGGAGTTGATATCAGATAAAACAAACTTTAAGTCGAAAACTGTAAAATGAGACAAAGAAGGTCATTAAATAAGGATAAAAAAAGTCAAGTCAGCAAGAAGATATAACAATTCTAAACATATATGTGCCCAACACCAGAGCACCCAGATATTTAAGGCAAATGCTAGATCTAAAGAAAGAGATTCGAATACACTAATAGTTGGGAACTTCAACACCCTACTCTCACCATTGGACCAATCGTCTCGATAGAAAATAAACAAACATCTTAACTACACTTAAACTAGATGGACCCAACAGACACTTATAGAACATTTCACCCAACAGGTGCAGAATAAATATTCTTCTCATCAGCACATGGAACATTCTCTAGGACAGACCATATGTTAGGCCACAAAACAAATCTCAAAAATTTTTAAAAAATCAAAATCACATCAAGTAACTTCTCAGACCACAATGGAATACAACTATAAATCAATAACAAGAGGAACTTTGGAATCTATACAAATACATGAAAATTAACAACATGCTCCTCAATGACCACTGGGTCAATACAGAAATTAAAAAGAAAAATTTTAAATGTCTTAAAACAAATGAAAATAGAACCACAACATACCCAAACCTACAGGACACTGTTAAAATAGTGCTAAGAGGAAAGTTTATAGCAATAAACACCTACATCAAACAAGTAGAGGGATTTCAAATTATTTAATGATACACCTCAATGAACTAGAAAAGCAAGAACAAGCCAAACCCAAATCAGTAGAAGAAAAGCAATAATAAAAATCAGAGCAGAAATAAACAAAAATAGAGACTAAAAAAATATACAAAGGATCAGCAAAATAAAAAGTTTTTGAAAAAATAAAATGGATAAACTACTAGTCAGACTAACCAAGAAAAAAAGAAGACCCATATAAAATTAGAAAGAAAAAAGGAGACATTACAACTGATCCCACAGAAATACAAACTTATTAGACACTATTATGAAGAAATTAATGCTAACAAATTTTAAAACTTGGAGAAAGTGTGTAAGTTCCTGAACAACCTACCAAGATGGTATCAGAAAGAAACAGAAAACCCGAAAAGACCAATAACGAGTAGTAAGACTGAATCAGTAATAAAAAGTCTCCCAACCAAGAAAATTCCAGGATTGGATGGCTTTGCTGCTGAATCCTACCAAACTTGTAAATAACTAACAACAATTCTCTTCAAGCTATTCCAAAAAACTGGAGAGGAGAAAACTCTTCCTAACTCATTCTACAAGGCCAGCATTACCCCAATAACAAAATCAGACAAAGACACAACAAAAAAACTATAGGCCAATATCTCTGACACAGAAGCAAAAATCCTCAACAAAATATTAACAAACAAAATCCATCAATACATCAAAAAGATAATACACCATGATCAAGTGGGATTTATCCCAGGGATGCAAGGATGGCTCAACATACACAAATCAATAAATGTGAAATATCACATCAACAGAAAACAAAAACCATATGCTCATCTCAATAGACACACAAAAGAAAGCATCTGATAAAATTCAATGTCTTTTCATGATAAAAGCTCCCAACAAACTAGGCATAGAAAGAGCATGCCTCATCATAATAAAGGCCATATATGACAAACCCACAGCTAACATCATACTGAAGGGGGAAAGGTGAAAGCCTTCCTTATAACAACTGCCCACTTTCACCATTCTTGCCCACTTTCACCATTCTTGCCCACTTTCACCATTCTTATTCAACATAGCACTGAAATTTCTAGCCAGAGCAATCAGGCAAGAGAAAGAAATAAAAAGGAATCCAAATTGGAAATGAGAAAGTCAAGTTGTCCTGCTTTATAGATGACATGATCTTAGATATAGAAAAATCTAAAGATTCCACCAAAAAAACCTCTTAGAACTGAGAAATTCTGTAAAGTTGTAGGATACAAAATTAGCATACAAAAAATCAGCAGGGTTTCTATACACCAATAATGAAATGAAAAGAAAGCAATCTCATTTACAATAGCTACCTATATATATACCCAGGAATAAATTTAACCAAGGAGGCAAAGGGCCTCTACAATGACAACTACAAAACACCAATGAAAGAAAGTGAAGACAACACAAACAGAAAGATATCCCATGCTCATGGGTCAGAAGAATTAATAGCATTAAAATGACCATACTACCCAAAGCAATCTACAGATTCAACACAATCCCTATCAAAATGCAATGATATTCTTCACAGAAATAGAAAAAAAAATCCCAAACTTTGCATGGAACCACAAAAGACTCCGAATAACCAAAGCAATCCCAAGCAAAAAGAACAAAGCTGAAGGCATCATACTACCTGACTTCAAAGTATACTACAAAGCTATAGTAACCAAAATAGCAAGATATTGGACTAAACACATACACACAGGCCATTGGAACAGAATAAAGAATTCAAAAATAAACCCACATATTTACAGAAAACTATCAACAAAGGCTCCAGAACATACACTGGAGAAAGAACAACCTCTTCAAAAAATGGTGCTGGGAAAACTGGATATCCATATGCAGAAGAATGAAACTAGATCCCCCTCTCACCACACACAAAAATCAACTCAAAATGGATAGAAGACTTAAATGTAAGATCTGAAACTATAGAATTACCAGAAGAAAACAAAGGGATATGCTTCAGAACATTGGTCTGAGAAAACATTTCATGGCTAAGACTTCAAAAGCGCAGGCAACAAAAGAGTGTGCACACACACACACACACACAAATGGGACTATATTAAACTAAAAGGCTTCTGCACAGCAAAGGAAACAATCAAGAGAGTGAAGAGAGCACCTGCAGAGTGGGAGAAAATATCTGCAAACTATTCATCTGAAAAGCAACTAGTATCCAGAATACCCAAGGAACTCAAACAACTCAATAATGAAAAAGCAATCCCATTAAAAAGTGGGCAAAGGATTTGAATGGACATTTCTCAAAAGAAGACATACAAATGGCCAATAGGTATATGAAAAAAGTGCTCAATATCACTAATCATCAGGGAAATGCAAATCAAAACCACAATGAGATATCAACTTACCCCAGTTAGAATAACTATTATCAAAAAGACAAAAATAACAAATACTGCTGAAGATGCAGA
Source organism: Symphalangus syndactylus (assembly GCF_028878055.3). Classification (NCBI taxonomy): domain Eukaryota; kingdom Metazoa; phylum Chordata; class Mammalia; order Primates; family Hylobatidae; genus Symphalangus; species Symphalangus syndactylus. The sequence continues at coordinate 125,521,817 of NC_072441.2, read as the reverse complement.
GAAAAGGGGACTCTTATTCACTGTTGGTGGGAATGTAAATTACTACAGTCACTAGGAACGACAGATTGGAGGTTTCTGAAGAAAACTAAAAATAGAACGACCACTTAATCCCCCAATCCAATGAAAAGAAAATTAGTATATCAAAGGGATATTAGCACCAACATGCCTATTGCAGCACTATTCACAATAGCCAAGATATGGAATCAACAGATGAATGGATAAAGAAAACATGGTGTGTGTGTGTGCGCGCGCGCGCACAACAATCAGGAGTGGGGGTGACACAAGATTAGCCCCTTCACTGATAATTGTTAAAGCTCGATTGTTGAAAAATGGGGTTCTTTATACATCCTCACTACTTTTGTATGTCTTTAAAAAGTTCCACAATCAAAAAACACATTGGGGAAGGGGAACACATTGATCCTGTGTACTAAAAAGAGCTTTGTGGTCCTTGTTTCCCCCAGGAAGGATATCAGAAATAAAGATAAATTTGAGGTATAACTTGGAATATTTTGCAGGTAACTATTACTGGAGGCAGATAAATGGTCCTTTACTATATTTTATACACTCAAGTCTGACTAATATCTATTGGCCAGTTTTTCACTTTCCAGGATCATACCTGAATTTTTCTTTGACACCATTTGACTGCTCCTTTCACAATACAGCAGGTAGAAACACTTGAAGCAAATGCCTCATTTGGACTTCAAGCTCTAGTTCACAATTTGAAGAACATTAAAATATATTTTTTAAATGTAAATGCATGGACATAGTAGGCTGAGAATGGCAGCTCATGCCTATAATCCCAGCACTTTGGGAGGCCAGGCGAGAGGATCGCTTGAGCCCAAGACTTCAAGATCAGCCTAGGCAACATAGCAAGACCCTGTCTCTACCAAAAAATTTCTTTAATTATCCAGGCACAGTGGCATGCGCCTGTAGTCCTAGCTACTTGGGAGACTGAGGTGGGACAGTCTCCTGAGCTCATGAGTTTGAGGCTGCAGTGGGCTATGATTTTGCCACTGCACTGCAGCCTAGATGACAGAGTAAGATCCTGTCTTGAAAACAACAACAACAACAAAAATTTTTTTAAGAATATGGTAGGCACGAAAATGTTCCTTCCCCTCCGCCAAAAAAAGATATCTATATCAAATCCCTAGAATCTGTGATGTGATCTTATTGGAAAAAAGAGTCTTTGTAATGTAATTATAGATCTTGAGATGACATCATCCTGGATTGTCCAGGCAGACCTTATATCCAATGACAAATGTCCTTAGATACCCCGAGGACAGACAAAGGACAAGGTAAAGAGGCATGGATTGGAGTGGCCACAAGCCAAGAAAGCCAGCAACCACCAGAAGCTGTAGAGGCAAAAAACAGATACTCCCCCAGAATTCCAGAAGGAAGGTAGCCCTGCAGACACCTTGATTTCAGACTTCTGGCCTCCAAAACTGTGAGAGAATAAATGTCTGTTGTTTTAAGCCACCAAGTCTGTGGTTTTTACAGCAACCGAAGGAAACTAATACAAGAGATTATCTACTTTTCCAATTATTGACTACCTTTTTTTCTTCATACTGCCTCAGATAACTGAAGTCAAGGCTACTCTAAATGATTTTTAGAGCATCTCTTCCATTTCAATGGCAGGAATTTTTGTTTTATTCAATGATACCTAATACTGGAAAACCACTACTCTCTGATCACAACTTCATATGCTTTCTAGCTTTCTCATTGTTTCTTTACTAAACACCTTAGGTGGTCTTGCCTAAAGCAAATGAAAAGAACTCAAAGAGGAATTTCCCTTACTTTGAACTCTGCCAACTTTAAACTTTAACAATTGCTCCAGCTTTCTAATGTCTACTTCAGGAAATTCTATCTGAAATCATCAGATTCATCTGCTGTTATCTTTTCCTCTACAACGTAGAGTCTACATTTGTAATTCCCAGACCTTTTTTGTTCCATGATTTAATGTTTTATCATTATCTCTTCCCTATTTCATGACCTTCTCTCAAACTTGATAATAAAAAGGAAATGACACTGTGTGATAACTAAAACAGTGACTTTATATATTAGTGACTTTTACAGGTGATGAAATATTTTAAACACTAAAGATGCATTAAACAGTGTCACAAAGAAAGGATTATAAACCCGTGTTCATAACATTTCTTCATTGCTTCCAGCTTCCTACCTGCATGCTACTAAAAATTGTATTTATCATAACATAATTTTACTATTTATATCATTATCTAATGTCATAACAACGAGCATTAAATTAGATCTAATTCTCTTTCTGTGAAAAAGAAGTAGGTATTTCTTCAAATCAAATAGCAATGCTATTTGTTCTTCAGAAGTACACCTTGCCTATTAGCGAACTAGACTGAAGTTAGTGACATCTTTATAGAATATACGAGTCCATTTTTGAAGTTAATAGTTCTTGTTATCTACAAGTTGTCATTTCCGTAATACAAATGAACACGCAAATCACCTTCCAATGTAAACATGAAACAAATAATAAGGCACACCCTTCAGAAATAACTCCATTACATGACTTTGAGTATCAATCCGGACTTTTCATCCTTTCTAAAGGAAGTTAATGAAGAATAAAATATATCATTCTTAAAGAGATGGCAACTATTTTGTTGGCTTGGCTATTGTCTCAACCTCCGCTCTTAGCCATCTGTATTTCTTTATGGCTCTCACAACAAGGCTCGGTGCCTACAGATAGATCTACCACTTCATTCTTGGGGTCAACCTCACTACTAGTTCCTTGCATAGTCTTCTCATGAAACATTATCCCACTTCAAGCAGAGACAATAAATGACTAGGATACCTTACTGACAGAACAACGCTAACAGAAAAATGGAACTTAGAAAAGCTACTCTCCTGCCTTTGCCAAGCTGAAAATGTAGCAAATTAAATATAGCTCTGCCTATTATAAACACCAAACTGTTTTATAGCTAGGTCAGAAAAGTCATGTAAATAATTTTTTAGAGATAAATATGCAGGATAACAAAGTGGAAACTGGGGGGAGGGGACAAGATTTAAAATAACATGAAAAAGTAATGTTATATAAATGCACATATTTGACAGTAATCCTATAAATGCAAAAACTACTTCATGAATTTTAGAAATGCAAAGCAAGCTCACATCTGTTAAAACAACAAAGATCTGGGGACAGGGGTGACATGGAAGATGCTTGAAGTGGACCCTGTCCATTGAAGCATATAAGAAGAATGAATAATTTACAAGCACACTTTCATCTTCAATGTCACTAAGAACTGAATTCTAAGGAGCTTAGGGAGACTGTAACACATCTGCTAACCAAGTAGAATTCAAGCAGAGAGAACCTAAGCCAAAATTTCTAACAAAACCTGTTCACAAGACTGGGGAGGGAACAGGGAGACTAAAGAAGAAATGGCAGAAAAACAGAGACTAGAGTGGTGGCCAGTTACTTATGTCCTTATCTCTATTTATTCATCCAATTTCAGAAAGTCAGATAGCTGTATTAAGCTGAGTCAGAGATGAATTAAGCTAACATTAGCTATGTACACTCTCCATCAAAAGGAATGTATTGTAAGATAAAAAGAGAAGCAAAATATAAAAGGAAAACTATCAATCAATAGGTCTACTTTAATTTAAATAGTCTAAAAAATACATTCCACTGAGTAGATATATATTTAAAAATCCTCTAACAACTCACATATGGTCTTTCAAATCTATGCCAATTTCATGTATCTTTGAAAGGAGGCATACTAAACATAAAAACACAAAAAGAAACGGTTTAATTGGTGTTTTGACAAAATATATAGTCTCTCAATACTTCATATAGTTTCTCAGCAATAAAACATGATGCCACAAAAACAAAAAACCTTTAAAATTATGATCTTATATCATCTGTTCCTCTACTAATTAAAAAAAAATACTGTATGTGTCATCTCAGACTATACCTTATGAAATCAAAATGCCAGTACTGTAAAACAACAACTACTAATAATATGTTTGGCCATCTAACCAGCAGGTAGAATTCTGCATCTAAACATAATAGATCAAGAGAATTTGAAAATTTTTTAAAACACACAAACACATAGAGAAGCAAGCTAGGTTAATTTACTCCTTTTTTCATAAACAGTACGTTGGCTTCAAGGAATTGAGGAAAAGGATTCACTTTTATTCCTACTCAATGATGTGTCCAGTAAATATGTAAACTACGTGCCTATTTCAGATACTAGATATAAAAATTTTAAAAAGTCATAATCACTAGTCACAAGAGACTTACATTAAAACAAGATATCAGAAAGTAACAAATGCTATGCAAAGAAATAAACTAGAGTGAAGCAATATAAAGTGACTGGCTATATTAGACTGCAAGAGGATGCTTGGCCTGATTTAGGTAAAGAAAGGAGCCTAGGAAAAAACGGGGGAAATGTAGAAGGTGAGATCATGGACATTTATGATTTAGGACCAGATTATTTAGGAATTGTAGGTCACAGTAATACATTTTTACATTACATCCTTGGATTATTAGAAGCAGCCTTTTAAAACTCCCTCTCGTGCTCTTTGTAAAACTATTGTTGGAGATACTATTCAACACACAAACAAAAGGCTCTCCGTGAGAGTCCAAGGAAGAATTTCCTCTCAAATTTCATGTTCAGTAAAAGCTACTTCTTCTGAGGAACTGGTGTAAATTCACCTTATATCAATTTTGAAATAATGTCTTCTTCTATCCTCTGAATTTACATTCTGTCAATTGTACAAAATCTTATAGTATCTATTTTATTTAAATACACTTTTTTTTTAGACAGAGTCTTGCTCTTTCGCCCAGGCTGGAGAGCAGTGGCACAATCTCAGCTCACTGCAACCTCCATCTCCCAGGTTCAAGCAATTCTCATTGCTTAGCCTCCAGAGTAGCTGGGATTACAGGCATGCATCACCACACCCAGCTAATTTTTGTATTTTTGGTAGAGACATGATTTCACCATGTTGTCCAGGCTGGTCTCGAACTCCTGACCTCAAGTAATATGCCAGCCTTGGCCTTCCAAAGTTCTGGGATTACAGGTGTGAGCCATCACAACTGGCCAAATAAACTTTTAACCTTAGAATAGTTTTAGATTTACAGAAAAGGTGCAAAGATAGTACAGAGAGTTCCAATATCCCCTCAACCCAGCTGCCCCTATCATTAACGTCTTACATAAATACGGTACATTTGTTGCAATCAATGAATCAATAATGATACATTATGATTAACTAAAGTCCATACATTACCCAGATTTCTCTAGTTTATGCCTGATGTTCTTCTTCTGTTCCAGAATCCTCATGGTATCTACTCTACGTATTAAATTTAGTCTAGTTTAACTCTCACTATTCTATCTTCATTTTCCCCTTATTCTAAGCTCTGTATCTATTGTTATCTAATACGTGCTGTCTTATTCTATAAACCTTCCCCAATACTTCTGGGAACTATATGGAGTAATAAAAAAATTAGGAGAGAAATTTATTGAAAGAGACAATTTGCTTTTTTCTAACAAGTTAAATAGTCTAGTATTTTTCAAAGCAATGTTTTAAAACATTCTTATATCTTTTAAAAATAGAGACACAAGGAAATGTCCAATTAAAATTATATTCAAATACATCATTTGGAGAAAAATGCAAAGTCATTTTTTAAAAAGTCTTTTTATATTAATCTCCAGAATTCTCTTTTGTTGTCAAATAGAGCATTAATAATCCCAACTGTCATTACTGCGTCATGCAACCTTAAAGTGGTCTCAGAATGCACAAATCTAAAACAAAGGTTAAGCAAAATGATCTTTTAATGTCCCTTTCCATTAGAAATGTCAATTTCTTAGTTCCGTTACCTAAGTTGACTATTGGATTCTCATATTTTTCCATCACAAATAAAGAGTAGAAAACATTTATGCTTTTAAACAAAAAATACATTTTAAAAAGAATACGACAAAATGAAGTTTGAAGCTTTCCTTGCAATTAATTCAGAGTAAAAACTAAAATAGATTAATCAAATACAGCACATAATTTACATATATCTAAAAGTAGCCTGGGAAAGAGGGAAGACAGACAGTTTAAAAAAAAAATAAAGATGTAAGGATGTGAGCATTTACCCAAGTAGATTAATTCCATAAAATTACTGACAGCAAACTGGGAGTGGGGAGCATGAGAAAAGGTAAAAGATATTTCACTTTAGATTTTCCACAGTTCTGTATTACTGAAAACTTGACACTTACAATGTCAAATGGGTACTATGTGTAAGAATTGTTATACTTAACCTATAAACGTAAAACATTATCTTGCCTCAGAACAACCTTGATTATTAAGGCATGACTGATTGATGCACTGATGGGAAACCTCCAGTTTGCAGCTTAATATAATTTGTTACAAATATCAAGAGGTAGTATACTCACTGACATCAGGAATTATAAAAACCCCACAATTCTAGTCACTTTAATCCCCTAATCTACTGCCATGTATTCTATATTTACAAGTCTTTCTGCAGAAAAGAATAACAAAATAGTAAAAATTTAAATATGCCATTATTTAAAAAATCAATAGGCTGGGCGCGGTGGCTCACGCGTGTAATCCTAGCACTTTGGGAGGCCGAGGTGGGTGGATCACTTGAGGTCAGGAGTTCGAGACCAGCCTGGCCAACATGGCAAAACTGGCCATGTTGGCCAGGCAGGTTAACATGGCAAAACCCCATCTCTACTAAAAATACAAAAATTAGCCAGGCATGGTGGCAGGTGCCTGTAATCCCAGCCACACAGGAGGCTGAGGCAGGAGAATCACTTGAACCTCCAGGAGGCAGAGGTTTCAGGGAGCCGAGATCACGCCACTGCACTCCAGCCTGGGAGACAGAGCAAGACACTGTCTCAAAAAAAAAAAAAAAAAAAATTAATAACATACTGTATAATCTGTAACACAGAATTCTAAGTCAACATCTCAGTCATATATTTCCAATGTAAATGGTTACACAAAAATACCAGCGATTACACAGAAGAGTAGGTAATGAAATATATCAGAATTATATCAGAAATATCAGTGATTACATAGAAGAGTAGATAATGAAATATATCAGAAATATATCTGAATATATATTTACATATAAATTGATAAGGAATACCTGAGTAAATCCTTATCTATATTATTTCAGAATATTAGCACTTCCTAGTTATAATCATAAAACATTTATTTTAAATAGAGATTTTTTTGCAATGTATAACTGATTCATGAAATTCACTCTCAAAGGACGAAACAAAACAACTAGGAATTTGAATGTGTTTATTTCTTTGAGTAACAGAGAGCAAATTAAACATAATTTCTCAATACACTGAAATTGTTTTGTTCACTTACTTTTGAGAAAAAGCCTATTTTATCAATGAAGTAAAGGTACCACCCTGAAATGTCCTACTAAGAAGAAGGTAATAATTCACTATAAAACTATAGTTTTATAGTATGTTTACATGAAAATATAAAGAATGTGTGCAGAAGTTTTTCTTGTGAAAGTAGTACATGTTCCTACAATACCTCCCCTATAACACAGTCCAAAGAAGTTAATGTCTCTGGATAATGAAAGAAAAGGCTCTTAACTATAAATATTTGTCATTTTGAGCATACTTTCACAAAATTCAGTTTTTCTCTAACAACAGCTGAAAGAAAATTTAAAAAATACTAGAAACATGCTCTAGCATGAAGGGGATGAATAAATATCATCATCATTTTCAATATATCTCAGAGCATCTTTGTTACAAACAGAATAGTAAAATAAGAGAACCAATATTAAAGCAAGTTACACAGGGTAAGGAATCAGTTCAGCTTCTGTGGAATTTCATTTTTCTTATATTTTAAAAATAGTTAAAGGAGGTATTCTTTATGGCATATAAAATAAAAGATAACCCAATAAAAAACTAAACCTACTGATAAACCTTAAGTGTCTTGAGTTAAGTATCAGAGAATTAAATATATTATAGTCTAAAATTCAGTGACATGAAACTAAATGCCAATTCCTGACTTAATATGATAAGGGAAAAGATTTTTACATGTTCAGAGGAAATACATTTTTAATTCACAATGGTTTGAGATGAAAGATGGATATTTCTATATGATTGATGAAATGAGACTTTTTACTATAAATCTACAGTTTTATTAAACAACTTCACTATCTGTTGTCATAAGAACAAGTCTCTAATAGCTTGTCACTAGAATAACTTCATAGAATTTGGTGCCTTATAAAGATACTATTCTGTACATCCAACTTACAATATTCTCGATATATATTTTTTTGCACTCAACTCTCATTTTAAAAATCTGATGTGGAATTTTAAAAGAATATCCAGCCTCAGAAGGAACATTCCCCCTCAAGAATAGTTGTTGAATTAGCTCCTATTTACTGACATGAGAACATGTACACACGCATACATAAACATGCTTACACACACACACACACACACACACACACACACACACACACATCCATTGTAAACATTCTCCATTGTTTTACTGGTCCCACTCTAAAGGCATGACATAAATAGAAAGGAAAAGCTATGTTGTGTAAATTATGGATGGAGGAAGGAGAGGAGGGGAGGGGAGGGAAGGCAAGGAAACATTATACAGAAAAACTTCTGACTAAACCAATATATATGATTCACAGTCCTAAGGTGACACAAGGACATAGTAAAAGATCCATCATAGGGTAAAGGTGAGCTAGAAAAGAGAAAAATTTAGAATAAAATATAAAATAATCATAATATATATTAAAAGGGAAAAAAGACCTATATAATAGGACAGGTTATCATGTTAGTTTTATACTCTGCAGTACAAAATATCTTTCCTTAAAAAGAGGTTTTCTGTGACTAAACTTAAGGGTTAATTCATCTTACCTTCCACAGAAGGTGCCTGGTCCTGAGCTGAATACAGCATATCCTTGAAAGCCTATTAGAAAGGAAGAAAAACAATACATGAAATCATGAGTAAGCTTTATACTGAAAGTATCGGAAGCTAAACAGTTCTTTTTCAATATTCAGTGACCACACATAGCTCCCTAAATTGATAAATACTTCAATTAATATTTATAAACTAAAATCCAAACATTATACCTTCACATCAATCCAGTATTGTCCAATTTTTGAGATGAGGGCTAACTTGTATACTTTAAAATTAAGGAACAGCTGGAAAAGGATGAAAAATCACCTGAGAGATTATAAACTCTCTTGACTAAGAAAAAACACTGAAGAAAACAGAGCAAAAGTCCTAGAGAAAAAAACTAGTAGACTGCATAACAAACTATCAAGAACTGGATACAAGTATCTTTTTAAAATTGTAGTAAGGTACATGTAACATAAATTTAACCATCTTAACTATATTTAAATGTACAGTTCAATAGCGTTAAGTACATTCACACTGTTGTGCAACCATTCTCCAGAACTCTTTTCATCTTCAATACTTTTTTTAACGAATTTTTATTTTTTATAGCTGGGCATGGTGATGCCCTAGCTACTCAGGAGGCTGAGGTGGGAGGATCGCTTGAACCCAGAAGGCAGAAGTTGCAGTCAGCCAAGACTGTGCTACCACACCCCAGCATGGGAGAGAGAGTGAGGCTCTGTCTCAAAAATAAATAAAAAATTTTTAAAAAGAAATTTTATTTTATTTTATTTATTTTTAGACAGAGTCTTGCTCTGTCGCCCAGGCTGGAGTGCCGTGGCACGATCTTGGCTCACTGCAAGCTCTGCCTCCCAGGTTTAGGCCATTCTCCTGCCTCAGCCTCCCAAGTAGCTGGGACTACAGGCGCCCGCCACCACACTCAGCTAATTTTTTGTATTTTTTAGTAGAGACGGGGTTTCACCGTGTTAGCCAGGATGGTCTCGATCTCCTGACCTCATGATCCACCCGCCTCAGCCTCCCAAAGTGCTGGGATTACAGGCGTGAGCCACCGCACTCGGCCAGAAATTTTTAATCCACAAATAATAACTGTACATATGCCTGGGGTACACAGTGATATTTCAATACATATGGTCTATAGTGATCAGATCAGGGTAATTAGGATATCCATCATCTAAAACATCTATAACTTTTTTGTGTTGAGAACATTCAATATCCTCCTTCTAGCTATTTGAAACTATATACTATTGTTAACTATAGTCAGCCTACAGTGGTACAGACCACTAGAATTTATTCCTCCTATCTAGCTGTAATTCTGTATCCTTTAACAAATCTCCCCCTATCCTCTGCCCTGCCCTCTTCCCTTCCCAGCCTCTAGTATCCTCTGCACTACTTTTTATTTCTATGAGATCAACTATTCTTAGGTTCCACATATGAGTGAGAACTTGTGGTGTTTAACTTTCTGTTCCTTGCTTATTTCATTTAACCTAATGTCTTCTAGTTCCATTCATGTTGTCATAAATCATAGAATTTCATTCTTTTTATACTGAATAATGTTTCTTTGTGTATATATACCATATCTTCTTTAGCCATTCATCTGTTGTTGGACATCTAGGTTGATTCCCTATCTTGCTATTGGTTAGTGTTGTAATAAGCATAGGGGTATAGATGTCTCTTTGGTTTACTGACTTCCTTTCCTTTGGATAAATGCCCAGTAGTGGGACTGCTGAATCATATCATATTAATAGTTCTATTTGGGCCGGGCGCAGTGCTCACGCCTGCAATCCCAGCACTTCGGGAGGCCGAGGAGGGCGGATCACGAGGTCAAAAGATCGAGACCATCCTGGCCAACATGGTGAAACCCCGTCTTTACTAAAAATACAAAAATTAGCTGGGCATGGGACATGTGCCTGTAGTCCCAGCTACTCGGGAGGCTAAGGCAGGAGAATTGCTTGAACCTGGGAGGCAGAGGTTGCAATGACCCAAGATCGCACCACTGCATTCCAGCCTGGCGACAGAGTGAGATTCCACCTCAAAAAAAAAAAAAGTTCTATTTGTAGTTATTTGAGGAATCTCCATACTGTTCTCCACAGTAGCTGTACTAGTTTACATTCCCACCAACAGAGTATAAGACTTCTTTTTTCTCTGCATCCTTACTAGCATTTTTATTGTTTTTGTTTTGTTTTGTTTTGTTTTTTGTTGTTTTGATAACAGCCTAACTGGGGTGAGACAATACCTCACTGTGGTTTTGATCTGTATTTCTTTGATGATGAGTGATGTTAAGCATTGTCTTCATTTATTTGTTAGCCACTTGTATGTCTGTTGAGAAATGTCTGTTCAGATCACTTCCCCATTTTTAAATCAATTTTTTTTGCTGTTAAGATGTTTGAGTTCCTTGTATACTCTAGATATTAATCTCCTGTAGTGTGAGTAGTGTCCAAATATTTTCTCTCATTTTATAGGTTCTTTTTTCACTGTTTCCTTTGCTGTCCAGAAGCTTTGTAGTTTGACATAAACCCATTTATTTTTTTTTCTTTTGTTGCCTGTGATTTTGAGCTCTTACTCATGAAATCTCTTCCCAGACCAATGTCCTAAAGCATTTTTCAGTGGTGATCTGGACAGTCTTCCCTAAGGGTTTAGGACTATAAAGATAGTATCAGTTTATAGTTTGTTTTTGGTTTTTTTTCCCCCAAAACCACACTCTAAATTAGCTAACAACCATATTTAGGTAATTTGGATGGCTGCAGTTTAATCTCTCAATAAGTCGTTGGGGAGCAGGACGAGAAACAGTTCTCTTTATCTATCAAAATGGTAAAATCAGTTCAGTGGATGAGGATATCCATAGCTTCAAAGCTTGAAATACCATCTAAACACTGGTCATGCCCATATTGGCCTATAGCAGGATTCCTCAAACTCGGTAACATTAGCATTTTGGGCCAGATAATTCTTTGTTATGGGGGCTGCTCTGTGCATTATAGAATTTTTAGTAGCATTCCTGGCATCTAGAGACCCATTAGATAACAGTATCAATCATCACCCTCCAGCTGTGAAACTAAACATTGCTGAATGTCCCTTGAAGGCAAAAAGGTGCCTCCCCAGAACCAGCACAAATATTCAAGCATATAAATACCAAAAGGGAAGAAGTAAACTTCCAGGGTAATCCACTGTTTTTTCTTTTGTTGTTTCTTTTTTTTTTTTTTTTTTTGAGATGGAGTCTCGCTGTCACCCAGGCTGGAGTGCAGTGGCACGATCTCGGCTCACTGCAAGCTCTGCCTCCCGGGTTCACGCCATTCTCCTGCCTCAGCCTCCTGAGTAGCTGGGATTACAGGCGTGCACCACCATGCCTGGCTAATTTTTTGTATTTTTAGTAGACAGGGTTTCACCGTGTTAGCCAGGATGGTCTCGATCTCCTGACCTCGTGATCCACCCGCCTCAGCCTCCTAAAGTGAGCCACCACGCCCGGCCGAACCAGCACAAATATTCAAGCATATAAATACCAAAAAGGAAGAAGTAAACTTCCAGGGTAACCCACTCTTTTAAAGAAAAGAATACAGGTACTCAAGTCCAGTAAATTATATTGTTCCCAAGTGAATTTACTATTTGCTTTGGATTAGTGGCCAAACTGTCAGATCCATGACTAACCAGGCCTAATACTATACAGTAAAAAATTTCCAATGAAACAAGAGAAATTAAAAATTTTAAATCGATGTATTTTTGTTCATTTTAACCAATGTTTTATTAAAATGTTGGATGTACAAAAATGGAAAATGATGTATGATGTACAAAAATGTTTAATGTCACAAATGCTTAAATCCAAAAACATTCAGTAATATTCACTACTTATACAGAATTTGAAGCAATACAATAATGCAACTGAGGTATAATAAAAAATTAATATTTGGTCTTTGTGTCCAGTACCCGGCATAGAGCTCCAAAAACCTTTGGAATGTACTGTCTTTTATATACTAATGAGATAGCTCAATGGGAGGAAGTGGGACAAAGGGTCCTAGATGCTTCATGGTGGCTGGTCACCAAAAAAAATCAAGTGATTAGAGGATTAGAACTTTCAGCCCCACCTCCAGACTTCTGAAGAAGGGAGAAGGATTGAAGATTGAGTTCAATCACTAATAGAAAAGGATTTAATCAACTGTGCCTATGTAATGAAACCACCATAAAAACCCTTAAACATCAAGGTTCAGAGAGCTTCCAAGTTAGTGAACACATGAATGTGCAGGGTCTGTGCCATCTCCATCCTAACATCTTGCACTATGCATCTCTCCATTAGGCTGTTTTTAAGTTGTATCCTCTGTAATAAATCTGTAATGGTAAGTACAGTGCTTTCCTAAGTACTATGGGTAGTTCTAGCAAATTATCAAACCTGGAGGTGGGGATCATGGGAATCCTCAAATCTGCAGTCAGCCAGGCAGAAACTGAAAACACCTTTGCAAGAAGTGTAACTGAGAAAATTATTATAGTGCAAGAGATCTGATCTAACCAATTCCACCTTGCTTCTAACGTCCAAACTGTCCTTGTTCGTTCCAGGGCATAGGCCAAACTAACTTTGCACTATAACCTAGTTTATAGTGCAGCTTTGGCAGGAACGTAGTTCATAGTGCAACTTTGAAACAAAGATGATATTAACCCTTTCCTAAAACAAACTACCCTCTTGCCTGGAGACTAGACTGTCTTTGTAGTATTAACTAGTCACAAAATTAGAAATTATGGTTTAGAAGTCATGCAGCTGGAGGCTGCAAGATTCTGAACCTCCCCAAATTGCTCTTAGGGATAACATCACTATTATAAAACTAAATTCAGTGCCTGAGATACTTTGCAGACCCTGTCCTCTGAGCTGGCACCACCCAGATCAATAAACTGGCTCATCTGGTCTTGCGGCCCCCATTCAGGAACCGACTCAGCACCAAGAGGATAGCTTCGACTCTCTATGATTTCATCTCCAACCCAACCAATTAGCACTCCCGACTCACTGGCTCACTACCCACCAAATTATCCTTATAAACTCCAATCCCCGAATTTTCAGGGAGACTGATTTGAGTAATAATAAAACTCTGGTCTCCTGTGTAGCCGGTTCTATGTGAATTAAACCCTTTCACTATTGCAATTTTCCTGTCTTAACAAACTGGCTCTGTTTAGGCAGTGGGCAAGGAGAACCAGTTGGGCAGTTACAAAATGTGGGTAGCCCGGGCATCCCATTTGCAGCTAGCATCTTAAGCAGGGGCAGTCTTATGAAATGGAGCCCTTAACCTGTGGGATCTGTACTACCTCCAGGTAGTCAGTGTCAGAATTGAACTCAATTGTTGGACACCCAGCTAATGTTAGAAATTTGGTTTCTAGTGTCACAAAAAAGATAACACATTTGGTCCCAGAAGTGGTGTCATCAAACATCATACTATTCTGTTCAAACCAGAACCCCACCCCACCCAAAAACAAAAAACACCACACCACAGATCAACCTTATGGGAAAACCTTTATTAATGGACCACATCTTTTCTAAGATTACATTACATTACATTTTCTAAGATCACATTCTTAAACATGTTATTAATTCAACATACAAACATGTTTAAGAATATTCTGTAAGTATGAGGCTGAATATGACAAAATTATGAAATCTCTTCTTAAAAAGTGTATATATACTCAGTATTTTCTTTACAATTTCTTGTGTCTCAGGGAACATTAACTGCCAGACTAAAATAAGAAGTTAGTCAAGAAGAGCTTATCAAACATCAGAAAGTCTTTTGTACCCATATTAGAATTTTATATTAAAGTCCTCTACAAGTATAGAGTGGTGGTAATATTTTGGTTCTTCAATAGGATATTTCCAGAAGGTAAATGAACAAAAGATTGCTAAAATCAGAGTAAATCTCTAGAAGTTAAAAACAAAAAAGTACCAGAAAAATGTAAGGAGAACGGAAAAAATTGGTCCAGCCAGAGAACAGTTACAGAAATAAATCCATTATAGGAACAAATAATATCAGAGATTCAAATGTTTGAATGAAGTTCTTCCACTTCTTGGGTACAGTAGGAGTGTGTAGCAAAATTAAATAATGCTATCAGGAACCAAATACATCACCAATGACTTGCAGTGACTTGTACATAGTAGGCACTCAATAAAGTTATTGAATTCAAAAGCATTCCTTCTCTGCAGAAATTACTTTAAAGATGATTAACAAAAGCACATTAAGTAGAATCTCTGACATGTAATACACATAAATTTAATTTGCAAAAGGAAACCTTTCCAAATTAAATTCTGAAGATGATGAATTTGAATTTTATAAGGGGAAAAATGATGATAGTCTTCAGTCTGATTATAAAACTGAATCAAATTTTCGTTTAAGTCAAGACAAATCTCACTGAAATCATATGGAACTCTTTCTGTTTCTTACTACTTTGTGTTCATCTGATTAAGAGGCCCTATAGTTTTGGTAGTAATGATCTCTAAAAGAACTCCATGAGTAAGATAACATTCTATGCCTGTGAACAAGAGAATAGTCCCCAGTCAGAAACAAGGGGGGAAACAAACCCTCTGAAGTATTGTCTATATTATCACCTACGGACTGTTTGTCTATGAGTCACCCAGACCACATGCCTGGGTTGGAAGCAATACATCCAAGTCACAAAACAACAAATTAAAAGAGTTTCCTCAACTCACACTGTTTAAGGAAATCCAGCACTTTATATAAAACTCTGAATTTGTATAGTAAATAAATCAATATGTATTCATATGCATTACATGAGTTCTTTGATTTCCAAAGGATTAAAAGCAATCCTTTGCATCAGCATCCCTACTCTAATTTGTTAACTTATTTCTGTTATAATTGTGAAAGGAAAATAAAAACTTGTGACCCCAATTCACTATGCCAAAAGAAAAAAATTAAACTGAAAACCAAGTAATATAAGAAAAGGCATTTCCTTTTGTTCCTCGGCAGATAGCTACAGATAAAAGGTTAAATATCTCCAGAAGTAGCTATTCTATGTTCTCCTTATCTTATGTAAAGTGCTGCTTTACTGAGCAAGAGACTAATACATAATTGACTATTCCCCTGTCTGCTCCTTTTCTCTTGCAACGTGGGGATTACCATATCCTCCTTCTTTCTCCTCCAGCCCATTTTTCCCCTTTAAATATTGAAGCCCTCAGAATTATCTTTGGAGAAAGACACAGACCACAGACTGTTTCTGTGATTCTGTGTTTATTTCTTCCAGGCATGTCTTAAACTTGGTAAAATAAACTTCTAAATTGATTAAGACATGTCTCAGATACTGTTTGGTTTACATAATGTTATTAAAATATATATAAACGTAAACTAGGACAAACTCCTAGTACTTATAACAACTCATATAACAGTAAAATCTTACAAACTGAATCCAAAGATAACCACAAACCAATAATATTCAACCAACATTACCATGACAGGAAAAAAGATGGTGTTCTGCTGAAACGAAATCTCAAATTGTAACATCAATGTGGTGCTGACTGCCAATATACATGTTCTTTTGAGCTTGGAATGGCTATATTACTGTGTCAAATGCGATGTAATTCTACGAGTACTTGTCTCTACAGTGAGGCAGCATAACAGAGTGGCTGGGAGCTATGATGTCAGACAATGTGTATGAAAACTAACTCTTAGCCAGGTATGATGGTATGTATTTGAAGGCCCAGCTTCTAAGGAGGCTGAGGCAGGAGGACCACTTGAGACCGGGAGTTCAAGTCCAGCCTGCACAACATAGCAAAAACCCTGTCTGTTAAAAAAAAAAAAAAAAAAAAAAAGTTGACTGGGTGCGGTGGCTCATACCTGTAATCCCAGCACTTTTGGAGGCTGAGGCAGGTGGGTCACCTGAGGTCAGGGGTTTGAGACCAGCGTGGCCAACATGGTGAAACCTTGTCTCTTCTAAAAATACAAAAATTTGCCAGGCGTGGGGGCAGGCGCCTGTAATCCCAGCTACTCGGGAGGCTGAGGCAGGAGAATCACTGGAACCTGGGAGGCAGCAGTTGCAGTGAGCCGAGATCGTGCCATTGCACTCCAGCCTGGGCAACACAGTGAGACTCCATCTCAAAAACAAAAACATGCAATAACAACAACAAAAGTTGTGTAACCTTGGGAAAATTAACTTCTCTGTACTTTAGCACCCTCATCTGTAAAACAGGAATAGTGATGGCACATACCACACAAGTCTTTAATGAGGACTATCATAAAAACTCCTAAAACAATATAAAGTTTGATTCATGATCATACATGAATAACACTTAGAACAGTGCCAAGAACATGGAAGATGCTCAAAAATGTTAGCTAATAGAATATGAACTACCACAAAACTTACATCACAATGTTGTGACATTATTTGACCCTGTATTTCCCACAAATGCATCATTTATGCATGAGATAATGTCTCAGTTCTTAAAAGCTCATCACAAAGTAGTACAGTTCTACCTGGAACCAATAGCAAAACAAGCATACACATAGGCACTGCAATCTACTGGTATTACTGGTTTATTAAATGGTCATCTAGATCAGTGGTCCCCAACCCTTTTGGCTCCATGAAATGGTTTCATGGAAGACAATTTTTCCAAAGACCGGGGTGGCAGGGGAAATGAAACTGTTCCACTTCAGATAATTAGATTCTCATAAAAAGCACACAACCTAGATCCCTTGCGTGCACAGTTCACGATAGGGGTCGTGCTCCTATGAGAATCTAATGCCGTTGCTGATGTGATGGGAGGCAGAGCTCAGGCGGTAATACATGCTGGCCCACTACTTACCTCCTGCTGTGTGGCCCAGTTCCTAACAGGCCATGGACCGGTACTGGTCTGCGGCCTTGGGGTTGGGGACCCCGATCTAGATGATATAAAATATGTTCCTACTTTATTTTTAGATGACTGCTGATGTGAACACACAATATCTTTCATTCTCATAGGAAACCTACAGACTCAAAAGAAAATATATGCAGATCCCAGTTTGAGTATAATTTTAATAATAATATATCCTAATTATATTATTCAATCTAAAAAATTACTTAAATTTTGTACAATATACCTTTTTTTGTACAAATAGGGTATAGTTAAAAGTTAACATGTATATTCAATGAGAACAAATTTCTTATGTTGTTCATTTTTAATAACCCATATTAGATCATCTCTAATCTCCTTTCCAGGCACAAATGGGTTTCACAAACCATTTAAAGGAGATCAGAAACTAGAAAAACTCCTACTTCCTATCAGCTAACCATTATGTCTCATACACAACATACTATAAATATTATAACAACCATCGACAAAATGTCTACTGTTACGTTGCTCTCATTCGCTTCAACAGTCATTCAAAGTTAGCACTTTACAATCTACCAGATTAATAAACAATAAAGAAAAGCATATGAAGAGAAAGGACAAGGAATATTTGTGCTCATAAACCTTAAAGGAGTCATAACCCCTGTTAATAATGTTTCACAACTGAATAAAATTACATCAGATCCTTTCTTATCTGAACAATCTTTCCAAACGGAAACCTTGAAAAATAAAATTTGAATATATTATTTTAAATATGTGCATTATGTGCTCATCTGCAATACCCCAGAAATATTCTCCAATTATCTTTTTCAATTTCCACTTCCTCTTTTTGTATTCTCTTTTTAAATTACTTCACCAGAAATATTGGGTGAATAATGTACAAGTCAGTTACATCTAATATGGTTTGTCTCATCATCTAAAAATTAGAAATGTTTTCCTAATACTAAAATAAACAGGACAGTTTTGTAAATCAAATTATAAACCTCAAAAGAGGACAGCCAGCATTCTCATGTGTACTATACAAAGAATCAACATACTAAATAATCTTCATTTCTATCCCAAAATACAAATAAACTTACTTAGCTTTGGTTCTGATGATAGAAATAAAATCAGCAAAGCCAAGAAAAACTCTTACACAAATTCTCATATTAAAATTTAAGATTAATATGCTCTTGTACATACTTAACAAGCTAAAGCCTAGAGTATATAAGCATTAAGCCTGACTCATTTTCATGGAATTCAAAAGAACCCAGTCAGTAAATGGCAATTCAATATGGAGAAGCTGTTACAACACTAAAGTTTTATTGTACTGATTAAGATATATGTAATTTGTAATAGGAGGAATTAATTTGGAATATGTCATGTTATATTCACACAAATTTTTGCACTAATATTCTCTGACATCTACTGACATGGCTTTTATTCCTTCCATGGGGGTATCTCCTGAATTTAGATCCTTGGCCACGTCTGATAACACAAATTCAGAATGTTCACAGTTCAATTCATTTTCTTCTTAAGGCTTTATTTCTGTTAATGTCATCACTAGTATCCAAATCACATAGATTAACAATCTCAGTCAAAACAGTCTCACTCATTCAACAAATATTTAAGAATATATTGGCTGGATGCAGTGGCTCACATCTGTAATCCCAGCAAAACTCTGTCTCTTTAAACAAACAAACAAAAAGTTGGCTGTGTGCGGTGACTCACACCTGTAATCCTAGCACTCTGGGAGGCCAAAGCAGGCAGATCACAAGGTCAGGAGTTCAAGACCAGCCTGGCCAACATGGTGAGACCCTGTCTCTACTAAAAATACATGGCCGTGGTGGTTGACACTTGTAATCCCAGCTAATTGGGAGGCTGAGGCAAGAGAATCATTTGAACCCAGGAGGTGGGGGCTGCAGTGAGCCGAGATCACGCCATTGCACTCCAGCCTGGGTGACAGGGCAAGACTCCATCTCAAAAAAAAAAAAAAAAAAAAAAAAAAATATATATATATATATATATATTATATGCCAGGCACTGTACTAGACACTTCAGATACATCATGAGGAAAATAAAAATCACTATCCTAGTGTAGTTAACATTATTCCGTTTTCTTTCTTTCCACTCATCCATGTACAGATCTGATACAGTCAATTCCACTGCCATATCCTCTTTTGCCTTCATAATCTCCTATCCTTCTATCTAAACTATTTCAACAGAATTTTAACCGGTTTAACCACCTATGAGTTTTCATCTCTCTGACACATCTTCCAAATGCTGCCAAATCAATCTTCCCAAACCAGCAGCCTGATTCTCCTACCCAACAACTTGCAAAGATTTCCTCATGGCCACAAAATAAAGTCCATATTCCTCTGCTGGCCTCTAAAACACAGAGAATGGTCCAATCTACCTTTCTAGGCTTATCTTTCAAAATGGAGAAAACCACTTTGATTTTCATAATCTAACCCTCAAAACAAAATAAATTACATATTACTCATTTTAGAGACCTCAGTATTTCTTCTATCTTTGCCTTTTTTTACTGCTGCCTCCACCTGGAATCCCTTCCCTTTACCCCCATCTTTTAATCCATCTTGTAAATCTTAACCATCCTTCAAGATCCAGGTCAAATTGCCAACATGGTCAAAGTACTAAAAGAGAAAAACTATCAACCAAGAATCCTATGTTCAGCAAAAATGTCCTTCAAAATTGAGGGAGAAATTAGAACATTCTCAAACAGCCGAAGAAGTTTGTTACTACTAGGTTTGCCCCTGTAAGAAATAGTTGAGAGAATCCTGCAAAATGAAATGAAAGAACACTAGACAGTAACTCAAAGCTGTATAAAGAAATAAAAGTTCTCAATAAAGATAAATATATGGGCAGTTACAAAAGCTAGTATTATTGTAACAACAGTTTTTAACTATATTTTTTATTTTCTACATGATTTAAGAGTAACGCATTCAAAAGAATTATTATTTTAAGTTTCTGGGCACACAGTATATAAAAATGTAATTTTATGACATCTGCACAACTGAAAGTGATGAAGATGGAGCTGTAAAGAAGCAGTTTTTGTA
Source organism: Symphalangus syndactylus (assembly GCF_028878055.3). Lineage (NCBI taxonomy): Eukaryota > Metazoa > Chordata > Mammalia > Primates > Hylobatidae > Symphalangus > Symphalangus syndactylus. Next base: position 125,501,090 of record NC_072441.2, on the reverse strand, counting down.
TGTTATTGAAGTTAAGCTGGTAAAAATTCAAATCAGAGTGTTTTAACTATAGGTTGTTAAATGTACTCCTCATGGTAACCACAAAGAAAATATTTATAGTGCATACATAAAAGCAAATGAAAAAGAAATGTAAACATTTCACTACAAAAAATCAACTAAACACATAAGGAAGAAATGAGGCCCAAAAAAATCTATAAAGAATATAGAAAATTGGAAAATGACATAATTACGCCTTATCAGTAATTACTTTAGATGTAAATGAATTAAAGTCTCCAATGAAAAAACAGAGATTGGCAGAACAGATAAAAACACATGATCCAACTATAAGCTTCTACAAGACACTCACTTTAGATCTGAAGACACAAACAAATTGAAAGTGAAAAGATGGAAATAGATACTCTGTACAAACAGTAACAACAAAGATTTTAAGAAAAACTTAAAAGACACAAAGAAGAATATCATATTTCTTTAAAGGTTCAATACAGCAAGAAAATATAACATTTACAGTAGTCACCCCTCATCCAGTTTCACTTTCCACAGTTTTGTTTACCCATAATACAGTACATTAAGATATTTTAAGAGACAGAGACCACATTCACATAACGTTTATCATGGTATATTGTTGTAATTGTTCTGTATTATTATTAATTATTATTGTTAATCTCTTACTGTGTCTAATTTATAAATTAAACTTCATCATACATATATATGTATGGGAAAAAACACAGTACCTATGAGGTTTGGTACTATCCATGGTTTCAAGTATCTGCTGGGGGTCTTGGAACATCCCCCATGGAGAAGCAGGAACTACTGTATAAACATTTATACGCAGTGGCTCACATCTGTAATCCCAGCACTTTGGGAGGCCAAGCCAGGCGGATCACCTGAGGTCAGGAGTTCGAGACCAGCCTGGCCAACATGGTGAAACCCCGTCTCTACTAAATGGTGGTGCATGCCTGTAAATCCCAGCTACTCAGGAGGCTGAGGTAGAAGAATTGCTTGAACCTGGAAGGCGGAGGTTGCAGTAAGCCAAGATTGCACCACTGCACTCCAGCCTGGGAGACACAGCGAGACTTCATCTCTAAAAAAAAAAAGAAAAAAACAAAACAAAACAAAACATTTATACACTACAGACCATCAGAATATATGGAGCAAAAATTAACAGAATTGAAGAGAAAAAAATAGATAATTATACAATAATAGCTGAAGACTTCAATATCCCCCGACCAATAATAGATAAAATAACCAGACAGCAGACATACACGTAACACTCTACCCAATGACAACAGCATATGCATTCTTTTCAAGTGCATGTGGTACATTTTCTAGGATAGATTATTTGTTAGCCAGAAATTAAGCCTCAATAGATTTTTTTTTTTTTTTAGACAGTTTCACTCTTGTTGCCCAGGCTGGAGTGCAATGGTGCGATCTCAGCTCTCTGCAACCTCTGCCTCCTGGGTTCAAGCGATTCTCCTGCCTCAGCCTCCCAAGTAGCTGGGATTACAGGCACCTGCCAGCAGCCAACCTAATTTTTAGTAGAGATAGGATTTCACCATGTTGGCCAGGCTGGTCCTGAACTCCTGACCTCAGATGATCTAGCCACGTCAGCCTCCCAAAGTGCTGGGATTACAGGTGTGAGCCACCGTGCTCAGTCTCAATAGAATTTAACAGATAATCATACAAAGAAAGTATTTTCTCTGATCATAACGGTATGAAATTAGAAATCAATTAACAGAAATAAAACGAAAATTCACAAAATTACGGAAAGTAAACAACACATACTTCAATAACTCATGGATCAAAGAAGAAATCACAAGGAAAATTGTAAAATATTTAGAGAGGAATGAAAATAAAAACACAACATACCGGCCGGGCGCAGTGGCTCACGCTTGTAATCCCAGCACTTTGGGAGGCCGAGGCGGGCAGATCACGAGGTCAGGAGATCAAGACCACGGTGAAACCCCGTCTCTACTAAAAATACAAAAAAATTAGCCAAGCGTGGTGGCGGGTGCCTGTAGTCCCAGCTACTCGGAGAGGCTGAGGCAGGAGAATGGCATGAACCCGGGAGGCGGAGCTTGCAGTGAGCCGAGATTGCGCCACTGCACTCCAGCCTGGGCAACAGAGCGAGACTCTGTCTCAAAAAAAAAAAAAAAAAAAACCACAACATACCAAAACCTATGAGACACTGTGAAAGCAGTATTACGGGCAAATTTATAGCTGTGAATGGATTTCAAATTCAAATTTCAAATGGATTTCAAACCTAGCATGACAACTTAAGGAACTAGAAAAAGAAGAACAAACTAAACCCAAGGGTAACAGAAAGAGGGAAACAGGCTGGGTGCAGTGGCTCACGCCTGTAATCCCAGTGCTTTGGGAGGCTGAGGCAGGCAGATCACTTGAGGTCAGGAGTTCAAGACCAGCCTGGCCAACATGGTGAAACCCCATCTCTACTAAAAACCCACAAATTAGCCAGACATGGTGGCATATGCTTGTAATCCCAACTACTTGGGAGGCTGAGGCAGGCGAATCGCTTGAGCCCAAAAGGTGGAGGTTGCAGTTGACCGAGATCACACCACTGCACTCCAGCCTAGGCAACAGAGCAAGACTCTGTCTCAAAAAAAAAAAAAAAAAAAAAGGAAAAAAAAGATAGAGGGAAATAAATATGAGCAAAGATAAATAAAATAGAGAATAGAAAAACAATAGAGAAAAATTAATGAAACCAAAAGTGGGTTCTTTGAAATGATTAACAAAACTGACAAACCTTTAGCTGGAAGGACTGAGAAATAAAAGAGAAAGGACTCAAATTGCTAAAATCAGAAATGAAAGTAGGGACATTACTACTGATTCTATACAAATAAAAAGTATTATAAGAGAGTACTGTGAACAACTATGCACCAAAAAATTGGATAATCCAGATGAAATGGACAAATTCCTAGGAACGTAAAACATGTTAAGACTAAACCATGAACAAACAGAAAATCTGAACAGATCTATAATTAGTAAGAAGATTGACTCCATATTCCCAACAAAGAAGAGCCCTGGACCTCATGGCTCTTTGGTGAATTCTACCCAACATTTAAAGAATATCAACCCTTCCCAAACTTTTCCAAAAAACTGAACAGGAGGAAATGCTTCCTAACTCATGCTATGAGGCCAGTATTACTTTGATACCAAAGTCAGACAAATACGCTACAAGAAAACAAAACTATAGACAACTATCTCCAATGAACTTTGATGCAAAAATCCTCAACAAAATACTAGAAAACCAAATTTAGCATCATATTAGAAGGATTACACACCAAGACCAAGTGGGATTTATTACTGAAATGAAATAATTCCTGTGTTGAAATGATAGTTCAACATAGGAAAATTAATCAATATAATACACCACATTAACAGAATGAAGGGGGGATATCATATGATCACTTGAATTGATAAAGAAACACATTTAATAAAATCACGACAAAAAAAATTCAACAGACTAGGTATAGAAACTATCTCAAGATAATAAAGCCATATCTGAAAAACCCACAATGAATGGTGAAAGACTGAAATTTGGCCAGGCTCAGTGGCTCACGCCTGTAATCTCAGTACAGGGAAGCCAAGGCAGGCAGATCGCTTGAGTTCAGGAGTTTGAGACCAGGTCATGCAATATAATGAAACCCTGTGTCTACAAAAAAAAATACAAAAATTAGCCAAGTGTGGCATGCACCTGTAGTTCCAGCAACTCGGGAGCCTGAGGCAGGAGGAAAACTTAAGCCTGGGAGGTGGAGGTGGCAATGAGCCAAGATTGAGCCACTGCACTCCAGCCTGGGTGACAGAGTGAGACCTTGTCATAAAAAAAAAAAAAAAAAAAAAAAAGACTGAAAGTGGTTTCCTCTAAGATCAGGAACAAGGAAAGGATGCCCATTTTCATCATTTGTGTTCAATGTAAGTTCTAGCCAGGGCAATTAGGCAAGAAAAAGAAATGAGAGACACCCAAACTGGAAAGTAAAATTATCTCTATTTGCATATGCTAATTTTATATGTAGAAAACCCTAAAGATTCTATACCAAAAAAAGAAAAACTAATCAATGAATTCAGCAAAGTAGCTGATACAAAGCTGACGCAAAGTGGGATATGAAGTCAACATGCAAAAATCAGTTGCATTTCTATACACTAACAACCAACAATCTGAAAAGGAAACAACAAACTGCAGAAACAATCTGAAAATGAGAGCAATTCCATTTAACAATAGCATCAAGAAGAATAAAATACTTAGTAATTAACTTACCAAAATAAGGGAAAGACTTGTACAATATAAACAAGAAAATATTGCTGAAAGAAACAAAGACAAATAAATGGAAATGCATCCCACGTTCATGTGCATTATAAGACTTAATAGTGTTAAGATGTCAATACTACTCAAAGTGATCTACAATTCAGTCCAGTACCTATCGAAATCCTAAACATCTTTCTTGCAGAAATAGAAAAACCCCATTGTGAAATTCATATGGAATCTCAAGGGACACTGAACAGCTACAAGAATCTTGAAGAAGCACAAAGCCAGAGGACTCACACTTCCTGATTTCCAAACTTACTACAAAGCTACAATAATCCAAATTGTATAGTACTGACATAAAGTTAAAACAGTGGAGTACAGAGTCCAGAAATAAACCCTCCTATATATGGTCAAATAAATTTTTATGAGGGTGCCAAGATCATTCAATGGAGAAAACAGTCTTTTCAACAAATAGTACTGGGAAAATTGGATATCTACACCCAAAAGAAGGAAGGTGGACCCTTACCTAACACCGCACACAAAAATTAACTCAGAAATCATAGTTAGGGGAGGCAGAGCAAGATGGTAGACCAGAAGCCTCCATCAATCATCATCCCCACAGGAACATCAAATTTAATGACTATCTACACAAAAAAAGCCTTCATATGAATCAGAAATCAGTTGAGTAAACACAGTAACTGGTTTTTACTTTATATCACTGAAAAGAGGCACTGAAGAAGGTAGGAAGGACAATCTTGAATTGCTGACACTACCCCTACCCCATCCCCCAGCAGTGTGGCCAGCTGTGTGGCACAGAGAATCTCTGCACTTGAGGGAGGGAGAGTGCAGCAACTGTGAGACTTCACACTGGAACCCAGTGCTGCCAACACCGGGCTGAATTCAGCCAGCACCCGTGGAGGGAGCATTTAGTCCAGCCCTAGCCAGAGGGGAATAGCCTATCCTAGTAGCAGGAACTTGAGTTTCAGCAAGCCTTGCCACCAAGGGCTAAAGTGCTCTGGCACTCTAAATAAACATGAAAGACTGTCTAGGCCAGTGGTTCCCAAAGCCCAGGATCTGGACCAGTACTGGTCTTTGGCCTGTTAGGAACAAGGCCACACAGCAGGAGGTAATATGGTTTGGCTGTGTCCCCCACCCAAAATCTCATCTTGAATTGAAATTCTCATAATCCCCACGAATGCCAAGGGTGGGACCAGGTGGAGGTACTTGGATCATGACGGTGGTTTTCCCCATGCTGTTCTTGCGATAGTGAGTGAGTCTCATGAGGTCTGAGGGTTTTATAAGCATCTAGCATTTCCCTTGCTTGCACTCACTCCATCCTGTCACCCTTTGAAGAAGGTGTTTACTTCTCCTTTGTCTTCCACCACAATCATAAGATTCCTAAGGCCTCCTCAGCAATGGGGAACTGTGAGTCAATTAAACCTCTTTTCTTTATATTTAATAAATTACCCAGTCTTGGGTATTTCTTCATAACAGTGTGAGAATGGATGAATATAGGAAGTGAGAGGTGGGCAAGTGAGCATTACTGCCTGAGCTCCACCTTCTGTCAGATCAGTGGCAGCACTAGATTCTCACAGGAGCAGGAACTCTATTGTGAATTGCACATAGAAGGGATTCTAGGTTATGTGCTCCTTATGAGAATCTAATGCCTGATGATCTGAGGTAGAACAGTTTCATCCGGAAACCATTTCTCTTCCTCCACCCCATGAAAAAAACTGTCTTCTATGAAACCAGCCCCTGGTGCTAAAAATGTCGGGGAATGCTGGTCTAGGCCACAAGGACTGCAACTCTTAGGCAGGACCTAGTGCTGTGCTAGGATCAGAGCCAGTTGACTGGGGGGACACATGACCTAGTAAGACAGCAGCCAGGGCAACTAAGGGGGTGCTCATGTTGTCTGTCCCCCAGTGCCAGGCAGCAAGGCTTGAAGCTCCAAAAGAAACCCCTTCCTTCTGTGTGAAGAGAGGGTAGGGAAGAATAAAGAGGACTTCATCTTGCAACTGGGATACCAGCTCAGCTACAGCAGGAAAGGACACTGGGCAGTGTCATGAGGCCCCCCATTCCAGGCCCTGGCTCTCAGACAACATTTCTAGACACACCCTGGACCTGAAGGGAACCGGCTGCCTTGAAGGGAAAAACCTAGTTCTGGCAGGATTCATCATCTGCTGAACAGAGAACCCTTGGGCCCTGAATAAGCAGCAGTGGTAAATAGGTAGTATACACCATAAGCCTTGGGTGAGACTCTGAGACATGCTGGCTTCACGTTTAAGCTGGCACATTCACAGCTGTGTTGGCTATGAGGAGAGACCACTCCAGCTTGAGAAAAACAGAGGAAAGAACAAAAGGAACTTTGTCTTGAGCTTAGGTACCAGCTCATCGATAGTAGGAAAGAGCACTAAGCAGGCTTTTGGGGTCCCCGATACCAAGCCTTGGCTCTTAGACAGCATCTCTAGACCTACCCTGTGCCAGAGGGGAGTCCACTGCCCTGAAGCATGAGTCCCAGGCCTGGCAGCATTCACCACAAACTAAATGAACAGCCCTTGGGCCATAAGTGCACACTGGTGGTACCTTGGCAGTACTTCCTGTGGCCCTATAGTGTTGGTGGACATGGGGAGACTCCTCTGCCTGAGAAAAGGGAAGGAAAGAGTAGAAAGAACAGTGGTTTCAGCATCAGCTCAGCCGAGGTAGAACAGAGCATCAGGTAGATTTCTCAGGTTTCAGAATCCAGGCCCTGGCTTTCAGAGAGCATCTCTGGACCTGCCCAGGGACTTGGGGAACTTGCCACCCTTAAGGGAAGAACACAAGCCTGGCTGGCTTCACTATCTGCTGAATATAGAGCCCTAGGTCCTTGAGCAAATATAGGTAATAGGCAGGTGGTGGTTATAGCAGTCCTTCAGAAACATCCAGTGTTGTGCTAGCTTCAGGTCTGACCCAGTGTGGTCTCAGTGATGGTGGCCCAAGGGGTGCTTCTGTCACCCATCCCCAAGCTCCAGGCACCTCAGCACAGAAAGATAAACTCTGTTTATCTAGGAGAAAGTAAAAGATGAGAACAAGAGTCTCTACCTGACAATCCAGAGAATTCTTCTGGCTCTTATCCAAGACCACCAAGGTGGTACACCTCTATGAGTCTGCGAGAACCACAATGTTACTGGGCTTGGGGAACCCCCTAATGCAGATACAGATGCAGTAACTAAAAACTTACATCACTACACCCAAGTCTCTTTGAATACCTGGAAAGCCTTTGCAAGAAGGGTGGGTATAAACAAGCCCAGATTGCAAAGACTGCAATAAATAACTCTTGAATGCCCAAACACCAACGAACAATCCACAAGCATCAAGACATCCAGGAAAACATGACCTCACCAAAGGAACTAAATAAGGCACCAGGAACCAATCCCAGAGAAATGGAGATATGTGACCTTTCAGATAGAATTCAAACCAGCTGTTTTGAGGAAACTCCAAGAAATTAAAGATAAAGCAGAGGAGGAATTCAGAACCCTATCAGATAAATTTAACAAAGAAACTGAAATAATGAGAAAGAATCATGCAGAAATTCTGGAGTTGAAAATGCAACTGACATATGAAGAATGCATTAGAGTCTCTTAATAGCAGAAGTGATCAAGCAAAAAAAAATAGTGAGCTTAAAGACAGGCTATTTGTAAACACACAGTCAGAAGAGATGAAAGAAAAAGGAATAAAAAAAAGTAAAGCATGCCTACAAGATCTAGACAAGAACCTTCAAAGGGCAAATCTAAGAGTTACTGGCCTTAAAGAGGAGGTAGAGAGAGACTTGGGGTAGAAAGTTTATTCAAAGAGATAATAACAGAGAACTTCCTAAAGCTAGAGAAGGATATCAATATTCAACTACAAGAAGGTTATAGAACACCAAGCAGAATTAAACCAAAGAAGATTACCTTAAGGCATTTAATAATTAAACTCCCAAAGGTCAAGGATAAAGAAAGGCTCATAAAAGCAGCAAGAGAAAAGAAACAAATAACATACAATGGAGCTCCAATAAATCTGGCAGCAGACTTTTCAGTGGAAACCTTACAGACCAAGAGAGTGGCATGACATATTTGAAGTACTGAAGGAAAAAAACTTTCATCCTAGAATAGTATATCTGACAAAAATATCCTTCAAATATGAAGAAGAAATAAAGACTTTTCCGGTCAAATAAAAGCTGATTATTTCATCTGGAATAATAAAATAAAAATAAAAGATTATTTCAAGGCAAATAAAAGATTTCACCAACACCAGAACAGTTCTGTAAGAAATGCTAAAAGAAGTTCTTCAACCAGATAAAAAAAGGACAAGAATAAGCAGTAAGAAATCATCTCAACATACAAAACTTACTGGTAATAGTAAGTACACAGACACACACAGAATATTATAACACTGTTACTGTGGTGTGTAAACTACTCATATCTGAAGTAGAAAGATGAAAAGATGAACTGATGAAAAATAATAACTACAACAACTTTTCAACACATAGTAAAATAAGATATAAATAGAAACAAACAAAGTTAAAAAGTGGGGAGACAAAGTTAAAGTGTAGAGTTTTTATTCGTTTTCTTTTTGCTTTTTTATGCAATCAGTGTTGTCATCAGTTTAAAATAACGAGGGGTTTTTTTTGTTTTGTTTTGTTTTTGAGATGGAGTCTCATTCTGTCATCCAGTCTGGAGTGTAGTGGCGCGATCTTGGCTAACTGCAACCTCCGCCTCCGGGTTCAAGCAATTCTCCTGCCGCACCCTCCTCAGTAGCTGGGACTACAGGTACGTGCCACCATGCCCAGCTAATTTTTGCATTTTTTTTTTAGTACAGACTGGGTTTTACCATGTTAGCCAGGCTGGTCTTGAACTCCTGACCTCAGGTGATCTGCCCCCCCTTGGCCTCCCAAAGTGCTGGGATTACAGGCGTGAGCCACCATGCCCAGTCAGTTTAAAATAATGAGTTATCAGATAATATTTGCAAGCCTCATGGTAACCTCAAATCAAAAAAACATATCACACACACACACACACACACAAAAAAAAAAAAAAACAAGAAAAATTAAAACATACCAGCAGAGAAAATCACTTTCACTAAAAAGAATACAGGAAGGAAGGAAAGAAGGAAGAGACTACCAGAAAACAAATAATGAAATGGCAAAAGTCCTTACTTATCAATAATAATACTGAACATAAATGGACTAAACTCTCTAATCAATAAAGACAAAGAGTGACTGAATGGGTTAAAAAAAAACAAGACTCTGTTTTTTTTTTTTTAACAAGATCTGTTGCCTACAAGAAACACGCTTCACCTATAAAGACACTCTAAGACTGAAAACAAAGGAATGGAAAAAGATTATTCCATGCCAATAGAAACCAAAAAAGACCAGGAGTAGCTACAGAAAATACAAAATACACCAAATATTCCAAAACAAAAAATATAAGAAGAGATAAAAATAGTCACTATATAATAAGAAGGTCAATTCAGAAACAGGCTATAACAATTATAAATATATATGCATGAAACACTGGAGCACCCAGATATATACAGCAAACATTATTAGAGCTAAATAGAGAGAGATAAACTCCAGTACAATAAGAACTGGAGACCTCAACACCCCACTTTCAGCACTGGACAGACCATCAAGACAGAAAACCAATAAAGAAATGTCAGACTTAATCTGCACTACAGAACAAATGGACCTAATAGATATTTACAAAACATTTCATCCAATGGCTGCAGAATACACATTCTTCTTCTCAGCACATGGATCATTCTCAAGGATAGACCATATATTAGGCCACAAAATAAGTCTTAAAACATTCAAAAAAACTGAAATAATATCAAGTATCTTCTTTGACCACAAAGGAATAAAACTAAAAATCAATAACAAGAGAAATTTCGGAGACTATACAAACACATGAAAATGAAACAATATGCTCCTGAATGACCAGTGGGTCAATGAACAGATTAAGACGAAAAGGGAAAAATTTATTGAAACAAATGATAATGGAAACACAACATACCAAAACCTATGGGAAACAGCAAAAGAAGTACTAAGGGGAAAGTTTATAGCTATAAGTGCCCAGACCAAAAAAGAAGAAAAACTTCTAATAACCTATTGATGCATCTTAAAGAACTACAAAAGAGTTAACCAAACCCAAAGTTACTAGAAGAAAAGAAATAATAAAGATCAGAGCAGAAATAAATGAAATTGAAACAAAATACAAAATAAATGAAACAAAAAGTTGGTTTTTTGAAAAGATAAACAAAATTGACAAATCCTTCTGCCAGACTAAGAAAAAAAGACCCAAATAAATAAAATCAGAGATAAAAAAGGAGGCAATACAACCAATACCACAGAAATTCAAAGGATCACTGAAGGCTACTATGAGCAACTATATGCCAATAAGTTGGAAAATCTAGAGAAAATGGATAAATTCCTAGACACATACAACCGAACAAGATTGAACCATGAAAAAATTCCAAACCTGAACAGACCAATAACAAGGAAGAAGATCGAAGCTGTAATAAAAAGTCTCCCAGCAAAGAAAAGACTGGGACCCAATGGTTTCACTACTGAAATCTACCAGATGTTTAAAGAACAACTAATACCAATCCTACTCACACAATTTCAAAAAATAGAGGAAGAGGGAATACTTCCAAAACTCATTCTATGAGGTCAGTTATTATCCTGATACCAAAACCAGAAAAAGACCCATCAAAAAAAGAAAACTAGGCCGGGCGTGGTGGCTCATGCCTGTAATCCCAGCACTTTGGGAGGCCGAGGCAGGTGGATCACGAGGTCAGGAGTTCAAGACCAGCCTGGCCAAGATGGTGAAACCTCACCTCTACTAAAAATACAAAAATTAGCCAGACACAGTGGCAGGCACATATAATCCCAGCTACTCGGGAGGCTGAGGCAGGAGAATCGCTTGAACCCTGGTGGGGCAGGTGGTGGTGGTGGTGGAGGTTGCAGTGAGCTGAGATTGCACCACTGCACTCCAGTCTGGGCAACAGAGTGAGAGGAAGGAAGGAACGAGGGAAGGAGGGAAGGAGGGAAGGAGGGAGGGAGGGGAGGGAGGGAAGGAAGGAAGGAAGGAAGGAAGGAAGGAAGGCAGGCAGGCAGGCAGGAAGGCAGGAAGGCAGGCAGGCAGGCATACAGGCAGGAAGGCAGGCAGGCAGGCATGCAGGCAGGAAGGCAGGCAGGCAGGCAGGCAGGCAGGCAGGAAGGCAGGAAGGCAGGCAGGCTGGCAGGCAGGCAGACTACAGGCCAATATCCCTAGTGAACATTGATGGGAAAGAAGGAAGGAAGGGAGGGAGGGAGGGAGGAAGGAAGGAAGGAAGGAGGGAAGGAAGGAAGGAAGGAAAGAAGGAAGGCAGGCAGGCAGGCAGGCAGGCAGACTGGCTACAGGCCAATATCCCTAACGAACATTGATGTAAAAATCCTCAATAAAATACCAGCCAACCAAATTCAACAACACATTTAAAAGATCATTCATCACGACCAAGTGAGATTTATCCCAGGAATGCAAGGATGGTTCAACATACATAAATCAATGTGATACATCCTATCAACGGAGTAAAGGACAAAAACCATACAATCGGCCAGGGACAGTGGCTCACTCCTGTAATCCCAGCACTTTGGGAGGCTGAGGCGGGTGGATCACGAGGTCAGGAGATCAAGAACATCCTGCCTAACATGATGAAACCCTGTCTCTACTAAAAATACAAAAAAAAAAATAGCTGGGCGTGGTGGCGGGTGCCTGTAGTCCCAGCTACTCGGGAGGCTGAGGCAGGAGAATGGCATGAACCTGGGAGGCAGAGCTTGCAGTGAGCCGAGATTGCGCCACTGCACTCCAGCCTGGGAGACAGCGGCAAGACTCCATCTCAAAAAAAAAGAAAAAAAAACCATATGATCACTTTGGTTGATGCTGAAGAAGCATTTGATAAAATTCAACACCCTCTCACAATAAAAACCCTCGAAAAACTCAGTATAGAAGAAACATACCTCAACATAATAAAAGCCACACACAACAGACTTACAGCTAGTATCATACTGAATGGGGAAAAACTGAAAGCCTTTCCTCTAAGATATCAACATGACGAGGATGCCCACTTTCACCATTGTTGTTCAACATAGTATTAGAAGTGCTAGCTAGAGCAATCAGACAAGAGAAAGAAATAAACAGCATCCAAGCTGGAAAGAAAGAAGTCAAACTATTCATGTTTGCAGATGATATGATCTTATAATTGGAAAAATCTAAACATTCCACCAAAAAGACTATTAGAACTGCTAAACAAATTCAGTAAAGTTGCAGGATACAAAATCGACATACAAAAATCAGTAGCATTTCTGTATGTCAACAGCAAATGATCTGAAAAAGAAATCAAGAAAGCAATCCCATTTACAATAGCTACAAATAAAATTAAATACCTAGGAATTAACCAAAGAAGTGACAGATCTCTACAATGAAAACTATAAAACATTGATGGAAGAAACTAAATAGGACACACATGCAAAAAATGGAGATATTCCATGTTCATGGATTGGAAGAATCAATATTGTTAAAATGTCCATATTACCCAAAGCAATCTACAGATTCAATGCAATCTCTATCAAAATATCAATGACATATTCTTCACAGACATAGAAAAAAAATCCTAAAATTTATATGAAACCACAAAAGACCCAGAATAGCCAAAGCAATCCTGAGCAAAAAGAAAACTGGAGAAATCACATCACCTGACTTCAAATTATACTACAGAGCTATAGTGACCAAAATAGCATGGTACTAGCATAAAAACAGACACACAGAACAATGGAAAAGAATAAGAAATCCAGAAACAAATCCATACATCTAAGATGAACTCATTTTCAACAAAGGTGCCAAGAACATACATTGGAGAAAGGACAATCTCTTCAGTAAGTGGTACTGGGAAAACTCGATATACCCATGCAGAAGAACAAAACTAGACCCCATCTCTCACCATATACAAAAATCAAATAAAAGTGGATTAAAGGCTTAAATCTAAAACCTCAACCTATGAAACTGCTAAAAGAAAACACTGAGGAAAGTCTCCAGGACACTGAACTAGGCTAAGATTTCTTGAATACCCCACAAGCACAGGCAACCAAAGCAAAATGGACAAATGGGATCACATCAACTTAAAAATCTTCTGCACAGCAAAGGAAACAATCAACAAAATGAAGAGACATCCCACAGAATGGGAAAAAATATTTCCTATAATAACTCTATAGGAAAAAAAATCTAATAATCCAATTAAGAAATAGACCAAAGATCTGAACAGACATTTCTCAAAAGAAGACATGCAAATGGCAAACAGGCATATGAAAAGGTGCTCAACATCACTGATCATCAGAGAAATGCAAATCAAAACTACAATGAGGTATCATCTCACCCCATTTAAAATGAATTATATCCAAAAACAGGCAATAATAAATGCTGGCAAGGATGTGGAGAAAAGGGAACCCTCATACACTATTGATGGGAATGTAAATTAGTACATCCCCTATGGAGAAGAGTTTGGAGCTTCCTCAAAAACTAAAAATATAACTACCATATAATCCAGCAAACCCACTGCTAGGTATATACCTGGAATAAAGAAAATCAGTACATCTAAGAGACATCTGCACTCCGACATTTGTTGCAGCACTGTTCACAATAGCCAAGATTTGGAAGCAACCCAAGTGTCTGTCAACAGATGAATGGATAATGAAAATATGATATATAATGGAATACTATTCAGCCATTAAAAAGAATGAGACTTGGCACCTGTAACAACATGGATGGAACTGGAAGTCATTATGTTAAGTCAAAGAGGCCAGGCACAGAAAAACAAACTTTGTTTTTCTCACTTATTTGTGGAAGCTAAAAATTAAAACCATTGAACTCATGGAGATAGAGAGTAGAAGGACAGTTACTAGAGGCTCAGAAGAGTAGTGGGGGACAGATAGTTAATGGGTACCAAAAAATAGTTATAAAAACTGAAAAAGATCTAGTATTTGATAACACAACAGGTTGACTACAGTCAATAATAATTTCATTATACATTTTAAAATAACTAAGAGAGGATAATTAGATTGTTTGTAAGAGATGTTTGAAGTGAGGAATACCTCATTTACCCTGACAAATATTACACACTGTATACCTGTATCAAAATATGCTATATACTCCATAAATAAATACACCTACTATGCATCCACAAAAATTAAAAATTAAAAAAAAGATGGTACTCAGTAATCAAGGATAATAAAAATTGTGCAAATGTTTTAAAAAATTAACTCAAAAAGGATAAAAGACCTAAATGTAAGACTTAAAGCTATAAAACTCTTAAAGCACAGGACAAAAGTTTCACAATACTGGATCTAGCATAAGACACCAAAGGCATAGGCAACAACAACAAAAAAAGACAAATTGGACTTCATGAAAATTTTTAAAAATTGTACATCAAAAGGCACTATTTTAGCCAGGTATGAAGGTGCACGACTATAGTCCCAGCTACTCAGGAGGCTGAAGTGGGAGGAGAGGTTGAGCCCAGGAGACAGAGGTTGCAGTGAGCCAAGATCGTACCACTACACTTCAGCCTGGGCGACAGAATGAGACCCTGTCTCAAAAAAAAAAAAAAAGAGAGAGAGAGAGACTATCAACAGAATTGAAAAGCAACCCATTGATTGGGAGAAAATAGTTACAAATCATATATCTGATAAGGGGTTCATATCCAGAATAGATAGAGAACTCCTAAAACTCAACAATAAAAAACAATCCAATTCAAAAATGGACAAAAGACTTGAACAGATATTTCTCCAATGAAGAAATAACCAAACTAACCACATAAAAAGATGCTCAACATCACTAATCATTAGGGATGCGCATATCAAAACTACAATAAGATAACATATTCATTTGATAGGATGGCTACTACTTAAAAAAAGAACAGGAAATAAGTGTTGGCAAAAATGTGGAGAAATTGTGCACTGTTGGTGGAAATGTAAAATGGTACAGCTGCTGTGGAAAACACTACAGTGATTCCTCAAAAAATCAAAACTATAGATTTTGATTTTTTATAAGATCCAGCAATTATACTTCTGAGTATATACCCAAAAGTACTGAAACCAGGATCTCAGATAGATATTTGTACACCTGTGTTCAAATAGCTCTTTGAACACAGAGAGATATTTTGCCTTCGTATTTTAGCATTCACAATAGCTAAATATGAAGGCAACCCAAGCGTCTTTCAATAGATGAATGGATAAGCAAAATATTATATATTCATATAGTAGAACAATATTCAGCCTTAAAAAGGAAAGAAATTCTACATTATGCACAACATGGATGCACCTTGAGGACATTACACTAAGTGATGTAAGGCATCACAAAATTACAAATACTGTATGATTCTACTTATATGAGGTACTTAGAGTAGTCAAAATCATGAAGACAGAAAGTAGAATGGTGGTTGCCAGGAACTAGTGGGAGGAATAAATAGGGAGCTGTTGTTTAAGAGGAAAGAGTTTAGGTTTTACAAGATGAAAAGAATAGAGATGGATGGTAGAGACGGTTGCACAACAATATGAAAATACTTAATGCCACTGAACTGTACTTAAAAATGATTAAGATGATAAATTTTATGTTATGCATATTTTACCACAATTTTTACAAAGCCTTCAGGGACAAGCATTTCAAGAAGGAACAGATATTAAAAACTATTAAAAGTTGCTTAGAATCAAAGATGAGAAGAGGTGATTAGATCTGAGGATTATTGCTCTCTAGCGACTTGCAAGAAAGTAGTTTTAGTAGACTGATGGGGCAGAAGCTAGGTTATATTAGGCTGACTACACATGAGAGCTGAACCATGACGGCCACAAATACTTATCAATAGTAAAACTAATAATAGTTAATATTTATTGAATGCCTACTCTCAGATAATGTTCTGAATATTTTAAACACACTACTTTAACAGAAACTTACAATTCTTTGAGGTAAACGATTCCCATTTTACCACTGGAAGATCTGAGACTCAGAAAGGTTATTAAAGTACAGTAGTCCCCCCTTATCCGAGGTTTCACTTTCCTCAGTTTCAGTGACCCATGGTCAACCAAAGTCCAAAAATACAAGTGGAAAATTCCAGAAGCAAATAATTCACGTTTTAGATTTCACACCATTCTGAGTAGAATGTAGTATATACACGCTATATAGAATACCCACCCATTAGTCACTTCGTAGTCAATTCAGTTACCAGATCAACTGTTAACAGTATTTTTTTGCAGTGCTTATATTCAAGTAACCATTACTTTACTCAGTAATGGCCTCAAAGTACAAGAGTGGTGATTCTGGTATATTATTTTAATTGTTCTATTTTATTATTAATTGTTGTTAAGCTCTTATTGTGCCTAATTTATTAAACCTTATCATAGGTATGTATGTATAGAAACAATCATTGTATTAATATGGAGTTCAGTATTATCCATGGTTTTAGGCATCGACTGGGGGTCTTGGAATGTATCTCCTGTGGATGAGGGGGGGACTACTGTACCTTGCCCAATAATTGCCAAGTATTGCTCATTCTATAATCCATGCTTCTTTAAGAAAGACAACAAAATAGCCCGCTAATTTGAGGTGCCATCTTACTTTCTAAAATTTACCTCTTACTTTGGGCCTCTCAATTTTCCAATATTTCCCCTTTTATTTCCAAGACTTTTCTATACCATTAGATTTGTATATCAGGTGGACCCTAGCCTCTGAAATGACACCACCTTCCACCTCCCAATGATTTTTATCTCTACAATATTCTACTGATTATATAGGTTAGCCCTGTAAAGGTAAAGTTAACCCTATACAGGTTAGCCTTGTATCTGTACAATCAGAATATTGTACAAATAACAGAGTATGACTTCCAAGGCTAGGTCATAAAAGACACTGTGTTGTTCATCTAGTTCTCTCTTAGTTCACCCACTCTGGGGTAAGCTAGCCATGAAAAAATTCAAGCAGTCCTAAGCAGAGGTCCAAGTGGTGAAGAACTGAGGCCTTTCGAAAAGCCAGCACAAATTGCAAACCATCTGAGTGAGTCATCCTAGAATTGGATCCTCCAGACCAGTGAAGCCTTGAGATGACTGCAGCACCAGCTAACATCTTGACTGCAATCTCACAAAATACCGGGCCAAAATTACCCAGGTAAGCAGCTCCAAAACGCATGCTACACAGAAACTGAGACAATAAATGTTTATTATTGTTTTAAGACACTAAGTTTTGAGGTAATCTGCTATCCAGTAATAGATAATTCATACATCAAGCTAGATTTGAAAAATATTTCATACCACAAAATTTACATGTTATTACATCATATGCAACATCTTTGGTTTGTCTTGATCAAAGTAGCTAAAACCTTTATTTCTTATAAAAAGTATGGAAAGGAAAACTATTACAATTTCAAATAAGTGATTTAACAACAATAAAATAACATTCCCATATGTCAGAGCTACCAACACTGTAATTTAACTTCCACTAAATGCTCTTGGAAAGTCACATGGACACACTCCTGGGCTGGAGGCTGGAGCAGATCAGACAGAAGACTAAGTCATCATCTTCTTTGTCTACCAATCCTATTCTGATAATAAAATAAAGCTGATGATTAACAAAATGCTCTCTTCTAAAAATTAAATCTATATAGCTCATTCTTACATGATTGTGGTAATAGCTGTAAATTCTCTGAGGGCAGAGAGCACTGTCATTTCAACCTTTTTTTTTTTTTTTTTGAGATGGAGTCTTGCTCTCTGTCTCCTAGGCTGGAGTGCAATGGCGCCATCTCGGCCCACTACAACCTCCACCTCCCAGGCTAATGCAATTCTCCTGCCTCAGCCTCCCAAGTAGCTAAGATTACAGGTGCCCGCCACTACACCCGGCTAATTTTTGTATTTTTAGTAGAGACAGGGTTTCACCATGTTGACCAGGCTGGTCTCAAACTCCGGACCTCATGTGATCCACGCGCCTCGGCCTCCCAAAGTGCTGAAATTACAGGCGTCAGCCACCGCACCCGGCCTGTCGCTTCAACTTTTATAGGCCACAGGATCTAGTACAGTTCAAAACATGTTTGTAAACTGCACAGGCTTTGTATTGCAAGATCTAAATGTCTAAAAAGCACATCAGTTAAGTGTCAGCTATTGTTATTTTTATTGAATTATTTTAGAGCATTTCCAGTTTCATGAAATATCAAAATGCAAAGTCCTTTCTCATTTGTAGAACCAAAAGGTTCTACAATGTTATTTCCTATATAGTTATAAACATAGTTTCTAATCCGTGGGTCCCAGATCACTTCATGGCTCCAATTTAAATATTGTAAGCCCTTAATAAACTAGGCATTATCTGCAAGCTAATACACTACAAACACACTATTGTATTTCAAAATATAAGAAGATAGTTGTACTAATAAAATACTACTGTATTTTATCAAATCTAAGATACCATTAATGACTTAAGAGTCACCATTACTTTATGTACCATTAAGAAAATCATTACCAATTCAACTGTGACATCCATAAGATGCATCCCAATGTTAAAGATGTTCAAATGTGGAACAGGGGAATGTGCCTCTTAGTATCCATGAAATACAGTCATTCATCTTATCACAATGTTGTTTAAGAAATGGATTCCAGGCTAGGCGTGTGGCTCACACCTGTAATCCCAGCACTTTGGGAGGCTGAGGTGGGCAGATGACCTGAGGTCAGGAGTTCGAGACCAACCTGGCCAACATGGTGAAACCCTGCCTCTACTAAAAATACAAAAATTAACCGGGTGTGGTAGCGGGTGCCCGTAATCCCAGCCACTCGTGAGGCTGAGGCAGGAGAATTGCTTGAACCCGGGAGGCAGAGGTTGCAGTGAGCCGAGATCTGACCTGGGTGGCAAAAGCAAAACTCCATCTCAAAAAAAAAAAAAAAAGAAATGGATTCCAAATGTCCAGCTACCATCATTCAGTTTCCAAGATACTTTATGACATCGAAAAGGGGTCCTGTTATGCAAAAAAGACTGAGTACTAATACCTTAAAATAAATATCTGTTGATTTAAAAAAAGTTATTTCTATGGCTTATTTTTAATGATGATAGAAATTAACAGCTACAATTTATCAGAAAGTATATTCTACAGGCCAGGCCCTTGCAGCACTTTCAAATATTACATCTAATTATCACAACTTTACAAAGTAAATATTATCTCCATTTTATACACAAGAAAACTAAGACTCATAGAAAATCACTGTTTAAAGGTCTCACAGATAATAAATGAAAAAAAGGCTGAATTGCAACAAATTTAATTTCAGCTACTTTCTCTACTGCCTTCAAATATGAACAGATCTCATATATCCTCAAAGAACCCCTTCTCATTCCTAAAGATTCTAACTTATCTTCCTCACTCTTGTTACTAGAGGTATCAATGAAAGTGAAGATTAAGGATAGGCCTTTGGAAATGACAAAAAGAGCTCATGGTGAATTCTCAACATAAATTGCTTTTTGCTAACATTTTTCCAGGTTTTAAGAGGTAAAGCGCATTGAGACAACAAATGTGTACTTTTCATTTGAGAAATTTAGCTAGTGACAGTACTAATACAGGTGATCGAATAACTCTGTTTAATCAAAAAGTGTGTGGGGAGCCAGGCATAGTGCTGTGCACCTGTAGTCTCAGCTACTCAGGAAGCTGAGGCAGGAGGATCCCTAGAGCCCAGGAGTTCAAGACTGCAGTAAGCTATGATCGTGCCACTGCACTCCAGCCAGGGCAACAAAGCAAAATCCTGTCTCTAAGAAAGAAAAAAAAAGTTGGGGGGAGGGCGGTAAATATTCCAGTAAAAAATGACAGACTGACTATATACATTTATCTTCTTTCCTTCCCAAAACCCCACTAAAATGACAATCTAGGAATTTTTTTTAAGTAATAAAACTCTAAGAATAAAAATAATGGGGAAGGTGACAGCAGCAGATAAGAGGTTTTAATAAATTTTTAGAAGACAGCAGAGAGACAGTAAACTGACAACACACAAAATGGAAAACCTGAAACACCTTCAAAAAGGGATACCAACAGGAAGCAAACCATTCTAGCCCCTAAACCTCAGAAGCGTTGAGGAAGTGGAAGTATCAGGTACTTGAGAAGGTAGAGTTAAGGGGACACAGCTAAATATAGGAGGACTAGCTGAAGAAGCAGTTAACAGGTCCACTCAACTCCCACCTCTACCACCTCCATCCTCGCTGCACTATACCAAGAAGCCTGAAGTTAATTAAAGGATGGAGGAGGGACTCAGGGATACCACTCCGACTCAGCAGAAGGCAGAGGTGAGAAACACAGATTGAAAATATGCCTACATACTAAATAGTAGGATCTCTAGCCTGCTTCCTCTATCTAACTCTATAACACCCACAACTAGGAGTATGTTTACTTAAAGAGTCTAACTGCAGGAAAACTAGGATATTGGCTGTATGTTCCAAATATCCATTATTTAAACAATGACACATGAATTACAGACTGTCCACAACACAGAGCATTTGCATATATCATTCAAGAGTGACCTCTAAAGTTAAGCACTTAATATTTAGTTAAGCATCTTTAATTCTTTGGGTTTTTTTTTTGAGACAGAGTCTCGCTTTGTCGCCCAGGCTGGAGTGCAGTGGCTTGATCTTGGCTCACTGCAAGCTCTGCCTCCGGGTTCATGCCATTCTCCTGCCTCAGCCTCCCGAGTAGCTGGGACTACAGGCGCCCGCCACCATGCCTGGATAATTTTTTTTGTATTTTTAGTAGAGACGGGGTTTCACTGTCTTAGGCAGGATGGTCTCGATCACCTGACCTTGTGATCCGCCCGCCTCGGCCTCCAAAAGTGCTGGGATTACAGGCGTGAGCCACTGCGCCTGGCCAGCATCTTTAATTTTTTAATCAAAATACTAAATGGCTATTAGCTTGCACTAGAAAATGCTCTTGGGGATTAGTTTCACAAACAAGGATTTATACTCCTCCCACAGACATCTGAAAATTGTGAGAAATACAATGTAATTTTCAGGAACCCAGTGCATAAGTCCCCCAAAAAGATGCTAACTGCAAAAAATACATATATAAACTAAGTAACAAATAGCTAAAATATTATTATCAGAAATGTCAAAAATTATCCGAGATGAAAGGAACAGATGTAATCAGTATAGTAATCAGAATCATTTCAGGAATTTATAGAAAACAATTTAAAAAATCAGATTTCTACGCCTGTAATCCCAGCACTTTGGGAGGCCAAGCCGGGTGGATCACCTGAGGTCAGGAGTCTGAGACCAGCCTGGGCAACATGGTGAAACCCCATCTCTACCGAAAATACAAAAAATGAGCTGAGTGTGGTGGTGTGCACCTGTGATCACAGCTACTCAGGAGGCTGAGGCAGGGGAATCGCTTGAACCCAGGAGGTGGAGGTTGCAGTGAGCCGAGATTGTGCCACTGCACTCCAGCCTGGGCAACAGAGTGAGACTTCATCTCAAAAACAAAAAATCAGATTTCTCATGTTTGAACTCCCAGAAATTCTACTTTCTATAGATATTTAGTGGGGTCCACATATTCGCATTTCTGTATTTTTAGAAGCAGCCCAGGTAATTCTGATGCACATGGGCAGTGAACCAATCTTTGAAAAACACTATCCTACATTTCAGAAATGAGAAGACCCTCATCTAGTGCAGCTAAATAGGCACTGCCACTTAATGGCAGAGACAGACCTAGAACCTTAACCTCTGCTGCTACAAATTCTCAGAAAATCCCAAAATGAGAGATATACACACAAATACATATATATACACATATACATACATACAGCAATAAAAGGAAACTGAATTACAATAATTTGTCCTTTTTGCCATGACTTAGTGAAAGTTTTGGAGCTGAGCAATAGCCACTACCCACATGTTGCCATCAAAAGTAAAATTTTTTAACTTTAGTAAACTAAAATTAAACATTCAGGTCCTTGGTCTATCTAACCAAATTTCAAATGCTAAACAACCACATCTGACTAGTGACCACATACTGGACAAGGCAGATGTAGAACACCTACACTGCAGAAAGATCTATTGGCTAGTGCCATATTCTTTCTCTCTCTCTTTTTTTTTTTTTTTGCAGATAAGAGTCTCACTCTGTCACCCAGGCTGGAGTGCAGTGGGGCGATCTCGGCTCACTGCAACCTCCACTTCCTGGGTTCAAGCAATTCTCATGCCTCAGCCTCTGGAGTAGCTGGGATTACAGACAGGCACCCTCATACACAGCTCATTTTTGTATTTTCAGTAGAGATGGGGTTTCACCATGTTGGGCCAGGCTGGTCTCAAACTCCCGGCCTCAGGTGATCCACCCACCTTGGCCTCCCAAAATGCTGGGATTACAAGTGTGAGCCACGATGCCCAGCCTGGCTAGTGCTATATTCTAAAGCTTGCCTACTCAGACAGTCACCAAGGCTGCTTTCCTTAGAACGCAACGAAGAAGAATGACAATGACAAAACCTACAGTAGTCAAGCGCCTGGCCTAGTTTGATAATAGTCATGCACAGCATAATGATGTTTTGGTCAACAACAGACCACATATACAACAGTGGTCCCATAAGATTAAAACTGAAAAATTCCTATTGCCTTAGTAAAGTCACAGCTGTTGTAGCCATCATAATGTTAAAGCACAATTTTTATGAATTTAGTGTAGCCTAACTGTACAGTGTTTATATAAAATCTACAGTAGTGTACAGCAGGAGGTGAGCAGTGGGCAAGCGAGCAAGCGAAGTTTCATCCATATTTACAGCGGCTCCCCATTGCTCACATTTTGGTCAGAGCTCTGCCTCCTGTCAGATCAGCAGCGCCATTAGAGTCTTCTAGGAGGGTGAACCCTATTGTGAACTGTGCATGCGAGGGTTCTGGGTTGCTGCTCCTTATGAGAATCTAATGCCTGATGATCTGAGGTGGAGCTGAGGCAGTGATGCTAGTGCTGTGAAGCAGCTGCAAATACAGATTAACATTAGCAGAGAGGTTTGACTGCACAGAGACCACAATAAATCAATTGCTTACAGACACTTATCAAAACCCTACCAGTGAGTGGTAAGTGACAATTAAGCTGCATCTTGTGGCAGGCTTTATAGTAGCAAGAGGATTGATGTACGTCAATTGTACAGCTGCATCTGGTGGCAGGCTTTAAGTCAGAATCCAACACTTATTTCAGTCCATGCATGGCCCACCCATTATTTTATTTACTACTTCCATCCACACCTCTTTCCTGCGCTGCACACTTGCCTCAGTCACAGTTTTGGTAAGCCCACAAGCTAACCCTAGCCAAAATGAGTAAAAAACAAATGTGACCAGAGAGCTTCTTTGAATAGGGGAAAAGATCCAATGATGAGACAGCAGAGGATTCTAAGACTGCAAACAAAAGAAAGCTGCATTTAAAAGAAAATACCAAGGCTTCTACTTAAATAAAAGGTTCATTGCAACAGGTGGTTCACATTCTCCAAGCCAGCTTTGTATATGTGGCGACCAGCTATTCAAGAAAGCCATGAAACCTTCAAAACTGCTTCATCACATGGAGACCAAGCACCCTACATTAAAACATATGTCTTTTTTGAAAGAAAAAAAAAAAAACATGAACATGACGAACAGAAGCAGTTATTAAAAGCCACCGCTTCAACAAATATGTCTGCACTGAGAGCATCATTCTTAGTGGCTAACCACACTAATAAAGCTAAGAAGCCCTTTACTATTGGTGAAGAGTTGATCATGTCTGCTGCTAAGGACATTTGTCATGACCTTTATGGAGAGGCTGCAGTTCAAAAGGTGGCATGTGTTCCTCTTTTGGCTTGCACTGTAACTAGACGAATGGATGAAATAGCAGAGGATACTGAGACACAATTGTTAGCTTTAATGGGAACTGTAGTATGGAATACAGGTTGACAAGTCTACCGATGTTGACAACAAGGCAACAATGCTTGTTTCTGTGTTACATGTTTTCAGGAGGATATGCATAAGGATATGTTATGTGCACTTTTGTTGCCAACCAACACCACAGCTGCAGAACTATTCAAGTTTTTGAATGATTAAATGTCAGGAAAACTGAATTGGTCATTTTATGTTGGTATATGCATGGACAGAGCAGCTGCCATGACTGGACGGCTTTCTGGTTTCACTACTCAGGTCAAAGAGGTCACTTCTGAATGTTGAGTCTATGTACTGTGTCATCCATGGAGAAATGCTGGCTAGCTGAAAAATGTCGCCTGAACAATATTTTGCAAGATGTGACTAAAATTATTAACATTAAAGTACATGCCTTTAACTCACATCTGTTTGCACAGCTCTGTGAGATGGATGCAGAGTGCATCCATCTTCTCTTAGTGAGAGGGCTTTCTAAAACTGGCCAGAGTTTTTTAGTTACAAGAGCCGCTGCAGAGATTTCAGAAAAGCAGTCACCACTAGCAGCATATTTCTGTGACACAGAATGGGTTGCAAAACTTAACTTGTGTGACACATTCAACCTGCTCAACAAACTCAATCTGTCACTTCAGGAGAGATGGACAACTGTGTTCAAGTCGGCAGATAAAGTGGCTGCATTCAAAGCCAAACTGGAATTATGGGGGTGACGAGTGAACACTGAGATTTCTGACATGTTTCAAACATTAGCACAGATTTTGAAAGAGACTCAGCCAGGGCCTTCTTTCTCCCAGCTGGTGCATGATCACCTATCTCAGCTTTCAAAAGAGTTTAAGCATTACCTCCCAACTAAAAAAGACCCCCAAACTGGGGAAGAATGGATCTGCAACCTATTTGTGAATAAACCAGGTGAACTGGCTTTGTCCATGCTAGAAGAGCAACTGCTTGAGATCACAAATGACGATGGACTTAAAAGTGTGTCTGAGACAACTTCAAATTTCCATACATTCTGGATTCAAGTCAAGGCAGAATGTCCTGAGATTATCACAAAAACACTGAAAAGCCTGCTTCCATTTCCAACTTCCTATCTTTGTGAAGCAGGTTTTCTGCAATGACAGCAACCAAAACCAGATTACGGAGTAGACTGAACATAAGCAACACACTTTGTGTGTCACTGTCTCCCCTCAGCCCCAGATGGGACCATCTAGTTGCAGGAAAACAAGCTCTGCTTCCCACTGATTCTACGTTATGTTGAGTTGTATAATTATTTCATTATATACTACAATGTAAATACAATAAAAATAAAGTGCACAATAAACGTAACATGCTTGAATCATCCCAAAACCATTTCCCCTCCCCCTGGTATGTGGAAAAACTGTCTTCCACAAAACCGGTCCCTGGTGCCAAAAAGGTTGGGAACCACTGGCCTGTAACATATAGGCTAGGTGTTTTACATACATACTATCTCAACATCATAATTACTGAGAAAGATGTTTCCACTGTTTTACAGGTAGAATCTAAGGCTCAGAGAGGTCTTACATCTAATAAATAATTAGACCCAAATTCAAATTAGTCTGTTGGAATCCAACTAAACTCTCAACTTCACATACAATAGATCAGAAGATAGATGCAAAGGTAAAAAAAAAAAAAGTCACAGACCAGTATCAGTAGTATTAATGTTATCTTAAAAAAAAAAAAAAAGTAAATCAGAAGAGGGAGAGGTCAGCATTAAAAGCATAGGAAAAGGAAAGTCTCAAAACAATGGCAGCACATACAAGCATAATCCAGGAGGAAGACATCCCTACCCGAGGACCTGACCCATTTAAACACTGTGGGACACTGGCCTAACAGCATTAAATAAATGCATCATTAACTTCATCAACTCTCTCTTTCTAATTATAGTATATAATCAGCCAGCCACCTTCTAGTTATTATGTATCTCCCTTCACAGCTTGGTGACAGGAAAAACGTATTTTAGCCTAGAATGTGAACATTAGGTACATTTCTCATTGTAAATTAGTAATTTGGCACCCAGATGTTTACACATCACTCCCATGTGAGCTTAATATCATTCAATCAATCACTTAGTTATATACTATTGCCCAAGCCCCATCAATCCAGAGTTATGGAAAAGGCCAAATTCTGATGAGAACCTGGGCCACACCGAATTCATCAGAGTAAAGACATTCTAAGAGGCTTCTTGGCAGCCAGTCAAATGGTGTTCCCAAGCAACACAGTGACCTCAAATGCACCTTCTACTTGAACTCCGTCAGCATTTATTTATCCCTTCAGTGAAAGTCCTAATAGTTCTATCAAATTTCAAATCCACTCTTCTTCTTCAACCCTCTTCCTATCTCAGTGGAACCACAGAGCATCCATAGTGATAAAAAAATGCAATCTGAAGTAAGGCAGACCTAGGTTCATTATCTTAACTCCACCATTAACTAGCTGTTTGACTTTGGACAATTACTTAAATATGAGACTCTATTTTCTTATAAAATGGGCTAAACACCTATGTCAACAGGCCTGCTGTAAGGATCACATGAGATAATTCATTCAACAAATATGTGAGTTGCTAAATGTGACAGACACACTGTGCTAGATGATGGACACTGACAAGTATCTACTACTCTGCCTGACAAATAGTAGGCATTCAGTGAATGTTATGCTATTACTATTGTATTTCATCAAATCTAGAATGCCACTAATAATAATATACACCATTATTTTATGTGCTTCTAAGAATGGAAAAATGTCTGCCAATTAAACTATGGCATAGCATTAATTATAAGACATACCCTGATTTCAGATGTTAAAATGTGAAAAAAGCACATATTAAGATTGATTAAATAAGGTATTAATTCAAGCCTTCATTATCTTTGGCTATGCTGTTTGGTTTTCCTGTCTTTGGTCTTGCACTCTCCAAAGTATCCTCCAAGATCTAGATCACACACCTCACTTTAAACTAACCCCTCTCCCAATCTCTTCTTTAAAATCCTTCATGCTTCACACCAGGAAAATGTTTAAACTTCTTAGAATGGTATTACAGGCCCTTCACTCCTTCATCCCTCCCAGCTCACCTTCCCAACTTCACTTTACCAGCTCTTCAACATATCTAACTAAACCAGATTGCATTAACTATGTCTGGATACTTCCACTCATCTTTGCCTCTGTTCTCTATTACTCTAACTGCCTAGATTTCCCCAGGTGCCCTTTCCCCTCTTCACTATGTGTTAAAATCATACTCAATCTCCAGTACCCAGTTCAAACACCACCTCTGTAGATCCTTCCAAGATAAATGTCTTTGCACGCCAGAGCAAAATCAATTGGTCATTCCTCTATAACATAATCACAGTACATACTGTGATTAGGAGACCACCCAAATTAAGAACTCCTCTAAGGCAGGAACTAAGTCTTACTTACTATATTGCCTGACAGCATAATACCAAGTTAAGAATTCAGGGTCTGAAATATCTGTGTCATATCTGTGTCTGAATTCTGGTTCTACCATTCCCTAGCTACATGACCTTGGGCAATCTATTTCATCTCAGACTCAGTATCTTCTTATAATGGGGATAACAAAACCTACCTTAGAAGGTAAGGATTAAATGTAAAATGCCTGGCACACTAGAGCACTCAACAAACATGAGCTGTTGTTATTATCATCATTATTGTTTTATTATTTTTTTTAAAAAAAGAAAGGGGACACTCATGTATACTTAGTAAACTGGTTTCATTCATATTCTTATCTTCTCTACCCATATATGCTCTGACTCTGGCTTGGCAATTTGGGTTACAGGTGGAGGATACACTCTTCATGTATAGGTAACACATGTAACCTGTGCTAACATTCAAATGTTACAGAAGAACGAGGCCAATTCGTTTCTAAACCTTCCTGAGTCTTGCTTTCATTGTTACCTGACGCCTCAAGCCTCAGCATAATTCCTCGGTCCTATCTCCTCACTCAAGATAGGTTTCCACTTATGACCATAACTAAACAGGGCAATGCCTAACTTTCTTGTTGTTGGGTAAACGATAACATCATTAATTTACCCAGTCTTTTAATTGGCATTTGCAAGAACTATTTCAGGTTGTTAATGGGATCTAATGGATTAGATACAGATAAATGTATTAATGTAGAGTATCTGAATAATCATTAACAAGAACATTTAAATCCCTACTGACTCTTACAAAGAAACTTCATTCTTAAAATTTCAAAGCAATGTTTATACAGCAATGATAAGCCTTAACAAGGTACAGCAGTAAGCAGAAGGCCAATATTCTTACATCAGGCTCTGCTATTTGCTAGTCGTGAGACTCTGATCATATCTTGGCATCTCTGCTCTCAATTTATTCATTTGTAAAACAGAGGGGTTGAGAAGGTCTCTTTCAACTCTAAAAAAGATTAAAAATTAAATTTTCACTAGAAAATTGAAAAGAACTAAAATCAGATACCCACTAAAAACTCAAGCAACTCACTTAAGCCATTCAGACATACTTAATACACATGCAAATTTCACCTCAATTCTAAAAACAAATATATAGACACAGTCTATAACTGAGATGAATACAAGTTACAAGAGAATTAACTTACCTCACAGCCACATAATTGTTCTCACCTGGTTTTCTTACTCTATATAAAAAGGTTAAGAGTGATTTATTAAGAAAAATATTAGCGAAAAATCAACAAAGCCATTTTCCATGAAAACCTAAACTGGACAAACCTGGAGGAACAAGCTTTGAGTCTCACTTTCCCAGTCAAAAATAATATTAGCCAATCATTATTTAGTATTGTTGAGCTCTACAGAAGAAATAATTTTAATAGGAAATTTATTGCTGTTACCATGTGCCAGGTATTGTTCCAAACACTTTTCATATTTTTAACTCATTTAATCCTCACAACAATCCTGTTAAGTACTATTATTATCCCTGTTTTACAGATGAGGAAACTGAAGCACAAAAAGGTTAACTGACTTGCCTGAAGTCACTCAACTAGTAAGTTGGTGGAGCTGGAATATAAACTTAGGTAGACTGGCTTCAGAGTTTTTTCTATGTGTTATTAATATACTAGCATATTATATAAAATAATGAGCAATAAAATGAATCAGGGTGATTGTGTTAACTCAGCTACGAACAAAACCATATAACCTGAATCATTTAACCTCTTTTCCCATTTGGGTAAAAAAGGAAGTTGAGCTAAATAATCTTTAAAGTTCCTTACAAGTCTAACATTCCATGATTTATGATCCAGAAGCCAAACACCGAAACTGAGGCACAGCAAACAGCTGTCCACTTTTGTCCTCCTCTTTTTACCCTTATCACCTTATCTCCTTATCTTTTTCTTCTGATTCATCTTCGTAAGTTCCTTTATTTACCAGCTGGCTGTCCAGTAATAGTTACACTGATAACCTTGAGGGAAATATAATTTAACAGAGGTGAACACTATCCTACAGACCACACTCTACTATCTCCAAACTATGCAGAGTAAGACCTGGGACTAAAAATAGACCCGCCATTACTTCACTGGGCTGTAGAAAGGTCAGTGGTGCCTGAGAACAGGTCAGACCAGGCCTAAATGTATGTATGTATAAGTGGATGGATTTATTCATTTTTCATAAAACAGTAGGCCACAGGAATTAAGAGCATGGGCTCTTACAATCTCCACAATTAGCTATCCACAATTAGCTATCCAAAATTACTATCAACATTATCAGTTACCTAATGGCTCCAAGATTCAGTCTCCCCCATCTAGAAACGGAGCTAACAACCTACGCTCTAAGAGGTGTTTTTAAAGAACTTACCACAGTGCCTGATACAGTAAGCGCTCAAAAAATAACAGCTGCTGTTATTGCCACTACTACCACCACTGCTGTTATTTACAATTTCCATATAAAAGCAACAGCTCCACAGTCTGATTTGATTTAATTTCAAATTCTGGTTCCATTTACTTACTAAGTATATAGCCTTAAGCAAATTACTGATCTCTCTAAGCCTGGGTTTCCTCATCAGTAAAATGGAGATAATAAATCATCTATCTTACAAAACTGTTGTGAACATTGAGATAACATATGTAAAACAGCTGACACCTGGTTCCTAACTGCTCAATAAATGTTAATTCCTTTCTCTTTAATGACAAGCTTACCACACTTCTGCTAATTCAATTTAAAGAAAGGAAAGTAGAATTAGGGATCACATGAGATCCAGGGAAGCCAACTTTCTTTTCTCTATTGTCCTTGATGTGGGGCAGATACCAGACATTCCTCACCCAGGGAACTCCTTTATCCTCTTCCATGTTTGATAAGACTAGAGAACCTTTTTTCAGGCTGTCTTCAAACTTCTAATACAGTATATGTATCAATGTACACTGGAATCCTCAATAACTGTTAAAAGTGTTTCAAGTAGTCCTGAGACCAAAAAGTTTGAGAACCACTAGTCTAAGGTATAAAAAAAGCCCACAAAGCACATGGATTACTCTATGAATTACAGCTTTACCAAATTTAGCCTAGATAAGTAACTCACACAAAAATAACCTAAAAACTTCTCACTTTTCTCTATGATTAAATTTCAGTCCTTCACTCTTGAAAAAAATCACTTGTTCACCAGTTATTTACGAATAGTCAATGATGGAACTGGATTTTAGGATTTATATCTGATTTCTGGTCCAAGGTCTTTCTAATACAGCAGGTCATCCTCAATTAATAAAAGATGGCTATGTTTTCTTAATCAATACATTAAGCCTCTTGTTATAGAGATTATGAAAATTTTAAGTTATGTTTACAGTAGATTAATTATATTTTCCTTTGACTCCCTAGCAAATAAACAATTTTTAAAGGGTTTGTTTTTTTTTTTCCCCAGACAGTGTCTCACTCTGTCACCCAGGCTGGAGTGCAGTGGTGCTATCTCAGCTCACTGCAACCTCTGCCTCCCAGGTTCAAGCAAGTCTTGTGCCTCAGCCTCCCAAGTAGCAAGCACACGCCATCACACCCAGCTAATTTTTGTATTTTTAGTAGAAATGGGGTTTCACCATGTTGGCCAGGCTGGTCTCGAACTCCTGATCTCAGGCGATCTGCCAGCCTTGGCCTCCCAAAGTACTAGGATTACAGGTGTGAGCCACCATGCCCAGCCTAATTTTTAAAAGATTTTCTGATCAGTCCCTATACATACCACACTAGCCTGGTGATGAGAAGAAATAGGTGACTAAATATCAGTCTGAGTAAACAACTAAGACCTTAAAGGAATATAACTTAAGTTACAAAAATAATCCAAATTTATACAAAAGTATAAAGTAATACAAGATTTATTTGTATTACAAAAGTAATACAAATTTATATCCATGCTCCAAGTCCTCAATCTTCAGTCTTCCCTTTCTACACCACTTTTTAATTTTAAAAATACTATGTTGACTGAAATACAAAAACAAATATACACATACACACAAATTTGGTGTGTGTGTGTTTTAGTTTTTTCCTGCTATTTTTAAGGTACTGAAAGCTAGCATTTAATGACAAATCAGCCTATAGCAAAGGAAGACTTCTATAAATTTGTGGAATGAACGAATGATTTGTAAGGTATTTGTTCATGGGCTTTCTCTGCTGGCTTCTTTTAGCATTTACTAGATAAGGAAAGACCTGAAAAGGCAAATACACTGGGCAAGAACCCTGGTGAATTCTGACACTCTCTCATTCCCAAAGGCCACCTCAATACCAGGCAACCCACAAACCAGCTGTGGTTAATCTGTACAAGTTGGGCAAAGTCTTCCAAACTTTTATTATGTCAAATCCCTATTTTAAAAAAGTTTTATTATGTATCTCCAATATATGCATATTTATTTATTAATTATACCCATCTGTATCTGTGTACAATGTAAAACAAATTGTTTAAAATAGAAGTTTTAAAAAGATGACACAAAGATGAAATAATTTCTACCTTTCATTTATGAATAGTACAAAAATATTTTTGATCTAAGAAATTATCAATAGCAATGCCTTTAGAGAACATAACTGAAAAGTTTCATTTTTTTAATCTTTGTTAAAAAAACAAAAAAAGTTTTTTAAATAAAATCTTCATTTAACATTTTATGATACAGTATTTCAAAGGTCCGGTTCAAAGTTCAGGATTCATTTGATTTTGAAACTTAATTATAATGGCTATAAACTGAAAAAACAGACCTCACGAAGGCAGAATACTCATAATATAATACATATACTTACGGTCAAGTTCATTGTGACTGACAGTAGATGTAAAACCTTACTTCAAAGAGTTAGCTTAGGCCAGGAGTGGTGGCTCATGCCTGTAATCCCAGCACTTTGGGAGGCTGAGGCAGGTGGATCACTTGAGAACAGGAGTTCGAGACCAGCCTGGCCAACATGGTGAAGCCCCGTCTCTACTAAAAATATAAAAATTAGCTGGGTGTAGTTGTGTGCGCCTGTAATGCCAGCTACTTGGGAAGCTGAGGTACAAGAATGGCTTGAACCTGGGAGACGGAGGTTGTAGTGAGCTGAGATCAGGCCACTGCACTACAGCCTAGGTGACAGAGCAAGACTCCGTCTCAGGAAAAAAAAAAAAAAGAATTAGCTTAATAATTTTTTAATTTTTGGCAAACTTCTTGTCAAGTCTACTAAAGTGTCATTGTTTTTATCTGTAATTTGGCTGCCAAAAAGCTAGCACTAGAAGGAGAAACCTCAGCTCTGTTGTCATTTTCTTGTTGTTCACTTGTGCTTGCATTATTGGTATTACTATTATGGAATCTTTACAGGAGTCTTTTTAAGACATGTCTATTTCCTAGCGGTTGATTTGGCTAAAACTAGATAATAATTTATAGATTCATTTAATTCTGCACCCATAACTGGATTAATGATTATCTGCCAAAGTGAACAAACAAGTGAAAAAGCCACTGGCAATCCTTCTGTTTTCCTCAGAATACCTGTGCATGACCTCCTTAGCAGGGGTACTGTATCAATCCATTTATTAAATACTAGTAAAATTGTATTTCTTCCTTTTCTTATGCATAAAAGTAAGTAAAATTAACAGTTCTGTCTTCCCTTACTTTTCTTTTCTTTTTTTTTTTTTTTTGAGATGAAGTCTTACTCTTTTGCCAGGCTGGAGTGCAGTGGCACAATCTCAGCTCACCGCAACCTCCGCCTCCCCGGTTCAAGCGATTCTCCTGCCTCAGCCTCCCGAGTAGGTGGGACTACAGGCATGCACCACCACACCCAGCTAATTTTTGTATTTTTAGTAGAGATGGGGTTTCACCATGTTGGCCAGAATGGTCTCGATCTCTTGACCTCAAGTGATCCGCCTGCCTCGGCCTCCCAAAGTGCTGGGATTACAGGCGTGAGCCACTGTGTCCAGCCCCCTTACTTTTCTAACACTGTCTTCTCTTTACTCCATGGGAGTTTTGGGCACACTCCTTTGGGGCCTGCAACTCAAATATACCTGAAATCCTTACCCAGCACAACTCAATCATTCTCTTAAATGCTTCCCAGATTAGGACTGAATTTGAAGCTAGGACTAACTTACCATGGACACCCCAGGTCAAGTAAGATTCTTAGGTTCTTATGATCTGGGCCTTCATCCAAAAGCTGATCCAAAATCAACCTTCAGGATAAACGGACAAGTATAATCTTTCCTGGATACTCACGCTAACACACTTAAAGATGATAAAGAATAGTTACGGCTTCCTGTCTTTACAACATTCATTCACTCACTTAAGAAACATTTGTAAATGCCAACCATCTCATTGACGCAATCATTTACAAGTGTTACCTTAAATACACTATACTATACTTTGATTTACAAAAGTGTCTGAAAGAAAAAGTGTGGTTTGTGCCCCATCGGGTGGCCAAACTGGAAATTTCAAACAAGTTGCAGCAACACAAGTTAAACCCACCTAATCAACATAATACCTTTGGGAAACTGAAGCCTGTAACACAGGTGTTCCCATGGGAGAGTCCTATAAATGAAAATCGCAATAATGTTATGGTAATGTCTCCTTACACCTGAATATAAGGGAAGTGTAGTTCATGCAGAACCTCTCTTTTCCAAAATCCTGCAATAAAAAATTAATTCATTGTCATCCCTTTTTAAGTTAAATAAGAGAGTTTCACTGGGTTAACATCTTATTCACAGATCAAAATATCAAAAATTTTTGAAAGGATATTATTAATTTTAAAGGATGCTATTAATAGTCCTGTTAAGTTCTGTCCTCTTCATATATCAAACATAATTAAACCATTAAAAAGCACAGAATTTTAGAGCTGGATGAGTCCTTAAATAATACGGAGTTGTGAGCTTAGAAATCAAGTCCAATTCTCTAACATTAAAGAAACTTAGATGTTTCTTAGCTAAAAGAAGAAATGGTTTCATCAGGATCACACAGTGTGACCTGACTCTCAATGCTTACACATGCTCAAGAGACATATACACATATTCCTAAACAAGTGGCTTAACCCTTCTGGACCTTAGTTTCCTTGCCTGGAAAAACAAGGTAGATAATCTTTAAATTCCCTTTTAGCTCTAAAATCCGGTAATTTAGAAACCTTGTTATTTTATTACAAAACAAAGGATACACTGAAAAAAATCATTCCTGGGTCCTGAGAAACCAAAGAAACACAAGGCCCTAGGGAAAGTCAGCAGCCTAAAGCACCAAATATATTTGCTTCTTCTGCTAATATTCTGCAAAATATTAACATGGTCATATTAGTCTATTTGGTTGAAACCAGTCTCAGTTAATTTTGATTAATCAATTGCAGAGCTTTAAAATATATAGTCACTAATTCTAAATTTTAAAAAAGCTCTTACAAAGATTTACCGGTGTTCTATTTTATATGCCAAAATTTATACTCAAACACATTACTGGAAACAGGAATAGTCTCGGCTTGTTTGTGTTTCTTCTTTGTACAAACTACTTACAAATGGATTGAAGAGATTTTCTTTACATGGCTTCTCCATGTTGGTCTATTATTTTATGCTTTATTATTCTGCCTATGAAGACTGAATCTATGAGCACCACAACTTATTTTTAAATTAAAAATATAATAATTTTCAGGATATTGATGGGTTGTTACCATTAATAATTTTATCAATTCAAGGAATAAAAACCATTAAAAGTTAAATCAAAAATATGACCTATAATGGCCCTTGAAAAGCTCTGGCCCTATATACTTACTTTATGGAAGAAGAGCGAGCCCGGGAAAGGCAAAAAAGATTGTCCCCAGGGCTCACGGCTAACATATACAACAACTAGTATTTACTGTGTTACGATATATACATATTATATATAATTAAATATAATTATAGATGTAAAGCAAAATTTTCAGATTCTAATTCTCTGCTTATTTCAAGTAATATTTAATATAGCAAAATGACACAAAAACCAAAGAAGCTGAACAGTTCACATTGATTCACGACACTAGAAAGCACCCTAGGCTAGAAACCAAGGGTAAAATACCAAAATTTCACCACCAGTGCTTGAAAAATAAATCCCAGCATCTGTTCTACTGATAGTGTTTTAAGAGCATCATCTTCATATGAGAAACTACAGTTTAATTCATTATGAAAAGGTCCTTTTCTCTAGCGAATTTTTATGGATGTCCTTTTTCCCCAAAGTTTTAAACTGCTAAAATTCCTGGACTCTAAAGACTCTTATTTACATCTCTCTATTACTTTGAAAGGAACAGCACCAACTCTTCAGAAACAACACACAAAACAAAGATTCCAACCCTATAAAATATTCGTTGATTCCAACTTACAAAGAAAAGTGCGCCTCATTTAATTTTGTCTACCAAACGATGAGTTTATCTAGCACAGGAGCCATATAGTAGGAACTCTCCGCAGAATCGAATTTCAATTATCCACAATAAACGAATTTTTCAAAACATAATTTATAACTGCCCTGAGAAAGATAATGCAGACACAACATAACCTCAGGAATTTTGCCCCTCTGTGACCAACCTACAGTAAACATTTAGGAACAGTATCCAAATGGACTATGTGAATGAGGAGTCCCAGAATCACTGTGGTTCTCCAGCCACAAAAGTGACATTACAAATTAAGAGGGTTGCATTTTCAAACTAAATTGTATGCTTCTCCTTCCAGCCCTAGATATTGCAAATTAATACAATTCTATGAAATAGTTAAGTGTTGAAATACCTAAAATGAATCATGGCATACATCCAGCTACTATTACTTCTGCCCAAAGCATTCCATGCTATATAACAAATATAAGATGTGCTTCAGCATGCTCCTATCCTGTGCCTCTATGAAGAACTGGCAGTGGTGCTGAAAATTACTACTAGAAAGATGAAAGACCAATACCCTTCTTTCAATAAAAACCATCACTTGGACTCTAGCCAAGGTTTTAAAACTGAACGTTATTAGAAACAATAAATCAACTCTGCAGGCTCAAATGTTAGTCCCTTATTTCATTCATTCTTACAAAACATGGCCACAAAATACTGTAAGAAATTGAGTGACAATAAAGCATTAATAATTATAGGCCTTTCATTTCTAGCAATAATCAAATGCTCTACGTTGCAAGTGAATTTATTTCGCAATATTCAAGATTCTGTTTAACCTACCTGCATCTCTTTCCCTGTCTTCTTCAATTATTACAATGGCTATATGAATAAAGGCACTCACTGCTATTGCCCAAACCTCCTAACTCCAAACTTACATAAAAATTAAATGGAGAACTAAAATAGTTTAATTCATAAAACCTAGCTAAGTTATGTGTGTTCATATTGATTTTATATTCTTTGTTCCTGCACACAAAACAGATGTGAATTTCTGGAGGTTACAGATAAGTCTGTCTTTCTCTATCCAGGAGCTGAATTGCCAGCGACTGAGAATAACCTATTGCAATGCTTAAAGCCTCTTAGGTATCTTGTCTTCTGAACATATAAATGGGTTCATTATCTTTATTTTTCCCTGTATTAACGTAAGGTTCCTTATTATCTATTAAATACCTTCCAGGAGTGTTAGCATAGAAATTGGGAGGGAATGGGGAGCATGATTTCTGTAATACACAGGTAAGGTATATTGTTTACTAATTTTCTCCCCAGCTAGCAAAAACTTAGCAGAAAATATAAAAATGTAAATAATTCTCCTCTCCCTCTTCCCTCCATTCCAAAACAAGAGGCAAAAACAAAGATGTTATTACTCTGTAGACTTCATGCAATCAGTAAAGAGTCTTATTATCAAAGCAGAATAGTTGATTACAACGTGTCGACAAAAACTATAACCACTGCATATGTGATACACACTTAAGTTTCAAACCCGTTACAAAGCCTTTGTCTGTCAACAGTGGGCAAGTGGGAAAAAGCCGAAGGGCTCTTTGGAATGAAGGAAATCACTGGAGGGGCTTCTCTTGGAAGAGAAGGATTCCTTGGTGAGAGGTGTAGAGAGAGAAACAAGACCTAACCTTGGCGAGGGGGCGCTCGCCCAGGGTGGGGACGAGGTCAGGGCGAGTGGGGAGAAGGGGATTAGCGCGGAACCGCCGCGACCCGGGGCTGCCCTCGCACCATGACTCCCCCACCTGCAGCTCACCCTCCCACCGTTCCCCGGCCCCGGCCCGGGCAGCGCCTTTCCTCCCGGCCCTCCGCCTGCATATCCGTTACCCCGGCGGCAGCGCGGCTGCGGGGGAGGGGAAGGACAGCGGAGCCGGGAGGCGGCCGGCCGCGGCGGGGATGCCGCAGTGGCTCCCCGCGGCAGCGGGTCAAAGTCTGCCCGGGCACAGGGGCCAGCTGAAGCGGAAGGCGGCGGTGGACGTCAGGACCGGCGAAATGGTGGCCCCTCCGAGTCCTCCCACACCCCAGCCGCTGCCGGTACCTCATACTGGATGTATTGCTTCCTCCACTCGGGAGTGATGTGCGCGGAGAGGTGCTCGGCGAACTTCATCCTGCCGTTTCCCCCTCACTCCCACTCGGGTCCAGCAGCTACAGGCGGCGGCGGCAACAGCGACTCCGACTCCTCCCCACATGGGCCCCGGCGCGGCGCGGCGCTGGGCTTCTCTCCTCCTCCGCCGCCGCCGAGGTCTCTTCAGAGCAGCCCGCCCGCCATCTTCCTCCTCCTCTCCATAGCCCCGCCCCTCCCCGCCCCTAGACGTCATCGCCATGGTAACCGCCTACACCGCCCTGACGAAGGGGGCTGCTGTAAGGGGTGGGGCTTGGGTACGTTTCTTAAGACTCCGCCCCTTGTGGGCCGTAGGTGCTGGAGGCACCTCCCCGGACCTCTTCAGTCTGGCTCCTGTTGGCCTACAGCTGCAGTCTACCGCCTGTCTGGTAAGCAGCAGTGTTGTTACTGCAATTAATATTAATACTGTAGCAACAATAATCCACACAAGACGTTTATATTTACAAAGAACTGTGCAAATATTTTTCCATTTTGATATTTATGCTTCATAAAACCTTTAAGAAATGGATCAGCACTGATCCAAACTAAGAAGGTAAAACAGTTCAGGACTAAATGTATTTAAAGGAACAGTATTTTACACACTCTAGGTGCTCAGTAAATGCTTATTGAATTTAATTAAAGACATCAATGCCAAAAAGTGCATGCTGCTTCTGAATTTCAATGTAATTGTCTAGTCCCAGGGCTATCAGAAAAGCCAATAAAAACACCAAGTGCGGGTACCAACTGCACTTGTAAACTGAGCTTCCTGGGGTTGGGGGTGAGGGTTGGGAGGGAAACCAACGTTGAGAGGCAAGAGAACCCCGTAGAAGTACAGCTCTAAGCCCACCCCGGTAAAACCAGAAACAGGCCCAGCATCCAGGCTGAACTGTCCCTGGGGAGCATGGGCAGAGATCACTCACGGAGCTCTGTACTACACTGAGTGTGGGAGTGATTGTCTTGGAAGTCCCAATTCAGGACAGAAACCCAGCTCCTGCCCTGGGTAGAGGAGACCTAATAATAATTTATTGAGCACTCACTCTTCCTGTACCAAGTACTATTCTAAACCTCTTACTTGTGCTTTGTCCCTTGATTCTAACTTTTTTTTTTTTTGGTCTCGCTTTGTTGCCCAGGCTGGAGTGCAGTCACACCATCATGGCTCACTGCAGCCTTACCTCACATAGGTTTGTGAGCAATCCTCCCACCTCAGCCCCCTGAGTAGCTGGGACTACAGGCACATGCCATTATGCCCAACTAATTTTTTTGTTTATTTTTGGGAGAGATGTGGGTCTTGCTATGTTGCCCAGGCTGGTCTTGAGCTCCTAAGCTAAAACAGTCCTCCCACCTAGGCCTCCTAAAGTGCTGGAATTACAGGCATGAGCCACGTTGCTCAGCCTAACCCTCACAATT
The DNA here is from genome assembly GCF_028878055.3 of Symphalangus syndactylus. NCBI lineage: Eukaryota > Metazoa > Chordata > Mammalia > Primates > Hylobatidae > Symphalangus > Symphalangus syndactylus. The sequence continues at coordinate 125,461,610 of NC_072441.2, read as the reverse complement.
TTGATGAGATTTCAAGATTTACTAGGGAACTACTATGCCTGGAGCAGTACTCTGAGATATCATTCTCTGCTGTTGTCTTTTTTTTTTTCTCCGTGTACTTTTTTCCCCTTTCTCTTCCCCTTAATTCATGCCAATAGGGATTCTGCAATCATTTCCCCAGGAGAGGGATGACACAAGATGGAAAATAGGCATAGACTATGAGTCTTTCTGGCTTTTTCTGTATAAAAGCCTTAACCTCTGGTGAAAGGGTAATCAAGGTCAAAAAAATAAAGAAAGAAGAGTGAGGACTCCTGTCACCTCAGACCTCCGTCTGCTCACCATAAAGATTCCCCTCTGCTGGAGGTAAACCTTGCCAGGAGAAAGAGACAGGCAAAAAGGAATGTGTGTGCTACCAGGAAGGAGACGAGACCACAGAAAGGAAAGGGCTGTATGTTGTGCCTGGGAAAAGGGAACCAGGGACAGCTGCAAAAGAGATTCCTGCCTTTAGCCAGTCATGGACTCGAATGGGAAATTCTTAGTAGCAACCCTGGTGGACCATGGCACACTGCCCCCAGCAGCACCATACCTCTACGCCTTAATTGTGCACAAAATTCTGGAACCATGGCCCAACCCAAGAAAGTAAGGAAACCCTCAAAACTAGCTCTAAAATTCTTGATTTTTCTCATGCCTGATCCAGAGCCCTGCCACCCAGGACATGACAACTTAATTTATCCACAGAAGTAGATTTAATAATAAATTTCCTGCCAGGCACAGTAACTCACGCCTGTAATCCCAGCACTTTGGGAGGCCGAGGCGGGAGGATCACCTGAGGTCAGGAGTTCAAGACCAGCCTGTCCAACATGGGGAAACCCCATCTCTACTAAACATACAAAAATTAGCCGGGCATGGCAGTGCACACCTGTAGTCCCAGCTACTCAGGAGGCTAAGGTGAGAGAATCACTTGAACCCGGGAGGTGGAGGTTGCAGTGAGCCAAGATTGCACCACTGCACTCCAGCCTGGGTAACAGAGCAAGACCCCATCTCAAAATAAATAAATAAATACATTTCCTTATTCCCAGCATTATTTTTGGATATTTTACTGATAGAACCATCAAATACTTAGTATTTATGGAACACCGACTCTGTTATTTACTCTGAATCAGAAGAGCCCCCTGACTTATACTTTCTTTTGTGAATAGGCAAGCAACCCTTCATTTAACAAATCTTTATTGAGACCTATGATATTCCGGTTATGTCACTTTAGGAATGAAGGACAGTTCAAAAATAAATTAAGACTCTGTTTTTTCCTTGGAGGAAATCACAATTTAGTCAAAAAGATGGGGCCAGGCATGACGGTTCACACCTGTAATCCCAGCACTTTGAGAGGCCGAGGTGGGTGGATCATTTGAGGTCAGGAGTTCAAGACCAGCCTGGCCAACATGGTGAAAACCCATCTCTACTAAAAATACAAAAAAAAAAAAATTATCCAGGCCTGATGGCACATGCCTGCAATCCCAGCTACTCAGGAGGCTGAGGCACAAGAATCACTTGAACTCAGGAGGCAGAGGTGCAGTGAGCCAAGATTGCACCACTGCACTCCAGCCTGGGAGACAGAGCAAGACTCTCTCTCTCAAAAAAAAAAAAAAAAAAAAAAAAAAAGACGGGCAGATAGACCAATAGCTCTTAGACTACAGTGCGATACATGCTATAATTGAGGTGTGTGTAAAGAAACAAACATCCAAGGATCAGAGAGGCTGATTTTGAAATCCAGTCTTAGTCAATCATCTGACAGGGAAAAAGACACCCCAAAGATTCCCTAAGGCAAAAGGCAAAGTCAGAATTGTTAAAGAATGACAAGAAATTTTCTGATCAGTGTATCCTTTAAGGCAGCCAAATGTCCCCTCTCAAAGAAACCGTCTGATACGGTTTGGCTGGGTCCCCACCCAAATCTTATTTTGAATCTTAGTTCCCATAATCCCCACATGTCTTGGGAGGGACCTGGTGGCAAGTAATTGAATCATGGAGGCAGGTTTTCCCATGCTGTTCTTGTGATAGTGGAAAAGTCTCATGAGATCTGATGGTTTTATAAAGGGCAGCTCCCCTGCACATACTCTCTTGCCTGCTGCCACATAAGACGTGCCTTTGCTCCTTCTTCACATTACACCATGATTGTGAAGCCTCCCTAGCCATGTGGAACTGTGAGTCCATTAAACCTCTTTTCCTTTATAAGTTATCTAGTCTTCGGTATGTCTTTATTAGCAGCGTGAAAACGGACTAATACACTCTCCCTGCTCCTGTCCCTTGTCTTCCCAGTCTGGCTCTCACATTGCCTGAGTGCACTCCCCTTACTGTATTGTCAATAATAGTTTGTATCAGACTATGAGGTCCTTGAAGATAAACTGCTCATCTCTTGTTTTCTCCAATTTAGCACAGTGCCTGGCACTCAGGCATTCAATAAAGGTTGAAGGAACAAAGGAAAAGAGGGCAAGAGAGGGAAAAGGAAGAAGGAAACAGGAGGCCACATGGAGGAAAGTTGTAGGAAATAAGGTTAAGTTGCAACAAGATTGTGAAGGAATAGTTCCTGAACGGCATAGGCAGTGTGGGGTCTTTGAAGAAGGTTAAGCAGTGAGTGACTAACTCAGGTTTGGAAAAGCAGGCTAGTGTAGCTTCCTGGTTTTGAACACTAGCTCTGCGAGTAAACAGGCCTGAATTAAAATCCCAACTCTGGCATTTACAAACTATGTGATCTTCAGCAAAGTGCACTAGCTCTTAAAGCCCCAGTTTCCTCCTCTTTTAAATGGGTATTATCACACCTCCCTCACAAGTTGTTTGGAGAATTAAATGAGATTCTGCATATAAAACACTTAACATAATGACTGGCCCCTGATTTAACATAAAAATTGGTAGCCCCTCAAAAACATCTGTCAGCAGTGTGACGGATGGACTAGGGCGGGGACAAACTCAAGACCAATTTATTAACAAGCACCTATGTAACACTTATGATGTGCCAGGCACTGTTCTAAGCACTTTACAAATAGAAATGTATTTAATCTTCACAAGAACTCTAGGAAGTAGCTACTACTGTTATCTTCATTTTATAGATGAGTAAAATTAGACATAGAGGTTAAGCATCTGACTCAAGAGCACTCCCGTAGTGAGTAATAGACCTGGGTCTGAGCCCTGGCAACCCAGATGCAGAGTCCTTGTTCTTGAGTACTATGAGTTATTATGCTGACTGTGGATGCAACAGCTCCAGCTAATCAGGATCATGGACAGAAGGAGATGTGACGTGTGACTGTAACTCTAGTGACTGGGTAGATGCTGCTGCCATGAACTGAGATGAGAAATGAAAGTAGAGAGCAGGTCTGGGGCCCCATGAGATGTGGGAAATATGAAGGAATCAATGGAACACGCAGTACTCCAGTTGGAAATACTGATCTAGAGCTCTAGAAAGAGAAGTTAAGACTGAAAACCGAGGAGCCATTTGCATTTAAGTGATAATTAAGTCTGGTAAATCTGCCGAAAGAGAGAATAGAGTGAAAGGGAAAAGAGCCCAAGGGAACGTCCTCCCGTGAGTCTGATAAAGAAGATGGGTCAAGGAGGGAGGCTGAGATGTGGTCAGGGTGGGCAGTAAGACTATCAGGAGAGAGTAGTGTCAAGGAAGCCATAAAAAGATGAAAATTTCATAAAGGAGGCAGTGATCAACAATGTCAAATGTCATAGAGAAGTTGAGTAGGGTGACTTCTAAGCCATTGGGTTTAGCAAGTAGAGAGTCATTAGTAACTTCAGAAAAATGGCTTCCATAGCACAAAGGGCTACAAATGGCTGAACAGGGAATAGCATTTTGTTTTTGTATATCATAAACTGTGTTTATTCCATGTACATGTTTTAAGATGACCAGGAATGAGAACTTAATAGTATACTCAGCAATTTATCTAGAAATTCATAAGTGCTGAGTCGGAACACTTTATATTTATCACACATAATGCTAAGTTCTGGAAGAGTTATACTTACCACAAAGTAACTGTTCTAAAACTTAGAATTATGTGTGATAAATATAAAGTCAAATTGTTGCTTGAAAAAACAAGACTGGGGATCATGCTGAAAGGTGAAGAACTGATCTGAAGAGAGATAAAATCTTAGGCAGTATCTCCCACTGAAACTGAATAAGCTAAGGTGTCTCAGGAGTAAATATCACATTTTCAGTACAACTCAGACTCAGAATTATATGGGACCCAGCTCAGTTTTAAAATACAATAGACTTATCAACCCAATAGCTGTTCGAGTCCCTGCATTCAGTTCTTTTGGGCATATATCCAGCAATGGAATTGTCAGATCATATGGGAATTCTATGTTTAACCTTTTGAGGAAATGAAGGTTTTTGAGTAACATCTTTAATCAGATAAATCATACACTTTTTTTTTTGCTGAGTGGAAAATAGTCTTCAGGGGAGAGAAGGAAGAAGCAAGGTATGTTAGGTTTCCTAGGGCTACCATAACAAATTACCCCAAACTGGGTGCTTAAAACAGCAGAAATGTATTCTCTCACAGTTCTGGAGGCCGCAAGTCTAAAAATCAAGGTTTCGGCAAGCTTGTGCTTTCTCCCAGACTGTAGCAAAGAACCCGTTCCACGCCTTTCTCATAGCTTCTATTGTCATTGGCAATCCGTGGCATTCTTTGGCTTGGAGCTACGTAACTCCAGTCTCTGTCTACATCATCACATGCTGTTCTCCCACCGTGTGTCTCAGCATCTTCACGTGGTGTTCTCACTCCTCGTGTCTGTTTTCTCTTCTTATAAAGACATCAGTCTTATTGGAGTAGAACTCACCTTAATCCAGTATGACTTCATCTTAAGTTGATTACATTGGCAAAGACCTTTTTTCCAAGTAAGATTACATTCAGAGATACCAAGGATGAGGATTTCTATTTATCTTTTTGGGGAAACACGGTCCACCCACAACACAGGGAGTGTAATGGCACTACTGAAATAATCCAAGGAAGAGATGATGGTGGTTTTGATCAGAGGGTAAGCAACAGAGGTGAAAAGAAACAGTTGGAAATTCAATATATTTTGAAGGTAGATTGAACTGGATTTGTTGGCAGATTAGATGTGGGATGTGACAAAAAGAGGGGCATCAAGGATAACTCCGAGATCTTTTGTCTGAGTGACCAGAACAATAAGGTTGGGAATATTGCAGAAGAAGCAGGTTTGGAGTGGAGGGAGGAACTCGAGAATTCAGTTTCAGGTATGTTATGTTGAGGATGCAGGTCAAACATGCAGGTGGAAATGTCCAATAGGCAACTTGGCGTCTGGAGGTCAGCAGAGAAGCCCTGGATAGAAATATAAATGTATGAGTCAACAGAATAAGGATAGTGTTTAAAGCCATGAAACTCCATGAGATCACCCAGAGAGTGAGTGTAGACAGAAAAGAGAAGAATGACTGGGCATGATGGCTCACACCTGTAATCCCAGCACTTTGGGAGGCCAAGGTGAAAGGATTGTTTGATGCCAGGAGTTCACGAAAAGAGAAGAGGTTGTAAGACAGATCCCTGGGCAATGCTTAAAGGTTGGGAAGATGAAGAGAAATTCACAAAGGAGACTGGAGGAGATGAAATCCATGCAGTGAAATTCATCATTATTTCAGGAAACATATCCATAAAAGGGAACAGAGTAATAAGGTGATATATAGATTAGAATCAAATAAAAGAGGGTGCTTTTCAAATGGGAGAAATAACATTGTGTATTTATTCTGATGGGAATGATTCAGTGAAGAAAGAAAAAAATGATTATACAGGAAAGAAAGAGGATATAAATTTTCTCTATGTAAAACCAGATATAAAATACACATGGGTTAGAACAGGGAGACAACATCGAGAATGATGTTCAGAATGGTTATCTCTGGGTTAGAGATTTCTTTTTTTTTTTTTTTTTTTTTTGAGACAGGAGTCTCGCTCTGTCGCCCAGGCTGGAGTGCAGTGGCGCAATCTCGGCTCACTGCAAGCTCCGCCTCCTGGGTTCACGCCATTCTCCTGCCTCAGCCTCTCCGAGTAGCTGGGACTACAGGCACCCGCCACCACGCATGGCTAATTTTTTGTGTTTTTTTTTTTTTTTTTTTCAGTAGAGACGGGGTTTCACCGTGGTCTCGATCTTCTGACCTCGTGATCCGCCTGCCTCGGCCTGCCAAAGTGCTGGGATTACAAGCGTGAGCCACCGCGCCCGGCCTGAGATTTCAAGTGATTTTTACTCCTTGCACTTTTTTATGTTGCTTTTAATTTTTACAAGATACCTTTATCAAATCTGCAAAAACAGTAAGAGTTCTATTTTAATAACCTGAAAACCAGTGGTATCCAATAAGTGTCACAAAGTGTCTGTGCAGCATTTGATACTGCAAGCCACAGAGACGAAACCAGTAGACTAAAAGATGCGGAAAATCCAGGCCAGGCCTGGTGGCTCACACCTGTAATCCCCACACTTTGGGAGGCCAAGGTGGATGGATCGCTTGAGGTCAGGAGTTTGAGACCAGCCTGGCCAACATGGCGAAACTCTGTCTCTACTAAAAATACAAAAATTAGCCAGCCATGGTGGTATGCGTCTGTAATCCCAGCTACTCGGGAAGCTGAGGCACGAGAATCACTTGAACCCGGAGGCAGAGGTTGCAGTGAGCCGGGATCACACCACTGCACTCCAGCCTGGGTGACAGAGCAAGACTCTATCTCAAAAAAAAAAAAAAAAAAAAAAGAAAAGAAAGAAACAAGAAAATCCAGGGAGGGAAGCCCAAGCAAGTGCCCAAAGAAGGCAAACTAGTCCAGACAGAGGGAGGGATTGGCCCTTAAAAGGAGGAGAGACCTGACATCACTTCTGACCTGGGAGTGTGGATGATGGCAATAATTAGCGCAAATATATATGAGTTAGTGGGTGAATGGGAGGGAATTTAAGGGAGTTTACATGCAAAGTCTGTCTTTCCTCTCTAAAGGAGACAAGTTAATCCACTGGTTCAAGGACATGGGAACAGAGCTGGGCAAGAGGTATGCAGGCAGCACTGAGGGCCCCTTGTGGTTGTGATTCTATTACAATCATTTGTAATAGAATCAACTGGGATGATTTTACTAGTTATTCCAGCAATCCAGAGCAGGAATTGAGGGGAAGGATAGTTGGATTGATCCAAGATTAGGAATTGTAGAAATTGCTTCAGGACATTGAGGTAGTAATAAAAACAATAAAAACTAAGATTTATTGCATTTTACATGCATTATTTAATTTAATCCTCAGCAATGGATAAGGATGAAAAGGATATTCAGATAAAATATCATATCAAAGGACAAGGATTTTAAAAGGGTATTGTTGTTGCCATTGTACAGATGAGAAAACTGAGGCTTAGAGGGTGTAGTAGACATCTGTCAGGTTTTGCCTATCTGCATTCTTCCTAAATGGAAGGATCCCCCATCTCTCAAGTCTTGTTGGGAGGCAAGATCCAAGTTCACTATGCCTGAAGTGAGCATATAACCCTATCCTAATTCCTTGACAAGAAGCATGTGGCCCAGATTTGGCCAAACAGATGCTTCTGTCAGGGATTTTGCCTCATGTGTAGGTACTCAATGACAGCAATAGGCAGAGAACATTCTCAGAGGCTGCAACAGATTTAAGAGTCCAGGAGTGGCTGGGTGCAGTGGTTCATTCTTGTAATCCCAGCACTTTGGGAGGCCAAGGCATGTGGATCACCTGAGGTCAGGAGTTCAAGACCAGCCTGGCCAACACAGTGAAACACCGTCTCTACTAAAAATACAAAAAAATAGCTGGGCGTGGTGGCAGGCACCTGTAATCCCAGCTTCTTGGGAGGGTGGGGCTGGAGAATCGCTTGAACCGGCGGGGGGCGGGGGGCGGGGGGCGGGAGGGGGCGGAGGTTGCAGTGAGCTGAGATCACGCCATTGCACTCCTGCCTGTGCAACACAGCAAGACTCCCATCTTAAAAAAAAAAAAAAAAGAGTCCAGCAGTGAAAATGGCAGTAGTGTCCCAAGTTGGACTACCAGAGTCAAGGTCCTAACCTGACTTCCTCTGGCATGACCTCTGTTCTGTTCTTAACTATAAAACTTTCTTAGGCTCTGCCTTTTCCTTAGAGTAATTTACCTACCTTCACATTCATACTGAGAGCTACCCAAAGCCATCCAATCAAATCTATTTCTGCTTAAATTAACTTGAGTCAGATTTTCCTATTTGTAGCCAAAAACCCTGAATGGGTCTTAGGGATTAAGAATTTTACCCACAGCTCTTACCAAAAAGACATCCAATAATCAGGTACACAAAATTCTTTTCTATAGATGTCAGTTAACCTCTTTCCCCAGCCACCCTGGGGCTTAGTCAATGGGCTCATGGATAATGTAGCCATAGTAACAGAGATGGAAGACATGCAAGGGCTCAAAAATATTGCCTTCCTTCACCAAGGCTGGTTTGGCAACTGCTGATTGTTTAACCTGATGGCGACACAAACCAATGTTGAGTCCCTAATATAATACCATATTCGAAGTAGAAGTAGATCAGTCAAATATATGGTGGCAGGTTAATTACATCAATTTCTTTTCATCATGGAGGCAAGGGAGGGAAGCAGTAATTTATCATCACTGGAATATGATACTCATTATAGATGTATATTTGACTTTCCTGCCAGCTATGTTTCTGCCAGCAATACTGACTGTGAATGCCTTTATTCATCACCACAGAAACAGTGTCCCATTCAGCATTGCTTCTACCAAAGAAGTGAGAGAAAGAGATGTCTATGGATTTCACTGGTCTCACCATGTGTCCCATCACCTACAAGCACATGCCCTTGCAGAATAGTAGAATAACCTACTGGAGACTCAGTTATGGTACCAGCTAGTCAACAGCAGCCTGATAAATTGGGGTGCTGTGCTATAGAATGAGATAATGTTCTAACCAATAGCCAATACATAGTGCTGCTTCTCCCAGTATAATGGCAGGAGTCTAGAAACCAAGGACTGGTAGTATCACCTTCCATTATTTCATGTAAGGACCCAGCCACAAAGGTTTTGTACCTGTTTCTTGTGGCTCTTAGCTCTCTGCTGACTTAGAAGGCTTAATAATGAGAAAAAGATGGCTTCCACCTAGAGACTCAACAGGCAGGATCAGCAAGGGTTCAAACCCCTTAAAATGAAAGTTTGAGTTACTGCGTCAGGTAAAGTAGCATGACTAGCTGAGGTGCTGGCTGAGGGTAAAAAAGGAACATGAGCTGGAAGTAGAAGAAAGTCAAAAATATCAACTATGGGCTTGGGACCAGATGCAGAAATATGGTCTGTCCTAGCTACTCCAGTTTTCTTCCTTGCTTTGTTATGAATACAGTAATAAATTTCCTTTGTTTAGTTTTTCCTCTTTCTGTAGCATTTTATATTACTGTGTTGGAGGTAGTGAACTTTTTAAGTTATACCTCAGGTTATAGTATATAAAAGTGCCATTGTGAGCAAACTAGAATAGGAATGAACATCCCCTTGGAGTCAGGAATTTCTCTTGGGCCTTCCTGATTTCTCAGACAGCAGCCCACTCCTCCAGCCCTTCTAATGAATTTGTAAGCACCTCATTCCCCGTATTTAGCCCTTCCTGCTTAAAATTGCTAGAGTGGTTTTCTGTTATCTGCACGTAAGCTCTGACCAAAAAGCAAAACAAACAAAACAATCATACACACAATGAAAAGGCATAAGGCATGGTTATTTTGTTATTGAATCGAAATGATTAGGGAACAGTGGTTTAGATTATTCCTTTCAGTTACTCCAAAGAGCTTTTTGCTTTTTATTCAGGCTATAAAAATTGCCATAGGCCATTATGTAGCTCCCTTTGACATGGCTTTGTCTTTTATGAGTCTCACAGATGTTTTGATCAAAGGAAAGAATCACTATTTTCTGCCAACACTTAAATCTTTAAAGTTGGAGAAATAATCTTTCCCAAATTGCAGCTAGCTCCTTAGGGATAGGAATCATGCCTATGTTATTCACTCTTAACAGCACTTAACACAATAGACTCCACATGGCAACATGAATAGCTTCTTCAATATATGCTTTTATTTTTTCCTGGAGTAATAAGCATGGTGATTTGAGGGTCTATGACCGCCTAGATTTCTGGGCCTGTGATCTGGGGCAGCCTCAAAGATCTCTGAAATGCCTTTGGGGTCTTTCTCCCATTGTCTTATGAATAGCCTCTGGCTCCCTTCTATCTGAACCAATCTTTTAGCAAAGGGTCGAGAACATGCTTCTTCACTCTACATGGCCAGTCTGCAAATTTTCCAAATCTTGCCATCCTCCTTCTCTTTTAACTATAAATTATGTCTTTAAGTCATATCTTTGCACGCACATCCCACTGCATGCAGTTCAAAGTAGCCACGCAGCTCAAAGTAGCCACGCAGCAGCCTGAATGCTTTGCTGCTTAGGTATTTCTTCTGCCATATATCTCAGCTTATTGCTCTTAAATTCTACATTCCATGGAGTCCTAGGATATGAACACAATTCAGCCAAGGTCTTTGTTACTTTATAACAAGGATGGCCTGTACTCCAGTTTCCAGTACCTTGCTCCTCATCTCCAACCGAGACCTCATCAGATCATTTCCACTTGAGACCTAATCAGAAAGGCCTTTACTGTCCATTTTTCTGCCAACATTCTGGTCACAACCACTTAAGTAATCTCTAAGAAGTTCCATACTTTCCCTAGTCTTCTCTTCTGAGCCCTCACCAGGATCATGCTTAATGCTCTGTTAATGACAACCTAGTCTTTTTCTATCCTGCTTCTCTGAAGTCTTCTAGCTTCTACCCATTAATCCAGTTTCAAAGCCCTTTCCACATTTTCAGGTGTCCATTATAGCAGCAACTCCACTTCTGGTACCAATTTTCTGTCTTAGTCCTTTTTTGTTGTTATAATGGAATATCACAGTCTGGGTAATTTACAAAGAACAGATATTTATTTGGATCATAGCTTTGGAGGCTTGGAAGTCCAAGATCATGCTGCTGGCATCTGGAGAGGGTAATCCCAATGGCAGAAGGTGGAAGGTGAGCACATAAGAAAGAGAAAGGCAGCAGGGGCTGAACTCATTTTGTAACAACCCACTCTTGTGATAACTAACCTGCTCTCACAATAGTGACCTTAATCTATTCATGAAGGCTCTGACCTAATGACTCAATTACTTCTTTTTAGGTCTCACCTCTCAACACTGTTGCACTGGGATTCCGTTTTCAACATATGAAATTTTGGGGGGCATATTCAAGCCACAGCACTTACCATGGCCACAGAGAATCTGGCTCTTGTTCTCTCTCTCCATCATCTTTTACCCGACTCCTGTGCTTCCACTGTGCTCCAGTTTCACTAGTCTTTGAGGCATCAAGCTCTTTTCTTTTCTTTTTAGAGACAGGGTTCTGCTCTGTCACTGGTTAGAGTGCAGTGCCATGATCATAGCTCACTGTAAGCTCAAACTACTGGGCTCAAGTAATCCTTCTGCCTAAGCCTCCCAAGTAGTTGGGACTACAGGTACATGGCACCACACTTAGCTAATTTTTAATTTTTTTTTTTTTTTGTAGAGACAGGGTCTCACTATGTTGCCCAGCCTAGTCCCAAACTCCTGACTATAAGTGATCCTCCTGCTTCAGCCTCTCAAAGCACTGGGATCACAGTCATGAGCCACCAAACCCGACTAGCAAGCTCTTATCTATGTTAGGTCTTTTGCATGTATTATTTTTCTGCATGAGATGTTCTCCTCCCTTTCTTCCTGCACAACCTTCAAACTTCAACTTAGCTATTACTGACTATTCATGCCCATTCTAACTCAGGTTCTCCCTATCATACATAGGACCCTGTACATTTCTTTTACCCTTCTTATTACAGTTTGTGGATATATATTATTTCTAAGATTGTTAACGTCTGGGTCCTCCACCCGGATAACAGATTCTTAGTAGGTAGAGATTTTGTTTGTTTTGCTTCTGTTGGTTTCTGTTCTATCCCCTAGATGGAGAGTAGGTAGGTACTCAGTGTTTCTAGAATGGATGATTTAGCCAAGGGTTTGAAGGGCTTAAAATAATAATTACCAAAAAAGTAATTTCCTGTGTCGTTTTCTGCTAATGCAGAACACATAAGAAACACCTAATAAATATTTGTTGGTTAATTAATTGGCTAACTAACCTTAGGTTGATATTTTGGGTGGGAAGAAAGATATCACACCTAGAGGTAGGTTAGGATCAAAGATACCCAGATATAATGACAGTCAAACCTTTTCTTATTGTGGTGAAAGTATAAATTATCATAGTGAGGATTAGGTACACACATTTATAATTACTTTAATGATAGGAGCTCTCATAAGAAAAAGAAAGCAAGATGTGCTATAGCTGAATATTACTGGGCATGGTTATGTTACATGCAATGAGAGGCTATCATTGACTAGAAGGGGCTGTGGACTGAAATCAAACATCTCAGTTTATTCAGCAGGCCTGGAAAAGGAAGGAGAGTAGACATTAAATGTGAGGGGCATAGAAAAAGCCCTTTCTACTTGGGCAGAAGATGATATTTTATATCTTCAGCAGCAGTCCCAGTTGATAGCCCAATCCAACAGTTATTGATGATAAGCCTCATGCTGTGGTTAAATATTTTGTGGTATAATTAATTTAAATATATCATGGGAAGCTATAGTCTTGGCTTGAGAAGCTAAGTTGCATTCACCCTAGGATTCCTGTTAATATTTCAGGACATGTCCGGGTATAGCAGAAGTTTGTTTGTACCAAGAGGCCCCGTAATAGCCATCATACCAGGGGAAAAGAGAAGTGAGGCTCACAAGTTTGGTTCAAGGTCAGTATCACCAGCAGGGATAATTAAATCCCAGACAGCATCTGTCATTCTGATTGTCCCCTAGTCCCGTGGAGCTTAGGGACAATCAGAGGAGTGGACAAAAACAAAGCATAATGTAGAGCACTACTTTGCAATCGACAAAATGACTGGGGACTAATGGGAAGGCGGGCAGGTTGCAATGTGGAGCATGTGAGAACTCAGAATTGACACAGCAGAACAACCTATAGCTTGGATCAGAGAGAGTACAGGACTGGAGACCAGGCTGCAATAGCATCAGGAAGCCCCTGGTACCTTTGCTGAGCATTGTCCCTCTGATGCTTCTTTGCAGCTTGGGAAGCATTTGCAGCAGTATATTGACCTTGGCAGCAGGAGGGGAGACAGTGCTGTAAGAAACCAAAACAGGAGAGGGGTAATGCATGCAGAAACAAAGAATACTAGCTTGTGACCACCCAGGAGCACTCCTGGGCACTTTCAGAACTAATTGGAAGGAACTTATTATGGGTTGAATTGTGTGCCCTGCAAAGATATATTAGAGGCCTAACCGCCAGTACCTCAGAATGTGACCTTATTTGGAAATAAGGTCATTGCAGATGTAATCAAGTTAGGATGAGGCCATTAGGGTGGGCCCCAGTCCAATATTACTGGTGTCCTTATAAGAAGATTAAAATGCCATGTGAAGACAGAGATGCACAGACAACGCCACGTGACTACAGAGGCAGAGACTGGAGTGATGAAACTGCAAGCCAAGGCGTGCCAAGGATTGGCAACCACCACCAGATGCTAGGAAGAGGCAAGGACGGTGCCTCCTCTGCAGGTTTCAGAAGGAACATGGCCCTGCTACCACCTTGATTTCAGACTAGCCTCCAGAACTGTAAGACAATCACTTCCTGTTGGTTTAAGCCACTGGGTTTCTGGTGCTTTGCTCCAGCGGCCCTGGGGAACTAACACAGAATTTCAGGAGGAGAGTTTTTCAGATTGAATAGGACAGAGTCATTTTGACCCTAATTTTCCCCCATAGATTTGCGAAGCCACAGAAACACAGCTTACATATAAAACTATAAAAATAAACATGCCAAAGAGCTAAGTTTTTATTTGCTGACTTGAATTTGGCCAATGTGCCACTAACTAGTACATTTCATGCAACTTTAAGACCAGCCTGCATCTAATTAAATGAGATAATGTATGTAAAGCTCTTAAAACAGTACCTAGTAAGGCTTTAGTATATGTTGGATAATGTCAGTAATATTATCATCTGATTGTCCTGATCCTCGAGCTCTCAGCTGCTCATCTCCTCTGCATCTAAGATCTGCTGAAAGCTGCTGAGAAAACCTCACACCTAGGCAATCTGGTGTCACTAAAAAGTAAATATCACCAACCTCACCAGAGTCCTTCACCCTGCCTTGGTTTCCCTAGTAAATGCCCTCTCCTATTCACTACGATGTGTTCTAAATTGTGGTTCCTCAAACCTCCACCACCCACATTTCTCAGCTTATCCCCAGCAGGGCATTCCTAGCACTGAACAAATACAAAACCTTAGAAAAAATATCCCTCAACTGTCACCACTAAACCTATCAACCTGCGTGTATCCACAGCTCTCGTGGATTCCTCCCTGTTATTTGGACAAAAAAGCACTTTTCTAGTCCAGATAGTCATTCTTTATTCTTCCCTGTTCCTCATTCACACTTTCAATCCATAAGCAAATGTTAAGTCTACCTACCAGATAGCTTGCCAAGCCACACATTTTTGCTTCTCTCCATGACCACCAGCTTGGCCCATACAAGCCTCATTGTGTCACTGTTCTGTTTAAACTCTTTCAGTGATTTCCTACTGCTGTACTGATCAAGGAAATCCTTCACATATTTACAAGACCTCTCTCCAGGCTGGGTTGGGTCCCTCATAATCCAAGCTCTATCAGCTTTTCTAGCCTCACCTCTTATTCTGCTCTGTACTTCTAACATGCTACACTCTAGGCTAGACAGTAACTCAAAATACTGTCATTTCCTCATTAAAATAATAACATTCACATAATGCTTACTGTGAATTGGGTGTATAGCAACTCATTTATCAGGGCAACAATGAGATTAGTACTATTGCTATCGCCATTTAACGATAAGGAAACGGAGGCACAGAAGTTGAGTGATTTGCCCAAAGTACAAGGAAAGTAATGGCAAGCCAGGATTTGAACCAAGAGCACTGGCGGTGCAGTCCAGCCCTTGTTCTGTTCTCTGATCTTGCCTGCATGCCTCTAGACTCCTCCCTCAGTCCCAGCATTCACTACCACCCTTTATATTCGGCCGATTCCTATAATTCCTTCATGACTCAGTATAAACATCCCTTCCTCAGCGTCGGATCTCCTTGCTCTGTCTCATATCTTCCCATCCTCCATATTATAATATTATTAAATATCTATCTCCTCTGCTACACTGTCAGTTTCATAAGGACAGGAAACATATCTGTTCTATTCATAGCCACACCCTCACTTCTTAGCATATACCTGACAGATAGTTAGTGCTCATTAAGCATTTTTTGATTGAATGAAAGAATGAGTAATAACTAATCACCTTGAAGAACTTCTGTGTATATAGAACACATAACATCATACCTGGCACATAACATGGACTTGATAAATATTTATTTGATATTGTGTTCCAGAAATGGCAAGGAATCCAGTTTGACTAGTGTCAAGGGTGTGAAAAGAGGTTTTGGCAAATGGTTGATCCAAAAAAGGAGGGAGTTCCATGATAGAAGGAAGGGGTTATCAGCAGTATATGATCTTGCAAAGGCAAATATTAGCATTTCAAAATCCCTCCTTCCCAGCCCAAGATGGTTCTAAATTTTTCTTTTAAACACACCATCCAACCGTGTTACAGCAGACTTCAGCAAAGTGTAATTGGTATGCTCATGGGACCTTGGCATAAGAGACTCACGTACTAATGACCCAGGTGAAAACAAAGGTCTACTTGGGTGTATTTATATAACACAGCTACCTCCTCCCTACTCAGAAAGGGTCTGATTATCAAAAAATCTAATCTCTATGAGCACAGTAAAAGATTTCCTATTCCTATCTCCTTTGGAGAAAGTAAATTTATTATCCTCAAAAGGCTTCCTGGAACACTGGGTTAATCCCTTTAAAAAGATACATCTGGACACCCTAACTTCATTACAATTCTAGACTTGAATGCTACCAGGTATATTTTTTTTCTTCCCCCAACTGAGTGGTGCCAGGGAGTCTGGAGACAGCAGTCAGCAAACCAGGTTCAAATCATTGTCTCTTTGAGGCTGTGTTTTGGCAGCCCTGGCGACAGCAGACTGAGCCTTCGAGGAGCAGTAAACTTCTTGTCACCCTTGAGTGACCCTCTACGGAAAAAGTGGAAAGAGAAGAGGATAACTTCCAGGGAAAACAGCCAATTTACCACCTGTACAAACATGCATCTAACTGGCCTGCCGTGAGAGTCCTTGGGAAAGGGCTTTGGTAAAACAGCAATTGCCAACATGTGGAGTCAAGCAGCTGCGCTCTATACAGGCCAGAACCACAAAAGATTGTGCGATGTGTCAGAAACCACCACCATTACAAAGGTGCTTTATCCCAAACCATTTCGTTAAATCAAATCCCCACCAACTATAGGGTGATGAGTGTATAGGACTCTTGTCATAGGATCAGCGTCTTTGGTCCTATTTTCACACCACAGGAGACATTTATCCCTGTACAACATTCTGATCTATGGCTAGCTGTTAATTATATTTGCCGCCAAGAACCCGTTAATGAAGGGCTATTTCGTGGCCTTTGGCGAAAACCTCAGACTCAGCAACCAAGGAGCTGAAAGCCCTGACCTCAAGGCAATCTCCACACCAGCCTCCTGCCTGATGCATATTTCAAAGGTTTCCAGGTTTTAAAGCATGGATTACCTTTGCAAATGAAAAATGGAACAAGCAGAACCATTTAGTGGCATGTTATTACAGTTCCAATGATTTTGAAAAGGCTGCTCAGTTTAACCAGAGGCAGAATTTCAAATGAACATAGAAATAATTATTCACTGCTTTTTTCATCATTTTCTGTTTATTCTACTAGGATTTAAAATATAGTACATATTGATCCCCACCTAAGGTTTCTTGCCATTATGCATATATCAATCTACTGAAACATCATGCATATTGATAAAATATTTAATGCTTCAGGGGCATTCAATATTCACCCACCTCCCAAATAGGTTGTTTGTTTTATCTAAATAGGATCTTGCATGGTAATGAAATTTTAAACTCCAGTCAAAAGGTAGAGTTTTATTCTTTCAAATATTTCAAACTTTTCATTTATGAGAAAAATGATGAAAACAGAAAGGGAAAGAAAGCTGTGTTGTCTTTGCCAGTAGATAGCATTTAATCATTACCTGCCAGGTACATGGCATTTTACTAGATGCCATTTATCAAAATACATTCATTGTGCACCTGTGATCTACTAGGCACTTCCTCAGATGAAAAGATTATAGACACATACAGTTCAATACAGTTCCATACAGTTCAAATCTAGGAGAAACAGGTAGTTACAACATAATGTGGTATTATGGGAGTACAACACATGTTTGCTGTACTAGATATATAGATGTATAAACGAAGAAATGAATGAATGAGCATGGAAAATTTCAGAGCATAATAAAATCAACATGAAAGGCAGGCAATAAATACACAGTATTCAGGCTGGATGCAGTGTCTCATGCCTGTAATCCCAGCACTTTGGGAGGCCGAGGCAGGCAGATCACCTAAGGTCAGGAGTTCAAAACCAGCCTGGCCAACATAGTGAAACCCCATCTCTACTAAAAATACAAAAAAATTAGTGGGGTATGGTGGTGGGTGCCTGTAATCCCAGCTACTCAGGAGGCTGAGGCAGGAGAATCTCTTGAACCCTGGAGGTGGAGGTTGCAGTGAGCTGAGACCACACCACTGAACTCCTCCAATCTGAGTGACAGAGCAAGACTCTGTCTCAAAAAAAATAAAAAATAAAAAAAAACCCTATAATCTGTAATACTAGCACTTTGGGAGGCCAAGGTGGGCGGATCACCTGAGGTCAGGAGTTCCAGACCAGCCTGCCCAACATGGTGAAACCCCGTCTGTACTAAATATACAAAATCAGCCAGGCATGGTGGCGTGTGCGTGTAATCCAAGCTATTTGGGAGGCCGATGCTGGAGAATCACTTGAACCCAGGAGTTGGAGGTTACAGTGAGCCAAGATCATGCCACTGCACTCCAGCCTGGGCGACAATAGTGAAACTCCATCTCAAAAAATAAATAATAATTAACAAATTCAGTATTCAACAATAATAATAGAGGATGGACTATTTTATTTTATTTATTTACTTTTTAGATTGTAGCTCCTACTTAGATGAGAGAGCATGAACTATTTCTCCATTTTAAATGGAGAACATTTTAAGAGGATTCTAAAGACTAAAATCTTTTAGATGTAGGATTACAAAAGAAATGAGAAGCCCTACATTCAATTTACTAATGATGTGTTGGTAAAACCGAACAAACATGAAACACATATGATAGTAAAGAGCTAAACTGCATAATATAGGAAAAATAAGAGGGATGGAAATCAGATTGTTACACAATGGTATTATTACTCAAGCTCTTATTTTGAAATTATGTCTTCTTTAGATTCAATTATTATGACATTCCCGTGTTAATCTCTTCATTGTAACTGCAATTAACCACAGTGTAAGTCACTCCAAGTGAAGGTATTGGAAAGTGGTATAAGGCAAAATTGGACCAATTCACTCCCTTTGGGCATTCAAAGTGCAATATAATACCAATTTTCACCACAAAGGGAACAAAATCCTCATTTGTCACTCTTTCAGAAGAAAGATTTTAAAAATTATACATCAAACAAAGCTTTTCAAAGACTTCTATGGACTCTTAACTCAGTGCCACGGAAAAGAAAGAAAATAAAGATAAGTTTATGCCTAAAAATATGATTAGTTTTTGGTCTAAAGAAGTGTGTTACATTTTATTATTACTTTGCTATGTGACCTTGGTCTTCGTTGCCTCCTTAATAAAACAGGAATAATAACCATGCCTACCTACCTGATAATAGTGCATGCTTATCAAGTAAAATAACATTTCTAAAATGTTTGAAAACATTGTAAAAATATTTAAATCCTATATTAGATTTGTTGTACATTTGAATGATAAAGTTCAAATAGGATGGTATTTTTCATCTATAAAGGATGGGATGGCTTTGTTTAGGGAAAGGAAAAGCATATTATAAAGTACACAATCCTCCAACAATCTATGCAATAATAGAAATGAAGTAGTAAAAATATTATAATTTTTTCTCTTTTAACAGATGCATCTATTTCTAGTTCCAGGGTACAGTTAGTTTTCACGTTACTCTCTTTTTTCCTTGCTAACCCTTTCATCATATTTTCATAAACATTACCAAGGTTACTTCTTGATTTTGCCTTTAAAATATTATTTTGATTATCAAATCTTATGGAAAACCTGAAGGAAAAAACCATAAACCTGTTCTTTCCTCTAACAAAACCTGGCCTTGCTTCTGCCAAGAACATCTAGAAGTCGTTAAAAATAGCACAGTTCTTTATTTGGACTCAATTGACTTGTACTTCTGTAGACCTGTCAAAACGTTAAATAATAAATTGTTATCTCTGAATAGATTCATCTTTGCCCAAGATACAGTTGAAAAACGTGTTTTAGATGAGTCATTTAACCGGAATAATCTTCCTTTGGATTACTGGAGTCATTAGGGGAAAAAATACAAAATCATGTGAGTAATTTTCCATGTATCTAGGGTTCAATATCTCAGATGTTTCACAGGCCTTCTGCATCACAAGGCAGTTTATTTAAAAATACAGGCACATCCTCCTCTCTGCTTCTCCATGTCACTTCCTCTTTAGCAGCTGAAGGCAGGCCTATCATCGATGAACAGAGTGTCAGCCAGTGCTCCTTGTGCTTCTGTGTCATCATTCTAAGATAGGAATGAGCATGAGCATATTTGAAAGGCCCAAGGCAGAGAGCTCTTTTCCTCTTCTCCATCATCATTTTAACAACAACAACAACAGACAAAAGTTATTAACAACAATCAAAACAGCATGGGCACAATGCAAAGGTACAGCCTCTATAGCTACATAGAGCTGCAGCCAAATAGCCACCCACATGTTTGCCACTCTTGCTGGGGAAGAAAGGAAATGTTGCTTTGGTTCAAAGAAGAGGGGAGGGGCTGGGGGTGATGGCTCATGCCTGAAATCCCAGCACTTTGGGAGGCCAACGCAGGCGGATTGCTTGAGCTCAGGAGTTGGAAACCAGACTGGCACATCCACCATGGCAACATGGTGAAACCTTGTATCTATAAAGAATTTTTTTTTTAATTAGCTGGGCATGGTGGGACCACCTGTAGTCCCAGCTACACAGGAGGCTGAGGTGGGGGGATTGCTTGAGCCCGGGAGGCCGAGGCTGCAGTGAGCCATGATCATGCCACTGCACTCCAGCTTGGGTGGCACAGTGAGACCGTCGAAAAAAATTAAAATAAAGAACCATGGAGGAAGATGTGGATGCAAACAAGAGAAAGGGGCAGAACACTGTGTTTGACAGGAGTGTTCCAACTGAGAAGATCATTTCTCACCCTCAGTGAGGAGCAGGTGAACCACAGAAACAGATAGGAGAGCGTGTTGTTTGTGACCTCTGCCAGAAGTTGCAAGGAGACTAAGACACTCATCAGGAGGGGCAGTGCCCTGCATGAAGATCTCAAGCTTTGTTTTCTTGGGTGAAGGAACTATTTCAAAAGGAATGCATAGCCAACATTCCTACCGTTAGCCTGTCTTGCTATTGTATATTGCATGGCTGTCCTGCTAGGGAAATTTGATCAATATATTAGATTCCTGGCAGAAAGATGCTATCAGACAATGCACGTATGCCTTGACATAGCTCAATTTCCACCTATCCAAGAAGGTATTGATTTTTCTCTCCCCAAAGTGCACACACACATACTAAGAGCGCTTACAGAGGATGGGGGTTGGGTAGGCACTTAGTCAAGAACAGACAGTTCTGCCATTCCCCAAATGCATTCAAAATACCGTCTGGCTTGGTGACTTAATATTTGGATGATCTATATAAACTCCTCACATCAGGATTAAATCAATGGCTGATGAGCAAAAACACTCTTTGAATGCTCACTCTTTAAGTGTTAAGAACTCTATCAGCTTCAGAAACATTTCGGAAAATGTGGCCCTTCTTGGATTCCTGTTCCAGAGTTACTTCATATGAAATACCATCCTGAAGCCACATCTTTCTAACACAACTGAAATTAATTCTCTATTACTTGATCACAGCCTTCTTGCCTAATATCTGTAGTCATGTCATCACTTCCGTTACCACTCCACTGTTTCTTCTCTTGTTTCCATCTGTGTCAAGCTGCTCACAGAACATTTCCAGCTTTTCACCTTCTGGGCTCAAGCTAAGATTATACTTCCTGATCCCTGTGTGGTTGGGGGGCCATGTGACCAATTCTAACCCATGAGCTGTCAGCAGAAGTAATCTGTGTCATTTCTAGGTTGAGCTTTCAGTGGCCAAAGAGAGACCTTCCAGAAGTCTCTTCCCTCCAGAAAGGCAACCAGAAATTGTCAAAATAGCAGTTGCTCCATCAGCCTGAGAACTTGAGTGATTATGAGGACAAAGTTCATGGCTCACTGTGATGAACTCTTTCTGAGGGAAAAAGTTAAAAGGTAAGAACCAAACTAAGAGAAAATGGTATCAAAATACATAATGAAAAGCTAGAGTCTACAAATCAGTAGAAAAGTGTGTCTCAGATATAAATAGGTATTTCACAGTAGGAGAAATATAAGTAGTCAATAAATATATTAAAAGATGCTTAATCTCGGGTTGGGCACGGTGGCTCACACCTGGAATTCCAGCACTTTGGGAGGCCGATGCAGGCGGATCATGAGGCCAGGAGATTGAGACCATCCTGGCTAACATGGTGAAACCTCGTCTCTACCAAAAACACAAAAAATTAGCCAGGCATGGTGGCACGCATTTGTAGTACCAGCTACTCAGGGGAGGCTGAGGCAGGAGAATCTCTTGAACCTGGGAGGTGGAGGTTGCAGTGAGCCAAGATCGTGCCACTGCACTCCAGCCTGGACGACAGAGTGAGACTCCGTCTCAAAAAAAAAAAAAAAAAAAAGATACTTAACTTCAGTTGTAATTTAGAGAAATGAAAATCATAGCAACAAGATGCCATTCTTACCTATGGGATAGACAAAAGTTAAAACTTAAAAAGCTTAATATGTGTAGTCCCAGCTATTCAGGAGGCCGAGGCAGGAGGATTGCTCGAGTGCAGGAGTCAGAGCTATTATTGTGCCACTGCACTCCAGCCTGGAAAATAAAGCAAGACCCTATCTCTGAAAAACAAACAAAAAAAAGCTTAATAATTTCCAGAATTGGCCAAGGTGTGGGAAAATTGACATTCTCCTTCCTGCTGGTATAACCTTATTGGAGGGCAATTAGTAAAATTTTTTTTTTTTTTTTTTTTGAGACAGAGTCTCACTCTGCCGCCTAGGCTGGAGTGCAGTGGCACGATCTTGGCTCACTGCAACCCCCGCCTTCCAGGTTCAAGCGATTCTCCTGCCTCAGCCTCCCGAGTAGCTGGGATTACAGGTGTGCGCCACCACGCCAGGCTAATTTTTTTTTTTTGAGACAGAGTCTTGCTCTGTTGCCCAGGCTGGAGTGCAGTGATAAGATCTTGGCTCACTGCAACCTCTGCCTCCCAGGTTCAAGCAATTATCCTGCCTCAGCCTCCCAAGTAGCTGGGATTACAGGCGTGTGCCACCACGCCTGGCTAATTTTTGTATTTTTAGTAGAGATGGGGTTTCACCATGTTGGCCAGGCTGGTCTTGAACTCCTGACCTCAGATGATCTGCCCGCCTTGGCCTCCCAAAGTGCTAGGATTATAGGCGTGAGCCACCATGCCCGGGCCCAGCAATATTTTTAAAATATAAATACCTTGACCCAAAAATCTGTTTTTAGTAATCTAAACTATGGAAACATTTACATATAATATTAACAATATTTACTGAACACAAGCCATGTGTCAATCCCCATCTAACTGCTTTATTTATATTAATCATTATCCCTGAGAGTTTTCTATTCCTTTTCTATTTTACAGATGAAGAAACAGGATAAGCAATTGGCTTAACTAGGAAGTTGCTGTGCAGGGATTCAGATAAAGTGCTGTCTTTACACTAGAGTGTAAAGAGAAATATGCATGGGGATTTTCATTGTACCATTATTCATAATCGATAAAAAATGAATAAAATGTAAATGTTCATCAGTTTGAGAAATGGTTACAAATGGTAAATTCAGATTATAGAATATTCTGCAGTAATTCAAAAGAATGAGCCCAAAAGAATTGAAAACATACAGCCACACAAAAACATGTAGAATGTTCATAGTAGCATTATTCATGATAATCAAAAAGTAGAAACAACCCAATGTCCATCAACTGATGAATGAACAACAAAATATGGCATATACATACAATGGATATTGATGACGTATCAAAAGAAATGAAGTACTATTCAGTGCTAGCATATGGATGAACCTTGAAAACATTATGCTTAGTAAAAGAAGTCAGACACAAAAGTCCACATATTGCATGATTCCATTTATATGAAATGTAGGCAAATCTAGACAGACATGAAGCAGATTAGTGGTTGCCATGGGATTGAAAAGATGGGGGGAATTGGGACTAACTGCTAACAGGTGCAGGATGTGACGGTTAACTTTATTGCCAACTTGACTAAGTTAAGTGATGCCAAGTTCTCTGGTAGTGCATTATTTTGGGTTGTATCTGCGAAGGTGTTTCTAGAAGAGAGTAGCATTTGAATCAGTAGACTGAAGGAAGAGGATCTGCCCTCACCAATGTGGGCGGCCAACATCCAATCCATTGAGGGTCCAAAGAGACCAAAAAGACAGGGTAAGGGTGAATTCTCTCTCTCCATCTCTGAGTTGTGACATCCATCTTCTCCCATCCTTAGAGACTGGAGCTCCTGGTTCTTGGACCTTTAACCTTTAGACTCTGGGACTTACACCAGCAACACCTCCCCATCCCTTCCCTGGTTCTCAAGCCTTTGGCCTCACACTAAATTGTTGCTGCCCTTCCTGGTTCTCTAACTTTCAGATGGCATATTGTAGGACTTCCTGGCCTCTATGATTGCATGAGTCAATTCCCATAATAAATTTCATTTTATACATATCTATGTATATTTACCCTCATCTACATATATCTACATATCTATGTATCTATAGCTACATCTAGATCTATCCTATTGGTTTTGTTTCTCTGAAGAAACATGACTAATACCAGGGCTTCTTTTGGATGATGGAAATGTTCTGGAATTAAGGTCGTAGTGAAGGTTGCAAAACATAGTGAGTATACTAAAAACCATTGAATTGTACACTTTAAAATGATTAATTTTATATTATGTGGATTATAGCTCAATTTTTAAAAAGAATGGGATTGGTATCTTTGTACCGATATAGTAGAATGTTAAATGAAAAAAGCAGGCCTCAGAACAATATGAATAATATGTTTCCACTTATGAAAGAGAAAACAATATATGTGCTTATAAATGCATGGGGAAAGTTAGGAGGAATACACAATAGTTCATTAACAGAGGTTTCCACTGGAGAGAAAATGTATCTATTGAAAGAGAGAAGTTAAAGGGAGACTTATTCTCCTGCTGTAAATTTCTTTGCAATAAAAGCAACAAAAATGAAGACAAAAGCATTTAAATATAAATAAGCAATTAAGCAAACATAACCTCTGAAAAGAAACCACAAGTAAAATAATAGGACATTATGGGAAAGCCCTGAACTTACAGCTGGGAAGCATGCCAGTTCTACCTTAATGAGCTGGGTATCTAAGGAAAATTTATCCAGCATCTCTGGTCCTCAGTTTCCTTGTCTTTCAAACAAGGGGACCACCATGAACTGTTAAGCTGTTAAAATCCTTGTTTTCCACAATAAGCCATTCTCCTTACTTGCTTTGTTGCTAAGGTTACTTGCAGCTCCAGCATTTCAGGCCACGTTTTAGACAAGGCATCAAATACAGTCATGAATTTACAAACATTCCAAGAGCATAACCTTAAGGGAAAAGGATCATCGACCTCATTGCCCAGCTTCTGCTTAATTATGACCCTTTTTGTTTTATCTGATCGCAGTTAGTTACGTGGACCTTATGGCTAAATTGAGTAATAAATAATTCTTGGACAAAGAAGATAATTAGCCAGACAGGCCATTTTTTTGTTTGTTTAATACATTGAAATCTCATTTCAGAAAGCATGCTATCCTGAAATAATTTATTTTCCTTTCATCATGTACATAACCTCCCAGTTGTCTTTTCATTAAATTCTACTGGCCCTAGACAAAGCGGAAGTTAAAAGAAAGAGAGAGACAGAGAGACTCACAATTGCCCTGGGAAATCAGGGATGCAAAGGAGAAAGGCTCAAGCAAGTAATGTACATGAATGAACAAATGAATGTATGAGAGAATGAGAAACATTTCTGTTCTCTTCTCCATCAGCATTCCAGTTCCTTTGCTTGGCAGTCAGGCCACTATGGTGAATAGTGGAGATTAGGGGCATATGTAAAGAGCCTAGAAAGAATCCCCCAGAAACAGAAGCTCATTCTCAAACAGCTGGACCAACTCCATCAAGCACAGTGCTGGCACCAGGAGATGCTCCAAAAGTGCTAGCATCCCACCCTTTCCCATCTTCCCTGGGAGACCCTGAAGTCCAGTAGAAAGAACTCAGACTTGAGAACCTGTAACACCTGGGCCCATATCCTGTCTCTGCCACTCACCATCTACATGACCTTGTAGAATCTACTGTAGAAACAATGAGGATTGTCATGAAGGTCAAACAAGATAACACGTGTAAAATTTCTCCCACAACGCCTGGCACACAGTAGGCAATCAATGAAAAACATACTTGCTTTTCATCTCTGAATTCCTGAGGGGCCTGGGCCTTGTGTTTTGCCCAAAGTGGGCCTCAACTCCTGCTTCACCAGGATTTGTTTTCAAGAGTAATGGCACGATTTTTTTCACTTTAAATAATTTGGTACTTTAAATGCCATCTTTTCGTACTTTCTGAAAAAGGGGCCCCACATTGGCATTTTGTACTGGATCCCACAAATTAGTTAGCCAGTCATGAGGATGTGTCAAATTAGCTGAGTATTTCCTTGATGCCTCTTCCCCTGGGCCTGAGATGAACGGTGAACCCAACTCCCATCTCCCATAGACGAGGCAGAATCCACATCACACCACCCGCCATCTCCCAGTCAGCTTCTTTCCCTCCACTCTTTTATAGAGCAGAGATAGGTGATGGCTAGGCTGGCAGATTCTGCGTAGGTGGTCTGGCACCTTGTTTTGGAATGCGTGGGTACTTGGGGCTTTTTTTTTTTTTTGTCCTTTGCCTTTGGAACTTTGAGACTGTAACTAGAAGAATATCATTTTATCTTTATTTTGAGACAGGGTCTCACTCTGTCACCCAGGCTGGAGTGCAGTGGCGTGATTATAGCTCACTGCAGCCTGGAACTCCTGGGCTCAATTGATCCTCCAGCGTTAGCCTCCTCAGTAGCTGGGACTACAGGCACACGCCACCACACCTGGCTAATTTTTTTTTTTTTTGAGAGACAGGGTCTCACTATGTTGTCCAGACTTGTCTCAATATCTTGGCCTCAAGTGATCCCCCGACCTCAACCTCCCAAGGATCCCATTTTAATATCTTGTTATTCATCAATGTACAGAAAGCACTGGGTGTGTAAGGTCCTGCAGGATTTAAACTCATTTATGTGTGCCAGAAGTTTTAGGATGCTCTCTCTCTCTCTCACTCTCTCTCAGTGTGTGTGTGTGTGTGTGTGTGTGTGTGTGTGTGTGTGTGTACAGGTATATACAAGATGTGCAGATGAAACTTAGTTCTTTCTGCATATAAAAAGCTAAGTTCCACAGAGTTTCTTACATCTTCATGTTCTCAGTGTACAGTGGAGGCACAAATGTGATTTTTTTTCACCTCTACACAACCCCTCTCCTTCTCTATTACACTTCTAGATTTGATTTTATTCTCAGATGGGTTTACTTTTATACCAAATGGTTAAATAGGTGACACTAGGGGATCTGTGTATGTAGGGGAGATGAACTTAGTATATCCACATGGCAGAGTTGTGTATGTGCCCAGCCCACTTTTAAGCTAAGTCTCCTTGGCCTTTTGAGCATAACATTGCTGTGTTGGCCACTGATTGAGAAGCTATAACAAGGTAGGCAGGGTGAGCCTCATGTGCCTGGGGAATTTATGAAACGTTCAGCTTCCCACCTGGGATGTAGGTTATGGTGAGGTCACGCATTGGTAGGCATGCCAGCAAGAATCAGAAGGGGCATATTATAAAACATGTGATCATTACTTTGTAATACCCTGCCCTGACTAGCAGAGGCCAATTTGGGGCATTCAATCATCCCAAGAAGGAAATGATAAACTCTGGCAGACAGGTAGCTGTGTATCCAGATCAGAATGCAATAACTAGCAAAGTGAAGCTGAAGCACCCACAGGGCCTAGGCTCTAAGGGACCTTTGGCCCTGTGCAACCACAAGAGTGCCAGAACATTCCAAGGAAGGTAGATGGACAGGTAAAGAAGGAGGTGGGATCCCCTCA
This sequence comes from Symphalangus syndactylus, assembly GCF_028878055.3. Lineage (NCBI taxonomy): Eukaryota > Metazoa > Chordata > Mammalia > Primates > Hylobatidae > Symphalangus > Symphalangus syndactylus. Next base: position 125,434,098 of record NC_072441.2, on the reverse strand, counting down.
GTCCTGGCTGGCTTCCTTCTCTGCTGAGAGAACATGATATTTCTTTGTGGAAGTGGGGTTTCCCAAGTAAGACACCCGTGTACGGAGTGGTACTTCATTCCAGATAACCATGGCAGCTGTGCCCTCAGCCCCTTAACAGTCTCAGGCAGCTCACTGTGGAGCGTCCAGCCAGGCTGTTGGAAATGAAACTCAGAGCAGCACTGCTCCAGGCAGGTCATGGGCCAGGATCCAGAGCCCTGTTGCAGAGTGGCTGATAAGGTCTAAACCCTGCTGGAGCTTGTGAAGGGCTCAGCCGGTACTCCTCACATGGATCAAACTTCCATACACGAAGCACAGCCTGCCCAAGAATGCGTCACATTCTGTATGGCAGAGAGACCAGGAAAGCCACATGTTCAGTCCCCACTGGAAAATGGGCAGCCTGGGTTATAAGGGTCACAAGAATTTCCAGTTGTAGCAGGAAGCCCAGCAAGCAGACTGGGTCTCCATCAGGGTTCAGTCAGGACAGAGCTGATGTGCAGCAAGTGGGGAGACTGGTCTTGATCATGTAAAATAGTAATTCCTCCATATAGTCTTCTATTCTCCTGTTAAATTCATGTACGTCCACAGACTGAACAGACAAGTTGAAGGGATGTTAAGATTCTTTCATTCTGCCCGGCGTGGTGGCTCATGCCTGTCATCCCAGCACTTTGGGAGGCCGAGGCAGGCGGATCACAAGGTCAGGAGTTCGAGACCAGCCTGACCAACATGGTGAAACCTCATCTCATCATCAAAGTAGAAAAACTAGCCAGGGATGGTGGCACACACCTACAATCCTGGCTACTCAGGAGGCTGAGGCAGGAGAATCGCTTGAACCCGGGAGGCAGAAGCTGCAGTGAGCTGAGATTATGCCATTGCACTCCAGCCTGGGTGACAGAGCCAGACTCCATCTCAAAAATAAATAAATAAATAAATAAATAAAAATTCTTCCATCCTGACTCCCCCAGTGTCCTAAGGACAGTGTGTCTGACCCCTGGCCTGGAACCAAGGCAGGTCCTGGGAATGCTGGTCTTAACCACTAGGATTGATTGTCAGCCTGGATAATAAGACATGATCCTTATTGGCTGAAGCACTGCTAGAGAAAATCGTACACTGGTGCAGGAGGTACTGGTACAAGTGCTGAGTCTTTAGCTTCTACGGGTCTTGCAGTGCTACTCCATAACCCTGTTCCTTGCTTAATTCACTTTACCTTTCACCTGAGTGGCCACCAAACCTTCGCAAGTCTTCAAACCTCTTGCCCAACCTAACTTTCAGGTTCCTAACTCTCAGGGGAATCCTTACCTCCTACAAACTTAGTTGTACTGATCCTTATGATCATCTCCTTCTCTCTTGCCTTAGAGGGTGAGATCCCTTCCCTTCAAGGCCTCCATTTATGTCCTCAACCCCTTTCCACTCCACCTATGGGAAATGTGTCCCAACAGTCTTGCCTCCTCTCTTCTACCTTTAACATCCTCTACTGGGTTTTTTTTCCCCTCTAACCGGTTTCTCTCAGAGTGAAATTGCTTCTTTGGCTCTATCCTTCTCTATCACTGCCCTATATCTCTCCTTATGAACCAATTCTGTCCCAAACTTTGGCAAAATGGGAGGCTCAGGGAAGCCAGGAGCCAGGGTCTGGGTGTTCAGATGGAAAGGGAGTAGGGTAGAGCTCAGGCCATGAAACAAAAAGGGAACTGAAGATAGTGTTCCAGGTGAAATAGAGTCAGAATCAAAGAGACAGCCACACACTATATCAATCTAAAATGTGCTGGGCAAAGAGGAAAAAAATGGATGGGAGTTAAAAGATCAGTAAGTAAGGATAGAAGAATAGAACGAAAAGTTTAGAAAGCTGGATGAGAGCCAGAGCAGAAAGATTTCTCAAAGTGTAGATAGCTAGGTCAAGCCTGCATTTATAGGATGCCTGTAGCCTTGCCCATAGGTGGAGAGGGAGCATTTAAGGATGCCAAGCCTTCCTGGACACTTCCTCCTCTGCTAGTCTCTTTAAAAGGGTTAGCAGCAATCACTGCCTCCACTTCCTTAGTTCAACTTCATTTCAAAACACATTGCAGTCTCAGTTCTATCTCTACCTTCCCACTGAAACCTCTTGGGAAAGGATTACCAATTGTCTCTATATTGGTCTCTTCTCTGAGTGTTCCTCCACGAGTTCCTTCTCTTCCTTCTCTGTTGCCCAGTGTTTAAGCATTTATATCTACAGAATTTCTTCTAGGCTCTTCAAACCACCCTTACAATCATTGGGCATCTTCCTCTACTTTTGCAGATTTTAAATCAGCAGTTTTGTTAATTTCCAAATCTGTATCTCTGGTCCCTACCTCTCTACTGGCCATCAGACTTACACCTGAACTGTCGGGCTCTGCGGTCCTTCAAATGTTACTGGTGTCTAGATTGCTGTGCAGGCATGTTAGGTGGCAAACAGGAGAGTGGGAAGAGCTGTAGGATAAGGAAAGAAAAGTAATGGGTGATTAGCTAAAAACAAGCTGCTAGATCAACTTATTTCTAAAAGAACAGGGCTTTTAAAACTTCTCTCTGAAGTGCTCGCACGTGCCAAAACCACCTGTGTTGGATAACTAAGTTAAGAGATCCTTGAGTGTATGCTCAGCTTTACCTATTTCCTAACTATGGGACCAAGAGTGGGCTTGAGTCACAGAATTGTCATTCTGGGGCACTGTCATTAAGGGAACTCACTCTGTAAGTGGGCTCCTCTCTCCAACTAGCAAATTCTTTTGATTCTATTAGTTTCAATTTCTCTGAAAGAGAATCTGATTGGCCCAGCTAATCTTTTCATGCTAGGGCCTCATTAGATGCGCCGCCTTGGCTCAGGCACGTACCCCCAAGTCTAATCCAAAGTTGCCTTTGTGCAAAGAACATCCTAGCATTAATTCCCTGGGAACGAGCTGAGAGCAGTGCATTTTATGATGGAAGGCAATGTTGCTCATGGCTGACACCTCCAGCGCTTAGCTGTGGAGCATGTAGAGGAAGCTCCTACCACCGCCTGGGAAATTAGGAAAGGCCTCATCATGGCTGTGACATTTGAGATGGCCTTAAAGGATAGTAGGTATTATGCGTGATTTGTGTGGCAATTTCAGAATGTTGCAGCATTATTCCAAACCTAGGATCTTCATTCAGTTATTGTTCGTTCACTTTTTTCCTTTTCTAAATCATGAGTCACTTTCATTCTTAGGAAACTCTACACCTGAAGGAACTGGAACTTTCTCCTTTGTTCTCTCTTTTCTCTCTTTCTCTTCTCCTCTCTCTCTTTTTTCACCCTCTCTGTCTCTGTTTTTCTTTTTCTGTCTCTCTCATTTTGTGTGGACATTAAACAAAGTCTAGAATAATACTCCCTAATTCATTCATTTATTCACTCAATATTCAGTGCCTACTATATGCTAGAGCATTTTATAGTTTATAAAATGCATTTTATAGATCATTTTGTTTAGGCCTTATCACAAGCCTATTAAGCAGTTATTATTACAAAATACATTTAATTCAAACAACTGAGGCTTAAGGGGATTGAGTAATTGATCCAAAATCAAATTGGAAGTATAGTGGGAGAGGGGAGATTTGAACCTAGGTGGAATCTCTAAAACCTATGTACTTTTCACTATACCACACTGGGATGACTCACAAATCACAGAAAAACAGGAGGTTAGATCTGATATGATTAATTGAACAACATCAGCAATTGCCATTAAATGCTATCGATTAACATCTGTCATATTCTTGCTGAACATTTTCCTAAACTGAGGGTTCAGGTTACGTAACTAAAATGAGTAATCTTCCAAAATAAGTCTGTGAGTTTGAAAAAGTTCTCCAACTAAATTAAATAAGTTTATTTTTTAACAAGTTAATTTTTTAATGAGAAATACTTATAGAAAATTATTTCTCTCTGGCATTAGTTCTTTGCTTCTGCCCTCAGAAGCCTATCCTGTGTATGTAATATTTATTAATATATAACAATGCTACCTTTTACAGTATTTACAGTCCATTCATCATTGGTAAGCTTCTCATGTTTGCATTTGGATAGCTCAGCTAGTTTGACTGTAGGACTAAGAAATCAGTTGAATTTTTTGGAGTGACTTTATTTTTGCACCCCCATTCCCTTTCAGATTGGAAAGTAACAGATGCTTATTGTATAAAAGGCAAACCATACAGATGTCTTAGAAAGTAAAAAGCCCTGGCAATTCCACCCTCAGACATAACAGTTATTAATAATGTGGTGCATAGTGTTTCAAATTCCTTCTACTCAAATACTAACACATACTATATTTACACATATTTTTACATAAATGGGATCTGCCATACGTACTATTTGGCAATTTCTGTTTGTTTGTTTGTTTGTTTTTGACTTAACATCTTAACTATCTTTGTCAGTACCTATAGATTGATCTCAGCTTTCAGATGGCCTTTGACAAATCAAAACATCCATTTCATAGAAAGAGAATGCACTTCAAATGTTTTGCCAATGCACGCCCTAATTAAAGCAAAGTCAAGGTGAGAAAGTGGGGATACCGCTATGTATTGTACCCATTGTCACTCCTGAAAAAAAAAGTAGGTTAATAGTTGCTACTACTAAACAGTACATTGTTGTAACTAACTCAGCCCTTGAAAAAAAACTTGGCAATTACATCCACTTTTTGAATTCACAGCCAATGGACAAGAGCTGAAAGGAGGGATGTTTTGGAAACTATCCTCTCATGGAGTTGCCTTCAGGTCGTGAATTGTAAGGCTCTGACACATTTTCATCAGCTTGTCATTTGCTAGAAACACACTTCCCAACACCTCAGCGCTGATCTGTTAAAGCCTCTCATTTAGTAAGAAACACAAGACAGATGATTCAGTGTGCTGGGTAATTCATTAACCCGTAAAGGGCTTTTTTTCCTGAGCCTGGGATAACAGGCAGAAAAAGGAATATAATCCTTAACGAGCAATAAAGGGCACTGCTGGAGGGATGGGAACACACACAGACAAGACACGAGATGGGCTCTCCTTTTCCGTCTGGAACAACCAGTTGTCTCTGAACTTACACAGATTTTTACCATAGATTGATCCTGCCTGGCAGTAAAATAAGTTTTTTTTTTTCCCAGCTGTCTTGGAAATGGGAAGTGACATGTTTGGTAGACCACACTCACAGAAGGCCATATGTCTGATATCCCAGGGCTTGGACTGTCCATAAAGATTCAAGGAAGCCAGCCAAGCCCTGCCAGTATTTCACAGGACACCAAAGAGAATATATGTTCTCAGGTTGAGCCACAGAAATCAACATTAGTCCAGGGACTATCTAAAATTTGGCCTGCTGGAACCCAAGTCATAGACCTCAGAAAACTGACTCTGCTATCTTCTTTTTCATTGCTTTTATGTAACTTCTGGACTTATTAGAGAATGCCAAGCCTAGATTTACTGGAAACAAATGTTTGTGATAATGTTCTATACTGTTTTCTAAGACTTTTTCCTGTCTTCATATTATTTCTGTATTCCATGAGATATTTTGATATCCAACTATGATTCCTGGTTTGGGAATCTCTCCTTTTTCAACTGAAAAGTTGAATAGTGCTAAATATTTAGAAGCAGATTCTCCCCCTTTCCCCCAGATTTTGTGTTTGTTGTCATTCACACAAGATCCAACAGGTAGATTGCTGGAAGATTCATATACTCTTTCACGGTAATACACTATGGGAGTAATAAAGTAGGCTTTGGAAGGATAAAAGGAGGATAATTGAAATTTCTTAAGTTATTTGCAGAACCGTCAGTTTTTCAAAGATTTTATTCTCACTGATGATGTTTATATTAATAATTATTAGGGTGACCAAATGTTCCAGTTTGCCCAGGAGTAGTCCTGGTTTATGCCTGTGGTTCCAGCATGATAATAAATCGCATCCACTTTCTCTCTCAAAAGTGTTCTGGCTTGGCTGCTAAATTATATGGTCACTCTATTAATCGTAGAAGACAGTATTCTGCCATCACAGTGGCAGCAGAGTCATATAACAACTGCATATTAAATAATGATAGTTTTCTGTCAAAATTTTAAGTGTACATATAATTCATCCTATAAATCTTCTTTCTACAAATCTATTCTACAGAAATTCTCACGTTATAAACAGAAGACACACACACACACACACAGAGAGGGAGGGAGAGAGAAAGAGAGAGAGGAATGCTTAGTGAAGACTGGAAAACATCTAAATGTTTATCAATAGGAGATTAATTAAATGCAGTGGAATTCAATGTAACTATTATAAAAGAAGGTGGTAGATCTCTACGTGTGGGTGACATGGTAAAATGTTCAAGACATTTTTAAGTTAAAAAAGCAGGTTGTGGAAATATGTGGCAGTGCTTGCCATGGCTGGCTCAGGAAAGCCTTTAGCTCCTCCCATAATTTCCTCCAGCCCCCGTCCCCACAAAACATGCCAAATCAATTCAATCTAAAATACTAACTGCTTACTATGAAAAGGCAGCTTCTCTCCTAGCCTTCCCATTTAACTAGATGTCTCCCCTGAGCCTCTCCAATATAGAAATTCTGCAGATGCCACAGTCTACAGTACAATCTTCTTGTATAATACATATGTATATTGGAAAGAGATTTACAAAGTTGTTGACTGTAATTACTTCTGGGGAGTGACTGTTATTCCCTTTATACTTTTATTTTAATCTATAAGTATACAGCACTTATACTTTTTTTTTTTGAGATGGAGTCTCGCTCTGTCACCCAGACTGGAGTGCAGTGGTGTGATCTTGGCTCACTATAACCTCTGCCTCCCGGGTTCAAGCGATTCTCGTGCCTCAGCCTCCCAAGTATCTGGGATTACAGCTGTGCACCACCAGGCCTGACTAATTTTTGTATTTTTAGTAGAGACAGGGTTTTGCCATGTTGGCCAGGCTGGTCTCGAACTCCTGACCTCAGGTGATCCATCTGCCTCAGCTTCCCAAAGTGCTGGGATTACAAGCATGAGCCACCACCATGCCCAGCCTAGCACTTATGCTTTTAAAAATGAACTTAAAAGGAATACACCTATAGTCAGTTTGCTATATAAAAAATAAATTTGGCCAGGCGTGGTGGCTCACGCCTGTAATCCCAACACTTTGGTAGGCTGAGGCAGGTGGATCACGAGGTCAGGAGTTCGAGACCAGCCTGACCAACATGGTGAAACCCTATCTCTACTAAAAATACAAAAATTAGCCAGGTGTGGTGGCGCACACCTGTAATCCCAGCTACTCTGGAGGCTGAGGCAGGAGAATCACTTGAACCCGGGAGGCGGAGGTTGCAGTGGGCCGAGATCGTGCCATTGCACTCCAGCCTGGGCAACAAGAGTGAAACTCCATCTTAAAAAAAAAAAAAAGAAAAAAATATATATACACATAATATAATATATTTTAGGTGCATTTTGGGCATCTGGAAATGCTTTATTTAGAGCTAAAGAATAGACAGCCAGATCTCTGGCATTTTTCCTATAAATATGCTTTAGAGTGGATGTGGCATGCTCTGTAGTTATCTCCCAATTATCAGGCTAATTGAGGAAAGGAATAGCTTGGGGAAATAAAGTTGAAATGTAGCTTTTCGTTTCTAACTTTTTCACAATCATTTTAACCGGATCAATTAAACAGATACATTAATTGTTTCCTCTGAGTCTTTTTGGAAGTAGATTATGAAACATTAACTACTTTAAAATGAGTGATTTTCACTTATTTTTCCTTGCATTTCTCTAATCTATCTTCTGGGACAAATGTGAATCCAAAAGTCTAGGAGCAGAGAACTGAAGATTTGAAAAGGCTTAACTGTGTGAAATGAACAGGTCATAGTGTACCATTTCCATTTTCAAGGTTTACAAAAATGTTGTTTGCACTTAGTTTTGATTTTAGAGTTAAATGAGAAACAAAAGAAAAATAAGCTAATGTAAAAACATAAAAATCTAGGGTTGGAGTGCTCCCGAGTAGAGAGTTCATTTCCCTCTCCTCTCCTGCACCTCACTTAGCCACTTGGTTAACTAATTATCCTTGAAGCTTTTCCTCCAGAGTCACCTGCACCTCCCTGCCTCACAGCTTCCCGCCTCTTCACCCACCCAGTTCCCACCTGTGCCTCAGTCCTGGCAGGAGAACTTCAACACTTCCTTGTCCCTGTTCTTCTATCTTCTCTTATAGGACTTAATTGATTGTATTACTGTTTGTTCCATCATTTGCACCTATGCCCATTGCCACCCACTAACTGAATTTCAGCTTCTTTTAGAGCAGGGACTGAGCCATATTCATACTAGAAGCCTCAGTGCCTGGCATAATACTCAGCACATCGTAGATGTAAATGTTTAATGCACGAAACTGAGAAAGAGAGAGAGAGAGTGAGAGAGCACCCCGAGAGCAAGAGAGCACCCCAACCTCTGCTTTATAGAAAGAAAGAAAGCCTCTAAGCCATTTTAAATGTCCCCCAGGGAAGGGATTTCCTTGGACAGGTAAAGCCTTGTTTTGAACTGGCTCGCTGGCTGGAGTTCAGAGCATGTCTGCATTTCTTCCCCTGTTGGGTATAGGTTTGAAGTGTTTTTGTAACTGCCACACGTTGCAGTTTCCCTAACCTTTTTTCTGGGAAATCAGAATAGATCTTCAGGACTAATGGGGTGAGATAATGTGTATTCTGTGTACACCTATTGTTATTTGTTGGCTTAGCTGTGCACAACATTCTGGATAAGCTGGCTTAGGAGATGCAGTGACTCATGTCATTTTTTCCGTAACCAGGGGTGACCTAGAGCACTTCAGGCTGGAGGAAATTGGTTTCTCACACTCTAGCTTCGTAGCTCCCACTGCAGATGAGTCTAAGCACCATCTCGGCGTCCATCGACATGACTGAATTAGTTACTGCTCTATCTGATATTAATGGCGATGGCGCCTGGCTACAGGAAACCCTTCCTGCTTGGCTAAAAGAGGTTGTGACCTACTTGCACATAGATTTAATGGGAGCGGGAAAATCTGCATTCGACTATAGCTTTGATATCACCAATTAGAGACACTAACATTAATTGGGCAACCTCTTTTAAAACTCAGTGAGTATGAAGCTATTAGCTACTCACTCAAATGTTGTGAATGAGTTTAATATTTATTAGCTCTGTTTCTAACATCCAACTGAGATCTTCCTGGGAAATAAGTAGGCATTTGGATGGAGGGTGGGAAATGGGAGACTATAGGGAGAGAGAGAAGTGATTTGGGAGCACAGACATTGGTTACTAAAGACAGCAGACTTGGCACTGCAGAGAGCACTGGGGGGACTCAGAGGCTGTCCTGAGCACTTGGAGAATGAGTTGAGTATTCGAGAAGCGTTCAGGAAAGAATTCTGAAAGGGAGACTCAGAGGGCCCTAAACTGTGCATGAAGTGGTCCCGTATTGCGTGCGCAGTCCCCTAGTCTAGGAAGATGAGGAGTAGTAAGATGATCTGGAGTGAAACTTGCAGAAAACACTGGTGCAGGTAAGAGCCACATGGGTGAAATTGTGAGGGCCTCATAATTTTTAAAAGAATGTAGTTTTTTTCAAAAATTAATTTCAGAAGTAATATATATGCAGAAAATTTGGAAAATATAAAAAAGCACAAAGGTCCCAACACATCAACAAAACCAGAAGTCCAGGCACACTGGATCACGCCTTGTAATCCCAATACTTTGGGAGGCTGAGGCGGGCGGATCACCTGAGGTCAGGAGTTCGAGACCAGCCTGTCCAACATGGTGAAACCCTGTCTCTACTAAAAATACAAAAATTAGCCCAGCATGGTGGCAGGCGCCTGTAATCCCAGCTACTCGGGAGGCTGAGGCAGGAGAATCGCTTGAAACCGGAGAATGGCTCTGGGAGGCGGAGGTTGCAGTGAGCCAAGATCGTGCCACTGCACTCCAGCCTAGGTGACAGAACAAGACTCTATCTCAAAAACAAAAACAAAAAAACAGAAGTAATTCCAACCCCCAGAGGTGACAAGCCTTACCATTTCTGGCAGCACAGGCTTTTGTCTGTCCGTACTTAACGCATGTGCAGACCTTTTGTAGACTGCAACTCTATCTCCAGCACACCCTGTCCTGCAGTCTAGGCCTAGCATATCTTGAAACGTGCCAGTAAGCTGGCTGTGAGCAATTTTTTTCTTTCTGTTCTGTACACCCTGTCCTTCCCACCCTCCTTCACTACCCTGCTGCAGGGAGGTAGATCTCTCAGAGACTGATCACTATAAACTGATCCTGCTCACCTAGGGGCCTCTTTGTTCATTGACAGGGTACAAGGGCTTGGCTTAAAACAATGACAAGTCTCTGCTTTGTACATTACTTTGCATATATTTTCTTTCTAAGTACAAGGAGCTTTTAAGTAAGCATGTAAGATAAAACAAAATAGATTGATTAATGTAATCCACAGCCTAACATTCAGGGCATCCCGTTTGTGAAACTAAACCGTGTAATCACAGCCTGGGGTAACAAAGCCGAGTCTGCACACAGAGGAAAAAGCTGAGATATAGCAAAGGAGACACGCTAGCAGCATGCTCAAGGCCCCTGCTCTACGCCTTCTTTTCCTAGCCCATCTCTTGTGTTTTGTGCTGTTGATACCGGCCAGTGGGGCCATAAGTGTTGAGTGAAGCTATTAGCTACTCATATTTCTCCATTGGGCCCTCTCTCTCCTTCCCCACTACCACTGCCTTAATTTAGCCACTGTCTCTCATGTGGATTACTGCAAAACCCCCCTACCTTGTCTTTCTCTTCCCAGTCTTGCCCCCTTCAACTCCATCTTTACCATTTGCAGTTCAGTGAACTTTCTAAATAGCTCTCTGTTCCCATTACCCATCACTGTGTAACAAGTCACCCCAAAATTTAGTAGCATAAAACAACCACCATTTCATTATGCTTGCAGATTCTGTGGGGCAGGAATTCAGACAGGGCATAGCAGGGTTGGTTTTTCTCTGCCCCATGATATCTAGAGCTGAGATGACTTGAACGGCTGGGAGTGGAACAGCTGGACTTAGAAGAGGTACTCCTTACATTTTTCTTTATGCACATGTCCTGCCACCTGGCCTGCAATGCTGAAGGATGGGTTCAGCTGGCACTGATCTATGTGTGGCCTCCCCAGTATCATGTCCTCGGGGTACTCACACTTCTTCCATGGTGGCCTGATGCTTCAAATGCTAGTGTCCCCAGGGATCAAGGTGGAAGCTTCATGCCTTTTAGGACCCTGCTTCATAAGTCACAACCTTCATTCCTACTGTATTCCATTGGTCAAAGCAGTCACAAGCCTGCACCAATTCAAGGGAAGGGAACATAAACTCCACCTCTTGATAGAAAAATTGTCAAACACTGTGTAGCTATGTTTTATTTATTTGTTTATTTGATTTTATTTTTTGATACAGTGTTCCTCTCTGTTACCCAGGCTGGAGTGCAGTGGCACAAGCACAGCTTACTGCAGCCTTGACCTCCCTGGCTCAAGTGATCCTCTAACCTCAGCCTCCTGAGTAGCTAGGACTACAGGCACATGGCACCATGCCTGGCTAATTTTTAAATTTTTTGTAGAGACCATAGGGTCTCTCTATGTTGTCCAAGCTGGTCTTGAACTCCTGGGTTTAAGCAATCTTCCTGCCTTGCCCTCCCAAATTGTTGGGATTACAGGCGTGAGCCACTGCACCTGGCCATAGCTATGTTTTACAATCACCGGTCTATCTATCGTCTGTATTTGTACAAGCATAAAAAATTTTTGAAAGATACACACCAAACTGTTATAGTTGAAAGGTGGAAGGAGAATTTTCTCTCCTTATTCTCTATACGTCCAAAGGAGAAAAGAAAAAAAAACTATTGGAATTATGAATGATTTTCATTTTTTAAAGAAAATTGCTTCCTCTATTTTCTCAACTCTTCAAAGACTAAGAATACTAAGGTAGGTCCTACACTGGCACATTCTAAAAAATTTGCTAGACCAATTTTTAATAGAATTGCTAAACCCCCTAGCTATGTTCGGGGCACACAAAGAGATTGTGAACTAGGCTCTGTCAGTACAAGCCCATTACCCACCTTAGGCTATGGAAGAGAGGCTGGAAACATCCTTTGGGGGCTTAAGAAGCCAGAGCAAGGTCTTCTTTATAGACGGTGGTCTTGGTGCACTGTTCCAAACCCACCCGACTCCTGCCAGAGGAAACACCACCTCCCTTTAAGCCAAGTGAGGAGGTTTCACAAGAGTCATTTGGAGTGAGTCCTTGATCTGTGTCTTCTGGAGTTTGAGAGACATAGGACTGACTTTCAACAGAGGAAGCCTAAAGGTGAAAGTCTAGAGGGGCCTGCCCTGCAACAGAATAAACAGAGAGGACTCATTGGCAGGGAGCTGCACTTTTAGTGACGGGTGGGCCATGGAATGAGGGGACCCATTCACAGTCCATGTCAAAAGGGACACTGCCCAGGAAAACCACCTGCAGGGTGAAGCTACCTGGCAGGAGGGCACTCTAGCCAGGGGTCCCTAGTAGAAGGATCTCCAAGGTGCAAATGGCACACCATATGACAACTGTGTCAGTCACATAAATCTGACTAATTTGCCCCTCATCCATCCCCAGAGGCCTAAGGAAAGAGCAGCTAGTGGGTAGAAGAAGCGGGAAAAAGCTGACTGTGCACCCTTCCTTCACTTCAAGCTTCCAAGACTAAAGCAAGCCTAGCCAGACAGATGAGAAATTTTTCAATGAATAAAATATGGAAGGTGTAATATTACACTTCACACAACTTTTGCAGGACTCAAATGAGAGCATTTTTGTGACAGAATGGGATCAGAAAAGCAAGAATTTTATCATAGAATGGATTTTTCTGAAGCAACAGGAAAAAATAAATAAAAAGGTCATGTCATGAATGTCCAGGACACACTATAGGTCTAAGAAAACATTCTTAGACCTATAGTCTTAGACCTGTAGTGCGGCCCGGACATTCAATAACATCTGTTACACTTTTTTTGTGCTTTTCTGATTTTCCAAATTTTGTTTGGAACAGATATTGCTTGTTATTATTCAACTGCACATCTGATCATATCACTTCTGTGCTTAAACCTCTCTGATGTCTTTGCATTGCCCTCATGATCAAAGCTAATTTAAAAACCTGGCTTACAAGGCTCTTCATGATCCACCCCTGCCTACCTCTCTATTCGCTTTTTTCAGCTTCCTGTGAGCCACATGTACTCTGTAGTCCAGCTATATGGACATAAATGTTCTAAATGCATCATGATCTTCTGTTTTTCTCCTCAGTTCAGGTTATTCTTTCTTTACTTTAATTTTTTTTTTTTTTTTTTTTTTTTGAGACAGGATCTCACTCTGTCTCCCAGGCTCAAGTGTAGTGGCACAATCATAGCTTACAGCAGCCTCAACCTCCTGGGCTCAAGCAATCCTCCCAGCTCAGCCTCCCAAAGTGGTAGGATTACAGGTGTGAGCCACAGCACTTGGCTGATTCTTTTGGCTTGAAATATCCATCACTCTCACCTCTTATCCAAGGGGCTGGCTTTCATTCACCCTTCAGCTCAGGCACCACCACCTTTGCAGGCCAAACCTCAGTTGGGGAGCTCCTTTAGCTGAGAGATTGGGCTTTCTTGTTGGCACTTACAGTGCCTCTAACCAGGTAACACAGAAGGCATTCTGCTTCCAATCCCATAAACAAACTAATACACAAATGATGGTTGGTGCCCAATGTTCAGTAATGAAGGAAAGTCAGGGAAGGCCAAGAAGAATTCTTTGATCATCTGACTGGAGATGGGCAAAAGTGCTAAGTTTTCTGTGTGGAAGCAAGGCAGAGAGTACTAGGGAATGCTTTGGAGAGAAAAGGATGCTGGAGTACGTCCTCTGCCCAAACAGTGGCCACTTTTACTTGAAATCTGAAAGGCTCCATTCTTGGTGTTGATCATTGCTCTGTTTTAATTTAGCCTCAGTATATCTACTCTTTAGATTTCTGACTTGTTGATCTTTCTTCTGAGCCCTGCAGGGATTTGATCATATTTGAGGTAATAGACTTGGGGTGCTGAGGAATCTCCTGAATGTGAGGAAATGATCCAAAAGTCAAGTGTGTTGAGAAAATGGGATTGTACAGAATTTTGGTAACTGATGATTTTGTTTAGAAGTTTATGCCATGCTTAGATCACATTCTTTTTTTTTGCATTTCAATGTAATGAAACACATTGGTGTTTTTATGTTTTGTTTGTTTTGTTTTACTGCAAGCCATTATTTCCTGATTAAATAGGAGGTTGTTACCTAGTCCAGAATCAGCTTCTGAAGTACAGACTTCAATGTTAACTTAATCTAGACCTGCCTCTTAGAATTTCTTCACTGTTACTGTGATAGGCAGCCACAGAGTTCTCAGACTCTTAGATTGAAAGGAGTATAACACTTTATATTTGTGAAATTCTAAAAGGTTTACAAACATTCTTGAGTTTTAAAGCATATTACGTAATCTGAATTTCACAAAAACTTATAAACTTATTATCATCATTTTAAAGATTTTATACCAGGAGTTCAAGACCAGCCTCACAACATAGCAAGACCACACCTCTACCAAAAAAAAAGAAGATTTTATAGATGAAAGTGAGTGAAAGTGAGGTCAGGGTGGTGGCTTATGCCTGTAATCCCAGCACTTTAAGAGGTCAAAGCAGGAGGATCACTGCCAGGAGTTCAAGACTAGCCTGGCCAAAACAGTGAGACCCCATCTTTTAAAAAACAGAAACAACGGCTGGGCGCTGTGGCTCATGCCTGTAATCCCAGCACTCTGGGAGGCTGAGGCAGGTGGATCACAAGGTAGGAGATCGAGACCATCTTGGCTAACATGGTGAAACCCTGTCTCTACTAAAATTACAAAAAATTAGCCAGGTGTGGTGGTGGGCACCTGTAGTCCCAGCTACTTGGGAGGCTAAGGCAGGCGAATCGCTCGAACACAGGAGGCAGAGGTTGCTGGTGCCACTGCACTCCAGCTTGGGGGACAGAGTGAGACTCTGTCAAAAAAAAAAAAAAAAGAAAAACAGAAAGAAAAAAAAGAGAGAGAATCAGAAAGGTTAGGAGACTTGTCTGAGGTTACAGAGTTAATTAGTGCCAAGTCTAAGACTTTGCTAACTTTGCTAACACCATAGCTTTCTCTGTCTTGTTAGTACATGTCAATATGAT
Organism: Symphalangus syndactylus; assembly: GCF_028878055.3. Taxonomy (NCBI): domain Eukaryota; kingdom Metazoa; phylum Chordata; class Mammalia; order Primates; family Hylobatidae; genus Symphalangus; species Symphalangus syndactylus. The sequence continues at coordinate 125,418,962 of NC_072441.2, read as the reverse complement.
AAGGTCATTAATAACAGACTTCATAGTTGCTTGTGGTTGAGAGTTCAGAACAAAATCAACAATGACCATATCTTCTAAATGACTGTTTCAAAACCCTTTACAAGGCAGCCAGGCCCACGTGAAGTGTCTAAGAAAGGATAAATTATATCAGTAAGTGTTAGAAATGTAAAATGTTTGTTCTTTGGTGCTGCAAGGAAAAATCAGCATTTAGACAAAAAGTTATCTTAGCAAGGCAATTTTTACTTTCTGCAGAAAGGGTGTCCCTTGCAGATGGGACAATGGCGAGGGCACACACAGAATAAACAGACACCAAAATATTTATTCCTTACGCATGAGGTCCTTATTGCCGTGTCCTGTCTCCATTGGCTAGAGCCAGACCTCATAAAACCTGACTGGCTAGTAATTTAAAACTTTTAAAAATAGGTAGAAAAGTAATAATATTCCTAAATAAGGAAGGGGCATAGGCTGTGAGCTAGGACGTGCCTATGAACACATCCAACACAAATATTTTGATTAAGGTACAAGGACATAGAATGTACTATGTGCCTGTGAGCATGTCTAACAGCTGCATAGGATAGGGCTCAACAAACAGTTATTAGCATAAAGCAAGGAGGCTTCAAGGAAGTTAGTCTTTAAAAGAAACTATTATTTCTAACACTTATTATTTATTTTTAAACTTTGAAGAGGAAACTTTTTACTTTCTACAGTAAGTCACTTCATGTGTTGTTTTTCTTGAAGCCAGCTGAATTGTTGGTTCAAATCATTCTGAAGATGAAGTCAAAAGTATGCCCTGTATCTTTAATAATGAGTCACATTCCCTTCCTTTCCCTTGGCAGAAGAACTTGGCCATTGACATATTGGAAAGGGAGTTATACCTTCTTAGAGGGCTTCTTCTAGCCTGTCTCCTGGGATACACTTGCAGGACAAGTTAAGGAGAATTTTCATTATGGAAAATTTGACATTAATCCATTTACTCTAGTTATGCATTCTTGTTTTTATGTATTTAAAAAGAAAAAACATTTCCTCTGAATAAATGGAACAATAATATGGCTTGTTAAATGTAGCTGACAGGATTCGAGCTCCTGTTCTATCAATTACTGGCAGTGTACACCCTTAAGCCTTAGTTTCCTCATCTATCAAAGTGGAATACTAACACTCACAGGGGTTATGAAAATTTTTTGTTGCTTGCTCTGCATCTATTCCCCAAATTTCCATCTGGAGATCCTTCTGCCCTAGTCTCTATCCTTCTGGTCTAGTTAAGGCTCCTCCACCTCCCTCCAGGAATGTAGGCCGGACACAGTGGCTCATGCCAGTAATCCCAGCACTTTGGGAAGCCAAGGCAGGAGGATTACTTGAGCCCAGGAGTTTGACACCAGTCTGGGCAACATGGTGAACCCCCCCCCCCCCACAACAAATACAAAAATTAGCCGGGCATGGTGGAGTGCACCTGTAGTCCCAGCTACCCTGGGGGCTGAGATGGGAGGATCCCTTGAGCCCAGGAGGTCAAGGCTGCAGTAAGCTGTGATTGCACCACTGCATTCCAGCCTGGGCAACAGAGAAAAAAAAAAAGTCTAAAAAAAATACTAAGAAGAAGAGTGCAGACCATGACTCAGGACAGACTCTTCAAAGCCCCTGGCCCTGAGGCCAATTCAGAGATGAGCATGTGATGCTGTCTAATTAGAGTACATCTAAGCACTCAGGAGGAAGCCAAGTGCCACTCCTGAGTGCTGCTTTCTACTTCCTGCTGAAATGGAGATGCTGGAAGGCTGTCTGGCTGGAGCAGCTCCAGCCACCTGCCCCCACAGGGAACCTGAGAACAAAGCCAACACGTAAAGGAAGGTGGAGCCATGCCAGGAGATGGAGGCAGTCAAGGTTCTGATAATGTTGTTTGAGTCCAGTCATGTATGAAGGCAGCCCTATTCCTGAGCTTCCCAGTTTTGTAAACCAATAAATGCTCTTTGCATTTACACCCATTTGGTTTAGGTCTATCAAGAGGTTCCTAAATGATATTCTACCTAAATTTAAGAATTAAAGAAAATAATGTAAAGTGCTTAGCAAAATACCTGGCATAGTAAGTGCTCAGTAAAGGTTAGCTTAATTGTGCCTATTATGGAGTTTAGTTCAGAAAAGAGAGGACTCCATAATTATTGTGAATATCAAGTGAACTCTTTCAGGCATGGCAAAGAGCCAGTCTTATTGGTAGGTTGAATCTCACGAGATACGAAATAAGCAATTTCAAGAAGTCTTTCCTATCCTTAACACCTCTCTGCCTCCTTGGCACTGAGAGCCCCAGATGTCAAAAATTGTCATCAATCCCTTTGTTTTCAGATATTTAAAGAGAAGTTTCTCTTTTAGCTATAGCACCTGCATGAATGAGTCCGTGAGCTCCATTCCTGAGGGCAGATTTTGAGAGTGGCCTATAGAGATAGCAGAATCCCCTGGCTGCCCTGAGAGATGAAGAGAGACACAGCCACACGCAGAAGAGGTGACCGACGGAAACTCCTGCCATCTTCCTGTGTAGTTTTGGCCTAGCTGTCCTTGCCAGGCACCCTCAAGAAGCTCCAGCCTCAGATTTTAAAAGCTGTGTAACTTTTTGAACTCAAAGAAGGATCTTTGGCTAAAATGGCCCCCCAAAACCTTTGTTAAACAAGCACAGTATGTAACCCAGTCCTCTTCTTCTGCCCGGGCATTCCCCAGATACCGCCCTTTGCAGTAGAAGCAGCCCAAGCTGTTGGGGCCCATGACAAGAGAATCGAAACTTTTCTCTTGTCAGGTGTGTGTGTGAGGAGGTACCTTTGTCATCTGTGATTCTTGCCTTGCCAAGCAGATGGCTAGAGACTAAGAATGGAGAAGCTGCCTAGAGGGAGTACAGAGTAAATATTTTAAAGTTCTGTGGGAACAAGGTCAGACATGCTCCTGGGTAAGGACCTGAGTCATATTTCAAAGAAATGAGGCAGCGCTTCCTGGAAGCCACAGTCTAAACAACTTCAGACATCCAGTTTAACCCGAGAGGTTTGAATTCCTTCCTTTCTCTTATCTTTCTTTCCCTTTTTCTTTTGTTCACTTTTAGACTTTTAGCTCCAGTTTTCTTTCTTTCTTTCTTTCTTTTTTTGAGACAGAGTCTCACTCTGTCACCCAGGCACAATTAAGCTAACCTTTACTGAGCACTTACTATGCCAGGTATTTTGCTAAGCAGTGGCGCGATCTCAGCTCACTGCAACCTCCGCCTCCCAGGTTCAAATGATTCTCCTGCCTCAGCCTCCCGAGTAGCTAGGATTACAGGTGCCTGCCACCACAGCTAGCTAAGTTTTGTATTTTTAATAGAGATGGAGTTTCACCATGTTGGCCAGGCTGGTCTCGAACTCCTGACCTCAGGTGATCCGCCTGCCTCAGCCTCCCAAAGTGTTGGGATTAGAGGCATGAGCCACCGTTCTCAGCCAGTTTTCTTCTTTTTAATCATACATACCACCCCATGCCAAAGTCTTATTCTGTCAATGTGTGTAAGTTCCAGCTCAAAGTCCCATTCTGTGACTACATCGACATTTTTTGTTTCTTTTCATCACTAATACTGGTAAGGCAGCAAAATGCCAAATATTTGTACCACCTACTTTGCTTAAATGGCTCTAAGCCACTGTCGGCGAGGTCAGCTAGCACAGAGCTCCAGAGAAGGTGGAATGCCACTTTCTGAGCCTGATGACTTGCGGAAATGGACCATTTACAATAATTGAGAAGAATCGTAAAGGGAATAAGCTTCTTGTACATTAGTGTTATTTAAGGCTAAATACCTGTAGCATCTGAAATTATTTTGGATTTGCTCCCCTTACTCTGTGATAAATTACATTCTAAATATCTTATCATTTCCTACTTTCTATTCTTTCATCCTTTCCCCCTCTAGCTCACTGCTTGTATTTGAATACATTTTCTGTATGCACCCCCTAAATAGTATTAGCGAGGTACAAATTAGCATTTCTAAGTATCTATACCTCTATATAACATGCGTAAGATAATTTGTCTGGCTGGGCGCAGTGGCTCACACCTGTAATCCCAGCACTTTGGGAGGCTGAGAAGGAGGGATCACCTGAGGTCAGGAGTTCCAGACCAGCCTGGCTAATACAAAAATTAGCTGGGCATGGTGGCAGGCGCCTGTAATCCCAGCTACTCAGGAGGCTGAGGCAAGAGAATCACTTGAACCCAGGAGGTGGAGGTTGCAGTGAGCCAAGATCGCGCCATTGCACTCCAGCCCGGGCGACAAGAGTAAGACTCCGTCTCAAAAAAAAAAAAAAAAAAAAAAAAAAAAAATTCACGACAAGAAAACGTATGCCTGATACACAGCAGTGAAAAAATGATTTGTCACAGGTACCATAGGATAAAATATGAGACTTAACATCAAATTAGGGTATTTTAGCTCCCTCAAAATCACATTTTTTTTTTTTTTCTTTTTTTGAGACGGAGTCTCGCTCTTTCCCCAGGCCGGACTGCAGTGGTGCGATCTTGGCTCACTGCAAGCTCCGCCTCCCGGGTTCACGCCATTCTCCTGCCTCAGCCTCCTGAGTAGCTGGGACTACAGGCGCCCGCCACTGCGCCCAGCTGATTTTTTGTGTGTGTTTTTAGTAGAGACGGAGTTTCACCATGTTAGCCAGGATGGTCTCAATCTCCTGACCTCGTAATCCGCCCGCCTTGGCCTCCCAAAGTGCTGGGGTTACAGGTGTGAGCCACTGCGCCCAGCCAAAATCACATTCTATATCAGACAACTTCTTACTTAAATTGATAAGCAACCTGATCCTACTACTTAGAAATATTTTTCATATGCTAAGGAATCTGTTAACTGGCTCTATGATGAAAGTAATGATTTTAGTTAAAGTATAAGCAGTGGCAATTCTGAGGACTCAAAATAGTAGCACATTGGAATGATGAAAAGATTCATTTAACATACATTTATTGTGCAACTACAATGTGCCAGCACTGTCTAGACCAGGAAAGGTCAGGGAGACTGACCCTGCTTTGGAGGATCAAGAAGTCTTACAGTTTAGTCCAGCTCTCCAAGGAGAAAGAGAGTTTATAAGATTATCCAGGACAGTAGGATACTTCAGGCAGGGGGAACAGCATGTGCAAAGTCATGGAGGACTGCTCTGGGAAATGTGAGTGGTTCCATGGGGCTAGAGTGAAAGGCTGTTATAAAGGAGTGTGGCAGAATACGAAGCTGAAGAAGTAGGTAGAGGCCAGCTCACGCAAGCCTTATAGGTTAGGGTGCACACATTATAGGTTGGGCTGTCATCACGTTTGCCATTTCTTCTTACTGCTAACAGAGTTTTGATTTTGTTCAAGTGGTAGAGTGCCCAGGGACCGAGTATAAATTGCAATTGGCCTAAGCCAATTGTCTTAGTTTGTTCTGTGCTGCTATAGCAGAACGTCAGAGATTGAGTAGTTTATAAAGAAAAGAAATTTATTTCTTACAGGTCTGGAGGTGGGGAAGTCCAAGATTGAGGGGCCAGCATCTTGAAATTACCTTCTTACTCCATCATCCCATGGCAGAAGGCTGAAGGGCAAGAGAGGGTGAGAGAGAGAGAGCGAGAAAAGGGGGCTGAACTCATCTTCTTATAGGGAACCCACTCCCAGGGTAATGAACCCACTCCCAGGGTAATGAACCCATTCCCAAGATAACAGCATTAATCTGTTCTTGAGATTAATGGTGCCCCCATGACCCAAACACCTTCCATTAGGCCACACCTCCCAGCACCACCACATTAAGGATCAGGTTTTCAACACAAGAACTTTGGAGGGCCCAGTCAAACCATAGCACCAATCAGAGCAATCCCCTTTACTTTTGATGATAATGCATGGTTTAGGGCTGCATATGGCATTCAATTCTGGCCTAAAATATAAGAAATCTGGAGGAAGGCATCAAGGAAAGAATTTCCTCTCTGATTAAAAACAGAAGAATTCTGTAACAGAAGCTCTTCCTTTGCTCCTTCCCTTCCTTTGTGATCTAGATGCTGTCATATGAGGATGCAATATCTAGAGTTATAGTAGCCATCTTACAACCATAGTGAGAATGAGAAACCTGAGGATGCAAACCTCACCCTAAGGATGAAGGAGAAAGGACAGGCCAGACACAGTGGCTCCTGCCTGTAATCCCAGCACTTTGGGAGGCTGAGGTGGACAGATCACTTGAGGTCAGGAGTTCGAGACCAGCCTGGCCAACATGGTGAAACCCTGTCTCTACCAAAAATACAAAAATTAGCTAGGCATGGTGATGCGTGCCTGTAATCCCAGCTACTCAGGAGTCTGGGGCAGGAAAATCACTTGAACTCGGGAGGCAGAGGTTGCGGTGAGCTGAGATCATGCCACTGCACTCCAGCCTTAGCGAACGAGTGAGACTCTGTCTCAAAAAAAAAAAAAAGAGAAAGGACAGAAAACATCTGGGTCTTCAACAATATCATAGAGTCACCAAAACAAGTTTAAGACTGCCTATATTAGAACGTTTAAGAAAATAATAAATGTCTTTATAGTTAAGGCCACCATCAGTTGTGCTTGCAGTCACATTTGTTATAACTGCTGTTATTCCAAGAATGGAACTTACCATAAAGAGGAATGGGAGCTGTGGAAAGTTTTAGGTGGGGGAATGAGTTGTCAGATTTGTGCTTAGAAATTATTACACTGGCTACTGTGTGCAGAATGGACTGGCAATGGATAAACCAAGGAAAGAGACCAGTTTTGAAGTTACTGCAACTGTCCAAGAGATTAGGTGGAACCTCAGCAAAAGCAGAAGCAATGATCATTGGAAAGGAGGAGATAAGCCTGAGAGCTTTTTTTAAGTCAAAATAACATAACTTAGTGACTCAGTGGATGTGAGAGCGGAGAAGCTAGGATAATCAAGGATTGCTTGGGCTTCTGGTTTGACTGGGAGGAGATCTGAGTCTAATTCTGACTTTGCCACAAGCTAGTTGAGCAATTCTAGGCTGGTTTCCTCATTTCTAGTGGGTCAGATTAAAAATATGATAGCAGATTGACTTTATCTCCCCGACCCCTCCAATGCCCAGGAGCTCTTTTTATAGAGAGAGAGAGATGGGTCTCACTATGTTACCCCAGACTGGTGTCGAACTTCTGGGCTCAAGCAATCCTCCTGTGTAGGCCTCCAAAATTCCTGGGATTATAGGTGTGAGCCACCGTGCCTGGCCAGGAGCTCTTTTTTCCTGAGAGTACTAAAAGAGGTTAGGCCACTCTGGGGAAGGAAAAACCCCTCTTCCTCTGCTGGATTTATTTGTGCAGAGCTGTTTGGTAGGCAACGTTGAGCTTTCCTCTGCCTTTCAGCTTAGACTGACAACAATTTGTAATGATTTGAGAAGTGGAGCAGAGGGCTCAATGAAGCATGGGTGATGACCAAGTATGTGAATTAAAACCAGCAAACCGTCATTTCCCACGTGCATTCAAGGGTTATTCTTCTTTTTTTTTTTTTTTTTTTTTTTCCTGAAGACAAGTCTCACTCTGTTGCCCAGGCTAAAAGGCAGTGGCATGATCATGATCATAGTTCACTGCAGCCTCCAACTCCTGGGCTCAAGCAATCCTCCTGCCTCAGCTTCCTAAAGAGCTAGGACTACAGGTGTGTACCAAGTTAAAATGTTTATTTTTATTTTGTACAGATAGGATCTGTCTATGTTGCCCAGGCTAGTCTTGACCTCCTGGCCTCAAAGGATCCTCCTGCCTCGGCCTTTCAAAGTGCTGGAGTTACAGGCATGAGCGACCGTGCCCAGCCAGGAGTTACTCTTTTTTTTTTTTGAGATGGAGTCTCTCTCTGTCGCGATTCTCCTGCCTCAGCCTCTCAAGTAGCTGGGATTATAGGCATGCACCACCACGCCTGGCTAATTTTTGTATTTTTAGTAGAGACGGGGTTTCACCATGTTGGCCAAGCTGGTCTCGAACTCTTGACCTCAGGCCTACCTACCTTGGCCTCCCAAAGTGCTGGGATTACAGGCGTGAACCTCCACACCTGGCTGAGTTATTCTTCATTTAAGTTATTGTAAAAGCCTTGTCCACATCTCCTCGGATTTGCTACTGGGCATGAGGGTCTTTCCCCTCAGCAGTTTCTTTATCACCCAGGCCTGCCAGCCTAGAAGGGCAGCCATGTGCACTCAGACAAATAGTCATTCCTTTTCTTCTGAGGGTAAGACACAACAGAACAGGTAAAAGTGGTGTGCTCACCCTGGGGGAATGAGGCAAACCAGGCAAACAGCCCAGAGACTGTTGCCAGGATACCGGTTTGCTGGGCGGCAGAGGTCACAGAGCCATGGGAAGGGTTTCACAAATGACTAATTAGTTTTGTTTTATTTGTCCTTATAGAGGGATTGCCTCACCAAACTCACTACACTTCAAATAATTTTTCTCTCCCATTTCTATACCACGTTTTATATTAATTTCTCACATTATCTCCTTTGATGGGCAGAGCGGCTGAGGGATACAAGTCCAGACCCTTCCCTCTATTCAGCCCAGCTCCACAGGGTCATCCAAGCTCCAGAACTCCCCAGGGGAGCATCTGAGGCCTCTGCTGCCACAGCGTCATCATTCATCTCCTTTTTTCAGTCTGCTTTCGCCCATACCTTTAGAGGCGTTGTTTCTGGTAGCACTTCCCAGTACAATTCCTGGGCAGTAGTTACAGTGATAAAAACAGATTTCATTCAGGAACTATCGTAGCAGGGAGAAAGAGGCCTCAGTATAGAACAGGGCTCAGTTTTGAACACAACAAGGACAAGTGTGGATTTATAGGTCAGGAACAGGGTTGGAGTTCAGTGGGTGAAAAATCACTAAGATGAAAAATCAGGGGTAAGAGAATCTGACTATACTGACTCAACAAGATTCTCACTGAAGGCTGACGAGGGTGATTAGATACTACCTAGGAGATGGTGGGGGAGGAGGAATTTGATTTGATATCAAGGGTGATCAGATAAAGAGAGAAGTAGATTCTCTCTGAACTGAATTAACAGGACTCTTCCTGAACTGGGTGATGCGACTCTGACAAGAAAGAACACTGAAGCCCAAGGTCAAAGCCTAGCTGAGGAAAGGGGTTAGAGAAGCCTTACTAAAGTTTAGTCAGGGAGAGAGTATCTGTCACTTGTATGTTCCTTGGGGAAACTGACCTATGACGCCAACATAGAAACATTGGTCAACTCTATTTTACCACGAAAATGTGTGCACGTGCATGCACGCACACACACAATTCTATCTATTATTACTTTATTATTTTAAAAAGATACTTTAGGTCCAATAAAGAAAGAATCACAATCTCAAAATAAATTCAAATGCTTTGAATTAAATAAGCACGGTTTAAAAACAAAATCACTGATTAAAGATTTCTTAGATAGGACACAAAAAGCATGAAGCATAAAAGAAACATTTGATAAATTGGACTTTATCAAAATTTAAAACTCTGCTCATTGAATGTCACTCAAAGACAAGCTACAGATTAAGAGGAAAATATATGATAAAAATATATCCAGTAAAGGACTTGTATCTAGAATATATAAAGCACTCTCACAAAACAATAAGAATATAAACAGCCCAATTTGTTAAATGAGCAAAAGATCCCTTCATTAAAGAAGAGACATGGGTGGCAAATAAGGCCATAAAAATATGCTAAACATCATTAATTATTAAGGAAATGCAAATTAAAACGACAATAAAACATTGCTACACACCCATTAAAAGGGCAAAACAAACAAACAAACTGATAATCCGAGTACTGACACGGATGTGGAGTACCTTGAATTGTCATACATTGCTGATAATACAAAGTGGCACAGCAACATTGGAAAAGAGTTTGGCAGTTTTTTATAAGATTAAACATACATTTACCATATGACCCAGCAATCCTACTCCTTACTATTTACCCAAGAGAAATAAAAACATATGTCCACACAGAGACCTTTACACAAATGTTTATAGCAGCCATTCTTACATTGCTATAAAAAAAAAAAAAAAAAAAAAAAAACTTGAGACTGGGTAATTTATAAAGAAAAAAGGTTTAACTGGCTCATGGTTCTACAGGCTGTACAAGCACAGTGCTGGCATCTGCTTGGCTTCTGGGGAGGCCTGAGGGAGCTTTTATTCATAGCAGAAGACAAACGGGGAGCCAGCATCTCACATGGCAAGAATGGGAGCAAGATGTGTTGGCTGGTGGGGAGGTGCCACACTTTACAATGACTAGATCTCATGAAAACTCACTCAATGTCTCAAGGACAGCATCAAGCCAGGAGGGATCTACCCCCATGACCCAAACACCTCCCACCAGGCCCCACCTCCAAAACTGGGGATTACAATTCAACATGAGATTTGGTGGGCTGGCTATGGTGGGTGGCTCACACTTGTAATCCCAGCCCTTTAGAAGGCTGAGGAGGGAGTATTGCTTGAGGCCAGGAGTTCAAGACAAGCCTGGGCAACATAGCAATACTCCTGTCTCTACCAAAAATATATATACAAAAACTTTACCTGGGCATCGTGGCATACACCTGTAGTCCTCACCACTTGTGGGGGCTGAGGTGGGAGGATTGCCTGAGGCCAGGAGCTGGGGGCTGCAGCGAGCTAGGATTGTGCTGCTATACTCTGGCCTAGACAACAGAGTGAGACCTTATCTCTAAAAACAAAACAAACAAACAAAAACCACCTCAATGCATTATCCTTATTCTTATTCATGTATTAATTTTATTGATTATGCCACAGACTAGGGAAAACCTCATCACTTACAACTCTTGCTTGTGGCTAGGAAGGGAATGAGGGAGAGCAGGAAGGGGCTATAGGACTAAAGGAGGGTTTTCCTAGACAGGTGGAGTCTGGAGCATGTGTTTAGGTGAAGGAAATGAGTTAATTTTGAGGGGAGAGACCAAAGTTACTGGAAAGAGAGGAGAGCTGACTGACAGATAAGGATGCTAATCAGAATTCTTGGTGGCAAACAACAGAAACCCAATTCAAACAACCTTAAGCCAAAAGAGAAATTTTTGGCTCACGTAACTGAAAACTCCAAGGCTTTAAAAACAATGTCGTCAGTGCCCTAGCTCTGTATTTCTTGGCGTCATTAGCCTCTCCTTGGCTTTGTTCTCAGGCAGACTCACCCTGTATAAGATGGTCAGGCTTATACTGGGCAGATAGGTGCAATCCCAAAGAAAATAATGCAACTGACTCTGCCCACCAGGGCCCATATCCACCCTTGAAACAGACTCTAATTGGCCTTGTTTGGGACATGGGCCAACCCATGCTAGGGAGGCAAAGTCATATTATTGGCAGCCCAAAGCCCATGGAAAGGGGAAGCGGGAATTAGAAAAGGAAGGAATGCCCTGAAGAGAGAAAAAAATGACAGTAAGTGTTTGTCACAGACCTACAGATTTGGGAGAGCATGAAATTCAAAGGAGAAATTCAAAGGAAAATTCAAAGGTCAAATCCTAGGGGATTACTTTTATGACAGTTAATTTTTTTCCAACTTGACTGAGTTAAGAGTTGGCCAGGTACCTGGTAAAAACGTAATTCCTGAGTGTGTCTGTGATCCTCTCCCACCAATGTGTGCAGGCACCATCTGATCCTTCAAGGACCAAATAGAACAAAAAGGCAGAAGAAGGGTGCATTTACTCTCTCTCTTCTTGACCTAGGACATCCATCTTCTCCTGCTCTTGGACATCAGTGCTTCTGATTCTCAGGCCTTTGAAATCTAGCACTTACAACAGTGGCCCCCCAGGTTCTCCGGCCTTTAGCCTTGGACTGGGAGATGTACCATTGGCTCCCCTGGTCCCCAGGCCTTCAGACCCAGAATGAATTAGACCTGCTTCTCCAGCTTGCAAACAGCAGATTGTGGAACTTCTCAGCCTCCATAATTGTGTAAGCTAATTCTCATAACATATATCTATATAAATTCCAAAAATTATATATATATATCTCCTATCGGTTCTGTTTCTTTGGCAAATTCTAATATACCTTCTCATGATCTCATTCGAATACAGATGGGAATGAAATAATGGAACTGTAGTAAGTTTGTTGCCCTCTGTGCACAGCAAGTCAGTATGCTGAGACACTGAGTTGCAGCACAGAAAGAGGTTTAATCATAAGGCCACTGAACAAGGAGAGAGGAGGAAACCTCAAATCCATCTCCTCAGGGAGTTTAGGGCTAGGGTTTTTAAGGGTTTTGGAGTGGGCTGAAGTGTTATCATTAACTGGTCCAAGAGTGCAGGGTGAAGTCTTGGGATAGGGAGATGAAGAAACTCTATTCTCAGGCTGAGCTGATTCCTCCGTGAGAGCCTCTGAACTGGTTGTTAGCTGTTCTCCTGGAATTCAGGATCTGCTTAAACAACTCTTAAATGAAAGCCTTATTATGATTCTAATGTCAGAAATTTTATCTACTGGCATAACGGGGGTACAAATGGTTAATATCTAGTGTTATGTGACTTTCGGTTACAAGTAAGTGAGTCAACGTGCAGCCTGATTAATGCTTAATTATAACTATATTTCTGTCCAGAATTCTTGTTAACGCTGGAAGTATGGCTTCAGCAAGGATGGATGAAATGTAGAAAGGTGGGGTGGTTTTACCGGGGAGAGGTGAATGTGGTCAGGAAAGTGAGGTCATGCAGGGCTGGCAGTCCCTATTTTGTCTATTAAGTAAGAGGAAAGGTCATTTTCTGAGAGTAAATGGAGGAAAATAGAAGTAGGGGACTTGAAAGAGTGGTGAAAGGCTTAGAAAGGGGGGTGTTGGGGAAGGGACATAGGGGAGAAATAAAAGGATTGCTAGAGGGCACTGAGGTTGAGGTTGTTATTTGTCTAAGTAGGAACACACAAGGAGGCATGAACGTTGGATTTGATTTCCATTTATACTATTAGTGCTGTGGTGTTTGACATGTCATGGCACTGAGGTTGGCGATGAAACATTCTACCCACTGCTCAAGGCAAAGGTAAAATATATTCTCCACCAGATTGTACCCTAGTCTCACACTTTTCCAAGCTTCATGGCATTTGGGGCCACTCTTATAGCCCTTATCATGTTTACATAGTACTAAAGTATCCTGCCAGCCACACCGATCAGGTTCCTGAATTTGGAGACTGATTTTGAATGGTGAGTTCAAGTACTGATGACTGGAGCTTCTTGAGTTTTGGAAAGCAAGTAGTAAAAGTTGGGATGGAGATGGATTTATTCTAAAATGTATCTGAATCTATTTAGTTCTTGGGTTTAGGTAGCAAAAATTTTAAGACTGAATTAGATTAGTGAGGGTAATACCCATGTGTGTGTGTGTGTGTGTGTGTGTGTGTGTATGTGTGTATTAACTTGCCTGCAGTATTGTGCTCACTTGAAGGCAGGCCTCTTGTCTGACTAATCATCATGTTTCCACAGGTCCCAATGTGGTGCTTTCCATGTGGTGGGTGCTAAATATTTATTGAATGAATAAATAAAAACTTCCAGGCCGGGCACGGTGGCTCACATCTGTCATCTCAGCACTTTGGGAAGCTGAGGCAGGAGGATTGCTTGAGCCCTCAAGAACAGCCTGGGCAACATAGCTACTCCTGCTAAAAAATAAAAAATTTAAAAATTAGCTAGTTGTGGTGGTGGACACCTGTAATCCCAGGTACTCGGGAGGCTAACACAGGAAGATCTTTTGAGCCTAGGAATTTGAGCTTGAAGTGGGCTATGATCATGCCATTGCACTCCAATCTGGGTGATAGACCCTGTGAAAAGAAAGAAGAAAGAGAAAGAGAGAAAGAAAGAAGGAAGGAAGGAAGGAAGGAAGGAAGGAAGGAAGGAAGGAAGGAAGGAAGGAAGGAAGGGAGGAAGGAAGGAAGGAAAGAAGGAAGGAAGGAAGGGAGAAAAGAAAAGAGAAAAGAAGAGAAAAGAGAAACTTCCAGGTTTCCTTTTCCCGCTTTTCCTTGTTCCTACTAAACTTTACTCTCCCATTAAGATAATTTAAGGTGAAACCGAAAGAATTTTAAAGAACTGCTCATGTAACTGGGACTGCTTCCAAGTGCAATTATAATCACGTGCTTTTCATTTTCCTTTTCCACTCCTCCTATCAGAGAAAACCTGAATCAATTTCAAGAGATGAATTCCACTGCTTGTGTAAAATGTTCTGGCTTGTAGTCAAATGCACATTGCAGGAGTATATAAAAATGACTTTGTTTTCCACACAAGTGAATTCATTTAGGCAGTACCCAGTTTCTATTTCTTATTACCTTTTGAGAGGGCAGAGCATTAGGAAATTAAAAGGTAGCATTTTTGTACGAAAACTGCTGAATAAGGAATACCTGAGTGGTAAACAACTGGCTGAACCACCTTTGTGCTTCTGAGATAAGGAAGCACATTGTTTATTGTACCTGAAACCTGTTTCCAATACAAGGATTATACCTGCCTTGCTTCAGAAGGAACAATAATAGCATGCAACCTTGAACATACACATACGGCTCTGTTCCTTGTTCTTCATTTGTAATCGTATCCTTAGACAAAGCTGAATCTTCTTGGCTCTAACAAAAAGATTAAAAGGTTCTGATAAAGGCTGAAACATCTTAGTTTCTGCATGTTTGTGTGTCAATTAGGCATTAACACAGAGCTGTGTTTAACAAATATTCACCGAAGGAGTGGAGGAGTAAAGAAACAGACTCCACTGCTAGAGAACAATGATAACATTTTTCCAGGAGGAGGCAAAGACTTTAGACTGTATCTTTAGACTCTATCTTGCCCAAGCTGGAGTGCATTGGTGCAATCATGGCTCCCTGGAGTCTTGAACTCCTGGACTCAAGCAATCCTTTCTCATAGCTAAGACTACAGGCACACACCATTAATTTTTAAATATTTTTTGTAGAGATAGGGGTCTCACTATGTTGCCCGGGCTGGTCTGAAACTACTGGGCACAGTGACTCTCCCACCTTTGCCTCCCAAAGTGCTGGGATTACAAGCATGAGCCACTGTGCTCAGCCTCGACTTTTTTTTTTTTTTTGAAATGGAGTTTTGCTCTTGTTGCACAGGCTGGAGTGCAATGGTGCAAACTTGGCTCACTGCAACCTCCGCCTTGTGGGTTCAAACGATTCTTCTGCCTCAGCCTCCCAAGCACCTGAGACTACAGGCATGTGACACCACGATCAGCTAATTTTGTATTTTTAGTAGAGACGAGGTTTCACCATGTTGGTCAGGCTGGTCTCGAACTCTTGACCTCAGGCGATCCACCTGCCTCGGCCTCCCAGAGTGCCGTGATTACAGGCGCAAGCCACCACGCCTGGCCAAGACTCTGTTTTTTGTAAGTACCCTAGAACTGTGTTCGTAGACTCAAGAATGTGGAGCAAGAGAAGAAATACACACCTCCGATAATAGACTTAGGATGAAGGTTAATCAACTCCAAAGTGGGTGCATCCACATTTCAATTCAAAACAGCTATAAATGTTATTTGTCTAAGTAGGAACACACAAAGAGGCACGAATACTGGATTTAATTTCCATTTGTACTATTAGCACTGTGGTCTTTGACATGTCATGCAATTCTTTGGAGCCTGTTTCCTCATATAAATGACATATAAACATGTGTAGGATTGAGCCTGGCATATTTATTTACTCAACAAATATTCATGTGTCAGGCATATGACATAAAAAAGCAAAAAAAAAAAAAAAAGACAAGATCCCAGCCTTTGAAGAGCTTGTAGTATAGTGGGAAAGATATACAACTACATGAGTACTGAGATAACTACAGATGGTGTATTAGGGTAGTAAAAGGAAGAATGCCTAAATCAGACTGGGGAACCCAGGAAACCTTCCTTGGGGAGGCAGTGCTCACACTGAGATTTGAAGAAGTAGGAATTAGACAAAAATGGGAAGGTCATTTCAGACTGATTGGGCAGCTGTGCAGGGGCAGAGTGGCGTGCGTCAGCTGACTGTTTAGGGAACTGTTATCCATAGTTCAGCACCACTGGACTGGATCATAGGTTGTGTGGTAGGGAGAGGTAGCAAATGGAGCAGGAGAGGCAGGCAGAGGCCAGATCCTGACGAGCCTCGGGTGCTATGCTTAAACAGTGAACTTTACCACCAAAGGTACGGAGAAACCCCTTTACCACCAAAGGTACAGAGAAACCCAGGAGTTTGAAGGAGGGGTAGGTGAAAATTAGGTTTCTCTTCACCAAGAGCACTCTGGGCACAAGGTGGGGAAAGGACTGTAGTGGGGACAATTTGGAGGTAGGAAGTCCAGTTTAAGGCCCCTATAGTAATCCAGACCAGCAAAAAAAATGAGTCTCAGCTAAAGTCATGGGGATCGGGAGGAAGAGATTTGCAGAGGTGGCACTCTCAGGGCAGGGAGAGAGGACAGACAGTGAAGGAAATGCAAGAGTCTAAGATGATTCTCATCCAAGTAGATGAATGACATTACCGTTCACTGAGGTGGTGATCACAGGAGGAGGAGCAGGGCTGGGATGGGAGTAGGTGGGGAAGCACAACGCTTTCCATTCAGGGCTGGTTTTGTTTAGCTGTCTGTGAGTCAACTGTGTAGAGGTGTCCAGGAGACAATTGACTATATGGGTGTGGACTAGAAGTATAGATTGGAAATAGCAACCACGGCTGCCAGTTGTCCCCTAATATTTGTTTATTCTTATTTCATGGTAATGGGATTCTTTCCCTCCCTTCCCTTTTCTGTGGGGGGCAGGGTGCATGGCCACCGGGAATAAAAACTACATTTCCCCGCTTCACTTGCAACTGAGTATGGTCCTATGACTAAGACATGTATGATTAAGACTGAGTATGGTCATATGACTAAGACAATGAGAAGTTCTGAAAACCTTACTTAAGATTCAGCCCACATGTACTCTGCGCCCCTTCATCTGCTTTTGTCCGTTCTGCCATTTTCCTTCTTGGAAGATAAATGCTGCCATCTTGGATACCACAGATGAGACCACTTAAAGAAAACAAGAGAGAAGGGTCCTGGGCAGGGCCATCACATTGCTCTACTCCAGAGGGAACCACTCAGGCTGTCTATGGGAATCACGCTTTCTAGAGCTGCTTGGCACTCAGCCTCTGAGGCTGTAAACGGAGGCCCAGAGAGAGGATCTCAGACCTCACAGAGCTTCTGGACTGTTTACTCAGATGTTATGTGAGAAAAAAAAAGACATTCTAAAACTTAGCTTTTGCTTAAGCTTTTAAGCTCCCAGTATTTTAGTTTCCTTTTCCTCTTGCAGCCACATGTAATCCTAAATCACACAGGGAGTCACCAACCTATGGGAGGAAATTGAAACCACAGTAAAGGATCAGGTCAGCCAAGGACCTCGTAGAGTGAGAGGGCAAAGGATGATGACAGAGACTAGGGGCAGGCACTTGAAGTGTCCCTCACACTCTTTCCTTTGGCCATTGGGAAATTTCCTTTAGCATTTGCTCTTTTCCTTTGCACCCTGCCTCTGGAATGAGAAGGTCTTCTCTACTCACCTAGCTGTTAAACCGTCACCATTACGTTACAGGCTTCTTCAGTCTAACCTTATAGGATCACGGTTGGCTGTGGGGTGAGAAAAGCAACAGCAATGAGTTCTATGGCTTTCTTGAGATATCATTTACATACCAAATAATTCACCCATTCAAGTGCATGATTCAATGTTTTTGACTATTTTCGTGGAATTATTCAGCCATCACCACAATCTAATTTTAGAACATTTTTGCCTGCAAAAAGAAATGACATTCAATTATTCACTAGCAGCCACTCCCCATTCCACAGTAATGATTTTTAACTATGCCATTGTTGGTTCCTTCTAAATCAGAACTAAACCAACTAGTGAAATCAATCGCCTTAGGTGTAGAAAAGTAGAGAATGATAAAGCTGAGGAGACTGAGGTTCAGAGAGGTTGAGTTATCTGCCCAAGGGGACCCAGAGAGTGGGAGAACCAGGTACCCTGGCTTTCCCTCCAATGCCTTTTCACTTTCTGAATGGGAATTCCAAAAGTACTTTTTGAATGAAAGTTAAAGCGTACCATGGTAGAATAATTATCTTTTTTTCTTTTTAACTTTTCATTTAGAAATAATTTCAAACTTACAAAAATGTTGCAAGAATGCTACAACAAACTCCCATATGCCCTTTACCTAGATTCCTTAATTGTTAACATTTTACCACATTTGTCTTTCAATCTTTCTGTGTATTTTTATAAATTATTGTGCTGAACAATTTGAGAGGCAGGTGCAGACAAAATGTCTCATTATCTCTTAATACTTTAGTGTGCATTTCCTAAAAGCAGGACATTCTCCTACATAACTGAGTAGAAACATCGATACAATGTCACCATTTATTGACAAATAAACTTCCAATTTTACCATCTGTCTTGATAATATCCTTTACGGGTCTAGAATGCAGTTGAAGATTGCTTGTTGGAAGCAACTAATTTGGAACAGTTTCTCAGCTTTTCCTTGTCCTGCATGCCTCTGACATTTTCAAAGGGTACAGCCAGTTATCTGTAGAATACTCCTCAGTTCAGGTTTGTCTGATACTGCCTCATGATTAGCTTTAGGTCATGCATTTTTGGCAGGAACACCACAGAGTAATGCTTTGTTCTCAGGCTATCATATCAAGGGTACATGATATCAATTTGTCCCATTACTGGTGAGTTAAATTAAAAAGGAGTAATAAGAGTTAACAAGTATTTTGTTGGAAGATACTGTGAGATGAAGTAAAGAACCTGTTTCTCATCAAACTGTCATCCACTAGTTTTTGCATCCATTGATGATTCTTGTCCAAATTAATTTCCATTCTGATGGTTGCCAAATGGTGATATTCCAATTCCATTTCCCTTTCTTTCTTTCTTTTCTCTCTCTCTCTCTCTCTCTCCTTTCTTTTTTTGAGACAGGATCTCACTCTGTTACTCAGGCTGGAGTGCAGTGGCACAATCATGGCTCACTGCAACCTGAACATCCTGGGCTCAAGCAATCCTCCCTCTTCAGCCTCCTGAATAGCTAGGACTACAGGCACATACTACCGTGCCCAGCTAATTTTTGTAATTTTTGGTAGAGATGAGGTTTCACCATGTTGGTCAGGTTGGTCTCGAAATCTTGACCTTAGGTGATCCACCAGCCTCGGCCTCCCAAAGTGCTGGGATTATAGGGATGAGCCACGGCGCCCAGCTTTTATTCTTGATATTCCCTTTGATTCTTTATTGCCCTCACTTTGGCCCGTGGAAGTCCCTTCAGGCTGGTCCCTGTGTCCTTTTTCATCCTGAGCATAACCTTACTTTCTGGCTCAAGAAGATGCTCCAGGCTCATCTTGGACATTTCCTACCCCAGGCCTGTATATTAGCTTCCTTTGACTGCCATCTCCAATTACCACAGACTTGGAAAAAACAGAAACTATTCCCTTACAAATTTGGAGGCCAGGAGTCTGAAACCAGTATTGATGGGCTGAAATTAGGTATTGGCAGGACCACACTCCCTCCAGAGGCTCTAAGGGAGAATCTGTCTCTTGCCCCTTCCAGCTTGGGGTAACTGTGGGCACTCCTTGACTTGTGACTGAATCACTGCCTCCATAGTTATGCTGTCTCCTCTTCTGTCTGTAATCTCCCCCATCTCTCTCTCTTATAAAGACACTTGTGATGGCATTTAGGACCCATCTGGCTAATCCAGGATAATCTCCTCATTTAAAAATCTTTAACTTAATCACATCTGCAAAAATCCTTTTTCCAAATAAGGTAACATTTACAGGTTCCAGGGGTTAAGATGTAGATATCTTCGAGTGGGCCAGTTTTAAACCTACCACATCCTGGAATCAGCCATTTCCTGATGGAGTCCTATTTCCTTTTAATAAAGAATAATATCAGAAGCCATGATGTGGATGCTAGGTATGCTTATTGCTACCTGGGTGCCCTTACTTTCAGGCACTCTGTGCAGATAGAGCTAGGAAATTAGGTAGGTAGATAGATAGATATGTCTCTGCATGTATATGTGTATCTCTATATATGTATATATTTATATATACACACATAATACACATAAATCTTTGTTATATATTTACGTTAAAAACCAGGAGTTCACACCAATACTTTCAGTTCTATTCCAACACCACAGCATTTATTCTAGCCTTCTTTCATTCCATATTTGTAACTCAAATATAGATCTCTCCAACAGTGAGCGGCCTGGCTCCCATCATTCTCAATATGTTTACTTATTTTCTCAATTCCCCTGTAACCAATCTCCTGATCATACCAGTAAATCTACTCAGCCCTGTTACTGCCAACCACACCAGCTTTAAGGGATGAATCCCACCAGCCCTAGGAAAGGGGAAGGGCAAGGAAACCTTTTAATAAAAAAAGAGGCACAATATGATTTTATTAGAGAAGTAGAAATGTCGGTGTTGAAGATAAACCTTTCTTCCATTAAGCTCAAAGCACCTTCATTTGTGACTGCACATTCGTTATGCTCAGAGACATGTCCTTAAGTCCCAGAAATGAGAGAATGATTTTATAATCCAACATCCTCAAGAGCTTCCCTCTTAAAGGCTTCAAGATGACAGTGAAAGGTTCAGAAATTCCCCAACACAGCATACATAAACACATTTCATGCTGCATTTTCTCATCCTTAAAAAAATGTGCATTGCCAGACATGCTGAATATCAAATTGCTTATAGATACACGATTTTTTTTCAGTTGGATGAACACCTTTATGCTTAAAAACCCTAGAAGACCCTGGGGGGAGCAATTTCAACATCCATGCAGAGACAATCACAGATGATTTTGCCCCTCACTAACTCTCTCTCTGATGTTGTTAATGGGAGGAAGGATGGAGTTCAGCAGTGCCATTTATATTATCCTAGACAAACACTGGATTTATATTTCTATTGTGTAGCATCATTGTCTAACATCTAACATGGTTTTCCTGTGGGAAAGTCGAGATGGGGTGGTGAAGGCTGGGGTGGCAAGCAGAGGGAAATCAGTGGATTCAATGCATTTGGGTGCCTCTTCTGGACAAGGTTCTCCTTGCTCTCTGGATTTAAGAGTTGCTCTTTGCTCTCTAGTGAGAAAAAGTTGGGGGTGGGGATCCCTATCTTAGCTGTTGCAATCCCTGGGCTGCTTCAGTGTTAATAACATTCCAAAAATGCAACAGACTTTGTTTTTGCTGCTATCGCGTATGCCAGGCATCTGGGGTGAGAGAAGGAAAATGGAAACCTGAAAGTGTGTGAAACTGTGGAATGATCGCGGTAGCTTTTGGTAGCAGGGAGTGGGTCTAATTTTCCTGTGTCAATGACAAAGGTTCAGGAATCAAAGGGGAAAAAATTGAAAAGGAAAAAGAGTCTCTGCTTACTACACATCAGTGTTCTAAAAAGACATATATCTGGACATAGAGGAAATGGCAAGGCGGATTTGCAATCATTAAGCCTTTTTTACAGTGTCCATATTTGTGGTGTGACCATAAAACAAAGAGAATTTCTTTAACACCAAACAACTTACTTAAACATTCAAAGGAATTGAATCCCTTCAAAGTGGCCACCCAGCCAGTCTGTGCACAATTCTAAGGAGAATGTGGTCGTTCAGAACATTTTGGAAATATCTTCTGGAGTGAACTTCAGAGTCATTTAACGAACCACACAAAATTGTAGGATAGTGACTATAGCAACAGTTCTTTTTCCCTCTAAAACTAGAACGGCCAGCCATTTATTATCCACTTCTATTCTCTTAATTTGACTTTAAAAGACATGAGACTCTAAAATATATATATATATATCATCCTAAAATCTCTAAGGAAAAGACATATCATTAGTGATAGTTCCAATCTTGGTCACTACTAGCTTCCTGAGATGTGCAGACATTTTGCATTCATTTTTTCTTATCTTTTTTCTCCTTTTACCATTGAGGAAACTGAGGCTCAGAAAGACGTTAAACAACTAGGTCAAAGTGGCAACAGCTAAAATGTGGCAGAATGTGATTTGCATCCAGATCACCTGCTTCCAAAGCTTATACTCCTTTCTGCTGCACTGAATGAGTACCTCCCAATTTTTGGAGTCAAGGTATTAGCCCTAGAAGCATGTGTATTTTAGCCCTAGAAGCATGGCCCCCAAAAGTGGCCATTTCAAAGGCATGATGCTCCTTTGCTTGCAAAAATTCTTGTTTGATTTGTTTAAAGTCTATTGTTTCATTGGTCTCATCTCATATTTTATTTCACATAGAAAATGTTTACAACTGAAATAATGGAAAGTTATCCATGGGTGAACGTGGCAAATGTTAATATTACCATTTGGAACAATGAGTCTCAGGAACTGGAGATGGGAGGGGTGCTTGTGCTGACCCACAAGAATCTCAAGGGCAGTGGCTTGGGGCCTGGTTTGAAAACAAAGCAGTGCTTTCTTCTCGTGCTTTTGTGTCCCTTGATATTTAATTTATTTTGAATTTCAGAAAATGAAAGAAGGGCATGAGACGTTTTAAAATTTATTAAAGGGCACAGGTTTTCAAAAGCTTGTAAAATATTTTATAAGAAGACACCCATTTCAGTGTTATACATATCTTAGCCTTGGTACAACAAAACACTGACTGGTAAAAGCTAGAAGTACAGAGGTCAAAGAAAACATATTTTTCAATACCCATTGTTTAATAATTCAATGCAAACCTTCCTTATTATGCCTCTAAAAAAAAATTGCCATTGTTCTGAGAGGAGAACTGGGGAGAGGTTGCAGCCGCCTCTGGGCACTGAAGACACAGCTTGTGAAGTTCTAGGAGCCAAAGACATTCAAACCTGCTCTCTTGTCCTGACTGCGACCCTGCTGGTGAGAGACAAATACTCTTGCACATCTGCTCGATAGACAGTTGTAGGTGGTGGGGGGTTCTTTCTGCACAGATTTGTAGCTGCTGTGTAAACAGCTGTGTTTAAGAATTAGCTCCATTTGCACTAGCCTATTGTTTGATTAAAGAATTTGAGTGTGTGGCCTTGCGCCTCAAGAAGGCCAAAGGGATTGATTATTGGCTGGGTGAAATGCTACCTTTAAACTGCACTGTAATCTCTTCTCAGCCTTTTGGCTAAGATCAAGTGTAAAGGGCACTGTATGTTCAGGGACTTCAATCTCACCCTCATTCTGCTTGAGTATTTCTGTCCCAGTTGTCCTTCAGATTCTTCTTATTTTTTATTATTTGTGGCTAGATGGTAAGATTCATAGGCTCCAGGGACCATATCTGTTTTATCTGCCAGTGTACACTCTGCATATAGCATAGTATTGGCACATGGTAGGTACTCAGTGGATGAGTAAAGCAAATAATCTTGCTGTATCCTGCTCAGGGCTCTGTGCTGGTCATTGTCCAAAGTTTATTCAAGTTCATTGGGTTGAATTCCAAACGAAGCAGGAGAGTCCATTTTTAATGACGCGTGGACAGGGTGCCACTGCCAGGCCCTTCTTATTACCATTTGGAAAGTAAACCACTGCTACCCCTTTCTGCTGCTGTCAACGGTATCTTCCCCAGCTTGTTAGAAAGAAATTGGCACTTTGATACACAAGGCTCCATCAATCCCTGTGCTGGAAATGCAAAATCTGGATTCTCTCTAAGGCTAAATGTCTGGGGCTTGGACTCCTTGGGGTGGAGCCCTGGACAGTGGCCAGTGTCATCAGTATAGGCTGCAGAGACAGTTCTCCAGAGGAGGTCTGCAGTCCAAGCCAATAGGACGGCCACTGGATAGGTCTGATAGGAAACCAGCTGCAAAATGGAAATTGACATGTTATAAACAGAGAAGGAGGAGACAAGGAAAGCCAAAGCTGAAGAGAGGCTGAAACAGGAGGGAGGAGAAGGGAGGCTTGGAGAGAGCCAGGAGTCAGCACAAGACAAGGTCATGGAAGGACAAGCAACCCTTCTGGGCAAATCCCATCCATGATGCCATTTTAACACAGAACAGGTGCTCCAGTCATATTTTCTGGGCTATAAAATGTCCAATACTATAAAGAGGGTATTTAAAGAAGAATTAAACAAGAACTGATGCCACTGGGAACAGAGCGAGGGCATAGGACAATGGTTCTCATTAGAACCTTAAAATCACCTGGGAACTTTTGGAACCCATGGATGCCACAGCCTGCCCCTGGAGATCCCAATTTAATTGGCCTGGAGTGGGGCTCAAACATCAGTGGGTTTACAAGTTCCCCAGGCGATTCTAATATGCAGCCAGAGGTGAGAACCACTGGCCTAGGAGATCAAGCAAAGGTGAACATCGAGCGGGGAGAAGATGCTTATCTACTAAGCTCCTTGTCCCACAACTGAGGACACTCACCTGCTGGCCTGGCTCACCCCAGGCACTGGGACCTAGTCCCAGCCTATTCCTAGTTCAGAGACATTTAAGAAAGCTGATTTTGGTGGCTCAGGTGACTGGTCCAATTGGAACAGATGCCTCAATTTTCTCCTTTTGCTAACCAGACTATGTCCTAAATCACTTGGAGCCTAAAAGACTTACATCATAAGCAGGATGACAGAATTGAATACAACACAGTAGTTTAACTTTAGACTAGTTAAACTAGTCTAACCCTAGTTAGACTAGGGTTGTCAGCAGCACATAAGAATACAGAATGCCCAGTGAAATTTTAATTTCAAATAAACTGTGATAATTTTTAGTATGTCTTATGAAATATTTAGGACATACTTATACTTACAAGTATTCATTTATCTGAAATTCAAATTTAACAGAGCATCTTGTATTTTAACTGGCAATCCGACTTTAGACTCAAATGCTGTGTTTTAATTTAAGAGCATGGCTAGCTTTTTAGAAAAAATGGAAAGGATTGGGTTACCATATATGAGTTGGGTGGCTGTAGATATTGATTATCCAGAGACATCCACATTCACACCTGTTTTGCCAACATAACTAATAGTGCCACCCTTCACTCTCAAAAGTGTCTAGTAGTTTGAATGATAAATTATATGGTCATCCTGTTACAGTAGGTAGCTAGTCAGACACAAACAGGACAGAAAAGGGCCCCCACACCCCACCGGGAAAGTCATGCGACCATCAGGTGATGGTCAGGCCATTGTTAACTGTCTCTCTAAAATAATAATTGGTTGCAGCCAGCTCCAGGGAAAGGCAGTCTCCCTATAGATAGAAGAAACCTGAAACTGGTGATCATCAGCTTCCTGATAAGATCCTAGGAGTTGGGCGTGAGGACTCACACATGCGCACTAAGAGGCAAAATGGTGGAGTTTAACTGGTATTTGATCTTCTGGGGGCATGTCACCAGTAAAGGGAAGAATGTTTCAAGTGAGCATAAGTACAACTCCAGTAAACACACTGCGCATGCTCACCTCCCAAGTGCTAGCAGGTCACCACACATATGGACAAACCACCCTCAATGAAAGAATCAGGGGAGAAGACCCCAGAAGTATGCCAACATATAAAATCCAAGTCAAACCGCACTTGTCCTTCAAGTTGCCCGCTTGGACCTTTTCCAAGTGTCCTTTCCTTTCAATCCTGCTCTAAAGCTTTTTAATAAACTTTCACTCCTGCTCTAAAACTTGCTGGGTCTCTCCCTCTGCCTTATGCCCCAATTGAGGTTGCTGCCGACCTGTATGGATTCTCCACTGCTAACAATTCCATGCACAGTGACTCAAACTGTGAATACTTGGCTATACTCAGTAAGACAAGATTATACTTGGTTAGTCCTACATAGGAGATCTCTGGTTTTCTTTCTAGAAGCCTGCGGAAACAGAATGTGAACTCCACCCCGGCTGTTACTGTTAAAGCCATTATAACTTGCTGACTCACTGTTGCGGTTCTCTGACTAGACCCAGGCCATCCTATGGCCTGCAGGAGGCTGGGAAGGCAAGTCTCCTCTCTGCCATAAGCATGCCCTGAACCCTGCTGGGAGTAGCTCTAAACCTTTACTCTCTCGGAGTGGGAGACTCCTTACTTGCCCACTAGAACTGAAAACGAAGGGAAGTAGCAGTAAAGCTGCTTTTGTGTTTATCTATAGCCGGTGTCTTTAATCTGCCTGTAAAGGACCACTTGGCTAGAGGAAAAAAACATGTTCTCAGTTTTATCTTTGTGACTAGGAAATTAGTCTAACCAGATGAACACACTCAACACTAAACTGATTCTGCTGTTTGTTCTATTCTGTCACTCTGTCTGTGTCACTCTAACTATAGTGGCCTGCTCACATATCATGCCTTAGGCATTTCAGAAACTATCAGCCCTGGGCCATGGCCCTGATTCAGATATTTGTCCAGCCTTCCTCTCTGTGCACACCCCATCCACTACTGAATACCGTGTGTCCCTTGACAGCCTCACTTCATATTCAGCACCTGATGGCAGCCTCAGGTTTGTCTCCTTGCTTTGATCACCAGGCTTTCTTCTCTGGGTTATCAAATTTGCCCCTTTTTCCACCTGTGCCTCTGCTTGACTTAGGGCTTTATAGATCCCCAAGTTACAGCATTCGTACAGCTCTAAGAGGCATAAAAGATACACCTGTTATCTTTGCTTTCATGGTACCCCTCAGGACATTATACCTGAGACCCTCGATACCTTAGTTCCCTACCTATCACTTAATTGGGATAAACATTCTGTCTAGGTAACATCATTCACAGTATAGCCATATTATTCAAGTGTCCCAGACCTCAGCATTCTGAGAGTACCACATATAGTCATAGCTCTTGTTCAGAACAGCAGTCAGTTCAGTCTTTTCTCTTCTTTCTGTACCTCTCCCCCAAAATGCCTGAGTTACTTCCCTTGTCTGCATATTGGCCTCCATGCAGCTGCCTCCTGAAAAGAAAATAGGAGCTCTGATGAGTACTTGCAAGCCAATCTCCATACCTACTGATTTCTAGACTGACCAGAAAGCCTCGCTGCCATAGCCAAAGTGGATGACTGGTCATCCTGCTGACACCTGCGCAGTCTAGGAAGGCCAAAAAGGAAAAGAGAACTCTAATTATTATTATTATTTTTTGAGATGGAGTTTCACTCTTCTCGCCCAGGCTGGAGTGCAATGGTGCAATCTCAGCTCACTGCAACCTCAGCATCCCTGGTTCAAGCAATTCTCTTGCCTCAGCCTCTCAAGCAGCTGGGATTACAGGCACTCGCCATCATGTCTGGCTAATTTTTGTATTATTAGTAGAGATGGGGTTTCACCACATTGGCCAGGCTGATCTCAAACTCCTGACCTCAGGTTATCTGCCAGGCTCTGCCTCCCAAAGTGCTGGGATTACAGGCATGAGCCACTGCGCCTGGCCAGAACTCTAATTAAAAAAAATAAAATTAAAATTATTATGACCATACCCACTTGCTGATCTTCGATTTTCCAGACCAACTTGTTGGGGTTTTATCTTCCCACTGAGCCGTAGGGGCACCTACAGCTTCTCACAGATCAAGATGAACAGTGACAGAGAAAGTTCTCCCAGACAAGCCTCAGCCAGGCTGAGTACCCAACCACTCCAGGCAAAGCAACTGCTCTGAGCTGCCAGATAACCCGATGCTGAGAGCTGTCAGCATGTCTAGATCTCCATGGATCTCCTGTTCTCCAAATCCCTACTGTGTACTCCACCCACCTCCTGCAACACCACCTGTTACCCTGGCTGGATTGTTCTGACAGCAGATGCCAGGTCCCTAATGCCCACTGCATCCTCTGTGGTCATGGAGATTCCCCTCCTTGGCCACTTCTTGCCATACCTGCCGCTGGGGTTGCCACTAAGTATCTGGTCACTACTGTGGTTTGGGTTTTGTCTTTCCAAGTACCCTTCAGTCAAATGCCTTCTGAGCAACCCTTCCAACAGTATGCTGGGGTAAAAAACAACACAGATGGAAAAGAGGAGCATGCTCAGGCGGGAGCAACCACTGAGAGGTGCCAGGGGAGAGCAGAGCAAATATACCAGATAACCCTGGTTCCTGATAACCTTTTTGTGCCCTTTTCTATTATCACTAATTCACTGAGCCTGGAACACAGTGACTCAAGCCCCACCGTAGGACTGAAAATAGAAAGGCCAATTCAGATTTTCCCTACCCTAAGATGACTTACCATATAAAACCTTTAAAAAATGTAAGCATGGCGTTCTTTGGTATTCCTAGAACAAGTTGAATTCAGCAGATATTTAAAACATAATTTAATTTGCCAAAAACTATACACTTTTAAAAGGAGTTTGATTACTATGTAAGTTACTAACTATAGAAGTATTATTTTATAAGCTGTTAGGTTAGTACTAACATAATTTGTTGGAGGGCAAAGTTGCAACAGCTTGTAAACTAAGTAAATACTGCTGAACATTTAGTGGGCTGAATGTTCTCTCTGCTAACTTAGCCAGTAAAGGTGTAGGTTATACAAAGTCATTTCTAATGTATGTGAACTATGTAGATCTGTAAAATAAAACCATTTCAGTAATTGCTGGGCCAGAGAAGAGACATATCTTTATTTCTTTGGAACTCTGAGGTATAGCTAAAAATTCAAATGCCAGGTATGTCTAAATGTAACTTCTAGTGTGTTGTCTCTTTTTGAGACACCCTAGGAGGAACAGCTAAACAGTAGGGTAATGCCCTGTGCACGCTAGACTTTGTATGATCCTGGTTCTATGACCTCGCATTCCTGTAGATTCTAACTACCTCCTGGCTGGCACAGTGCCTCCCAGGAACTGTCCTTGCTCTGAAGAGATACACAGTTCTTATATCGAGTGCTTGTGGGCTTCATTTTCTGAACGACTTGACATCACCTACTTTATCTATGTACCTCACCCTCATTCTCTTGATCCCTTTCACCTCCACCCTGGATGCCCTTACATTCTTATTTTGTTTTGCTCCCTTAGCTCATATCTTGGGGAGACAAAAGAGCATTTTGATTCCAATTCTGCCACTTACTAATTCTTGTCAACTTACCCTCTCTAAGCCTCACTTTTTTCCTCTGTAATAATATTAATGTATCTTCTCATATGGTTATTATGAAGGTTAAAGGAGACAAAGCATGGAAGATGCTTAGCAAACTGCCTGGCACATAGTAACCACTCAATCAATGTTAGCTATTATTACTATTATTTTGCTTTCCTGAGGTGGCTATAGTTTCAGTCATTCTTTTTTTTTTAAACGGAGTCTGGCTCTGTCACCCAGCCTGGAGTACAGTGTTGTGATCTCAGCTCACTGCAACCTCCGCCTCCCGGGTTTAAGCGATTCTCCTGCCTCAGCCTCCTGAGTAGCTGGGATTACAGGCGCACACCACCATGCCCGGCTAATTTTTGTATTTTTAGTAGAGATGGGGTTTCACCATGTTGGTCAGGCTGGTCTCAAACTCCTGACCTCGTGATCCGCCCACCTTGGCCTCCCAAAGTGCTGGGATTACAGGCATGAACCACCGTGCCCGGCCGGGTTTTTCTTTTCTACTGCATTGTCAGGCTGCAAATTTTCTGAACTTTTATGCTGTTTCCCTTTTAAAACGGAATGCTTTTAACAACACCCAAGTTACCTCTTGCATGCTTTGCTGCTTAGAAATTTCTTCTACTAGATACCTGAAATTGTCTCTCTTAAATTCAAAGTTCCACAAATCTCTAGGGCAGGGGCAAAAATGCTGCCAGTCTATTTGCTAAAACATAACAAGCGCTTTGCTCCAGTTCCCAACAAGTTCCTCATCTCCATCTGAGACCACCTCAGCCTGGACCTTATTGTCCATATCACTATCAGCATTTTTATCAGTCATTCACCAAGTCTCTAGGAGGTTCCAAACTTTCCCACATTTTCCCATCTTCTTCTGAGCCCTCCAAACTGTTCCAACCTTTGCCTGTTACCCAGTTTCAAAGTTGCTTCCACTTTTTGGGGTATCTTTTCAGCAACGCCCCACTCTACTGATACCAATTTACTGTATTAGTCCATTTTCATACTGCTGATAAAGACATACCTGAGACTGAGAAGAAAAAGGTTTATTTAATTGGACTTACAGTTCCACGTGGTTGGGGAGGCCTCAGAATCATGGCAGGGTGTGGGGGTGGTGAAAGGCACTTCTTACATGGCTGTGGCAAGAGAAAACAAGGAAGAAGCAAAAGCAGAAACTCTTGATAAACCCATCAGATCTCCTGGGACTTACTCATTATCACGAGAATAGCACAGGAAAGACCAGCCCCCATGATTCAATTACCTCCCCCTGGGTCCCTCCCACAACACATGGGAATTCTGGGAGATACAATTCAAGTTGAGATTTAGGTGGAGACACAGTCAAACCACATCAACATGGAAGGAAGCAGTAGAGATAAGTCTTACATGATCACTTCATGATCACAAATGCCAAATTTTATTACATCAAGAAGCACAGGCTAGGCACAGTAGTTAACACCTGTAATCCCAGAATTTTGGGAGGCCAAGGCGGGCAGATTGCTTGAGCCCAGGAGTTCAAGACCAGCCTGAACAATATGACAAAACTCAATCTCTACAAAGAAAAATATAAAAAATTAATTGGGTGTGGTGGCACACACCTGTAGTCCCAGCTACTCTGGAAGCTGAGGTTGATCACCTGAGCCCAGGAGTTCAAGGCTGCAGTGAGCTGTGATTGCACAACTGCACTCCAGCCTGGGCAACAAAGTGAAACCCTATCTCAAAACCAAAAACAAAAAAGCACATTTTGAGGGTTTTTATCATAAATGTCAAACTCAGGATGATCTAATGTTGATCTTATCAAGAATAGCACCTATGAAATTCTCCAAATGGGTACACTGAAATACTTATTTATTTATTTTTG
The DNA here is from genome assembly GCF_028878055.3 of Symphalangus syndactylus. Classification (NCBI taxonomy): domain Eukaryota; kingdom Metazoa; phylum Chordata; class Mammalia; order Primates; family Hylobatidae; genus Symphalangus; species Symphalangus syndactylus. Next base: position 125,388,352 of record NC_072441.2, on the reverse strand, counting down.
AGATGGAGTCTTATTCTGTCACCCAGGCTGGAGTGCAGTGGCGCGATCTCGGCTGACTGCAACCTCCACCTCCTGGGTTCAAGCAATTCACCTGCCTCACCTTCTTGAGTAGCTGGGATTACAGCTGCCTGTCAATATGTCGGCTACTTTTTTGTATTTTTAGTAGAGGTGGGGTTTCACCATGTTGGCTAGGCTGGTCTCGAACTCCTGACCTCAAGTGATCTGCCCACCTCAGCCTCTCAAAGTGCTGGGATTACAGGCGTGAGCCACCGTACCTGGCCTGAAATACTTTTATAGTCAGTAATGCTTTCAGCTGATTGTTGACTCCATTTATGAAATTTAAATCTAAATAGTAACCCATGAAACTGCAGAGAAGTATGCTTTCTATAATCCTACAAATTCATCTAATATTAGTCTAAGTTAAAGTGGTAGTTGGGGGAGACTTTACTATGACTTGGGTTTGAGTCACCACAAATTTTTCTGTTTGGAGAATAGCATGCTTTCATTCATGGCCCATTTGTTCACTTTGAGACAGAATGGAAGCCTCTTTGTATGTCATTTCCAGAAAAATATTGACATTGGCCACCAAGCATCTATGTTAAGCATGGTGTTTATGTGATCATTTTAAACTCTTTGATATTCTACCTGTTGAGAGGTTGGATCTATGTCCCTTTTACTTGAATCTGGGCATGTATAGACAATAGGGTTTGGTGAAAGTGTGTGATTTTTTTTGCAAGACTAGGAGTAGGGTGAATCAAGGGAGGTGCCTGGGGTGCAAAATTGATAGGCACTCACTATTAGAGCCATGAAAGTGCAGGTATTAATGTGTGATACAAAAATCCTTATGCATGTGCCCATGTCTACATCCAGCCACATGCCCTTACCCCAGACCTCCTTGCCTTCAGTCATTTTTTTTCTTCTTCTAAGCCCCTGATCAGATCCACTCTCTGGGAACCTGTATGTATTCTTACCTTGAATGCCTTCTTCCACACACACTGGATGACCAGGTATACTGCTCTCTGGACCACCCATTGGGAAGATTTTCCCTTTTCAACTGTCTTTCAAGGCCACCCCTTAAAACATCCACAAATAAAACTCACCAGTTTATAAGCTAAACTTGGGCAGGTCTTTCAGCTGGTCCAGTGGGATCTCCCATATGATCACAACTACAACTCAGTGCAACTATGGTGGGTGACATGGGGCTCTAGGCTACCTGGTCATGCAGCTGTCTCATACCCTCAGGTCCTGCCCGGGCTCAATCCTGAATGTACCACTGTTAACTTATGCTGCTTTGCTGGGACTATCTGACTTTATGACTTGGTGTATGTGACAAACCCAGCTCATAGTTAACAGTTGCAGAATCATAGTCACTTGGTGTTTCATGATCAAGTGCTCTATCCCTGCTAGTAACATACCAAGAGCTGTTTTTCAAAGGGCACATCGTTTCTGATGTAGATGGTATGAACTTACTCCAGAATCTCAGAGGTCTGCACTGGGGTGATTCTTTCTGGAGCTTGCCATAAACGTCTCACTGCACGTTTCCTTACCTATGATACTTTCAATAACATAAGATCTGATGGATCATGTGGCCTAGGTGGCAGGGTTGATTGCAGCAAAGCCTGGACTTGCTGCAGAGTCTTCCTGCTCTGGGATCTACTCAAAAATTGGAAACCTTTGCTGTCACCTTGAATATTGGCTGGAGCAACATTTCTAGGTGTGAAATGTGTTGCCTCCAAAACCCAAAGTGGGCAGACCAGGAGCTGTGTTTTCTTCCTTTTGGTAGAGAATGCAAAATGCAGCAATTTCTTTTACTTTGGTTTCATTGATCTTCCCTATTCTTCTTTTGCCTCTCCTATAATGGATAAGGTTGAATGTAATAAACCCATCACCAGGTGGCTGCTGGGTCCCCCCAGGAACTCCGCATCAGTCCCTGCTGTTGGCAAATGGGGCACTTAACAATGGCAGTAGCCATATCGGCCTTGGTGAGAAGTTCATATAGTTGAGCCCACAACTACTTAGGGCATGGACCCATCGAGTAAGGACTGGAGCGTCTGAGAGCCACAGAGTACTTCCACCTATCACTTTGATTTTTTGATGGCCTTCTCTGCAGTGAGCATACACAAGGGAAACAAATATCCTCATACCCCATGCCCACTTCAAGATGTCTATCCTTATGCCATTTTCCAGTTCTCCAATCACCAATCTTCCAATCCTGTTCTTTCCAATTCTCTGACCATCCATCCACTGCCTATGAATGACTGCCTATTTGCAGTCCTGACAGGGTGGGTAACCAAATGTACTTCTCTCAGTTTTGCCTATTGGAAGAATTTCTCTTTACTACTCTCTTACATGCACCTGATTTGGGCTGTAATGCTGCAGCAGTCTACTTCTGGAACCATTTGTAAACGAAATATGAGTTTTTCTCCCTCGGTCAGCTGATTAAAAGAAACTCCCCATGACACCATAAGGTTTGTACTGAGAAACAGGAGGCAATGCCACAGGACTAGGTGCTATATGAGTCTAAGGCACTGCTCATGCAACTTACTTGTGTTTTTAAGATCTTCTTGAGTCCTATCTCATATATTATTTTCATGTAGTGATAGATTAGTGCTGAGTATACTCCCAACTTAGAACCTGCTGGACCAGATACCACCAAGTTCATGATAGGCATCTTGGTTTACATTGTCACTTGTTGCCTCTGGCAAAGTGCAGTAGCAAGTGAGGAATTGTTTCATGGGACGAGAATTGTGATCTGAAGAAGAGAACACAGCTTTGCCCACAAATCCTAGGAGTCTGCACTGTGACTCTCTTGTTGGAAGTTGCCAAAAGTGTCCCTATTTGCCACAGATACTTTGAGTACCACTGGATATGCCAGGTCATATGACCACAAATTGCTGTAGAACCTTCTCTTCTTTTGAGCCCCATTCAAAACTGGCAGCCTTTGGGTTATTCAGTAAACAGCTTGTAGTAACCCACCAAAATTAGGTGCATATTACCTCTAAGATCCATAAAAAGATGCGTTTTCATGAGGTTTATATCATGCTACTCTATAGCATGCATGTGTTTAGATAATGTCTTTGGTACTTGCTATCTCCTGCTGCTCAGGCCTAATTAGCAAACTATCAATTAATGGAGCATCATAACGTTACATGGAGTAGTAAGATGACTAAGGTATCTTCAGCCTAGATGATTGCAGAAAGCAAAAGAGTTGATATAACCTTGAGGCAAATCCTTGCCAATTGAAAACAAACCGTTGCTGGTGGGTCTTTTAAATTGATTTGGAGAAAAAAGCACTCACGAGATCAATAGCTGTATATTGGGAGCCAAGGTCTGAGATGATTTGCCCCAATATATATACCAAATTGGGAAAAACAGCTGCAAAAAAAAACCAAAAAAACGCCAATTAATTTATAATAATCTATAGTCATCCTCTAAAATGTATCTACCTCTTGCACAATCCAAACAGGTGAGTTAAATGGGGATGTGATAGTGATCACTGTCTTGGGATCTTTCCGGTTTTGGATGGTATCACTAAAATTGACAGTTGCCCCCAGGGGTGCAGTATTGATTTTGGTTTACTATTCTGATCAGGAGAGAATTCTCCAAGATGCTCTACTTAGCTGTTCCTACTATGATAGCCACAGCTCCATGGGTCAGGAAGCCACTGTGGATATTCTGTCAGTTGCCTAGCATGTCTATTCCGATTGCACATTTAGGAACTTGGAAAATAACCACACATGGGTCCAAGGACCTACCAGGCTCACTGTGGGATGGACTTATGCCAAAATGTCATTTGTTTACCTGACCTCCATATTCCCCCTGGTGGGCTTTTGGGTCCTCAGAGATCAGCATCAAGTTAGAACCTGTATTAATTTCCTGGGGCTGCAATAACAAATTACCACAAATTTGGTGGTTTTAAACAACAGAAATATATTCTCTCGTCGTTCTGGAGGCCAGAAGTCTAAATCTAAGGTGTTGGCAGGGCTACTCTCCCTCCAAATGCTGTAGGGGAGGATCCTTCCAGCTTCTGTTGGCTCCTGGTAGCTCTTGGCAGCTCCTGGAAGTCCTTGGCTTATGGCTGTATAACTCCAAACTTTGCCTCCATCTACACATGGCCTTCTTCCCTTACTCTCTATCTCATAAAAGAGTATTTTCATAGATTTGCGTCCTCCTCTAATCCAGTATGATCTCATTTTGATCCTTACTTTATAATAACATCTGTAAAGACTCTATTTCCATATAAATCACTTTCTGAGGTTCCAAGTGGAAACGAATTTGGGGGGACATTATTCAACCTACTAAAGAGCCAGTGTCTCATAATTTCATAAAATTATGGTATTTTTTCCCTTTTTCCTATGTACAAGCAGTCTAGTCAATGAATGTAGATCATTTGTAGAAGGGTTATAGAAGATTTATACTATCTTTTTGTTGCAGCATTGTAGTATTCTTCGAAATGGCCCAATCTCCTTTTCAGCCAAGGGGCTATGGATCGCTGAATTGGCTTAGATATGGCAACTGACTGAGGCGGCACATGAAATTAATTCTGGGAGCAACAAACACTAAATTACTGCAACATACATCTAAAAGAACTCCAAAAGACATTTTTTAAAATAACTAACTTTAGGTTGCAGGATTTTTCAGTATACTTAACAGCTAGCATGGAACTGGCTGCTTTGGTTCATGAAGGTTATAGTTGTGGCCGGGCACAGTGGCTCACACCTGTTATCCCAACACTCTGGGAGGCCGAGGCAGGTGAATCACCTGAGGTCAGAAGTTCAAGAACAGCTGGCCAACATGGTGAAACCCCATCTCTACTAAAAATAATAACTAGCCAAGCATGGCGGCAGGTGCCTGTAATCCCAGCTACTGGGGAGGCTGAGGCAGGTGAATAGCTTGAACCCGGGAGGCAGAGGTTGCAGTGAGCCGAGATATCACCACTGCACTCTAGCCTGGGCGACAGAGTGAGACTCCGTCTCAATAAATAAATAAATAAATAAATAAATAAATAAATAAATAAATAAAATAGTTGCAAAACAAGTAGAGCATAACAGTTAAAATAACAAAAAGAAAAAAGAAAAAATGAACAGAAACGAAAAACAAGGCAATGGCCCGTAGCCCACCAGGCTTTATCATACTCTCTTACCCTGAGCTCCTAATTACGTTTTCCTTTGTCCTGATCAAACTTTGGATTAAGGAGTGTACCAGCTGTGCAGATGCCCAGGGCACCTGTTAATAAGTAGGCAGAAAACATCAATAGAATACATTGGCTATATGGTGGCAGTTAATGCAGGTCTCCACAAGAGAATTTTTATATAGCTGGCTAAAATATAATTCAGTCGTACTCTCATCAAACTACACAGTAATCTCAAGTGAAAATTTTAAAATATTTCTCTCCCACAAAATAAATATTGAATGAACATCTAAAGAGCATTGGCTTGAAGAGGGACTAAATTATTAGCCTTCTGGACCTGTCTTGGTCTAGTCTTGCCTACCTGTCCTTGTCCACACTATGACTCTCAACTGGTTTTCTTTATGTCCTAGCTATTATCAAAATTCCTCTGAGTTAATCTCTTTTCCATCTGGTGTCCTGGTAAATACTTATGGGGTATTTAAAGTAACGGGCCTTAAAATGTGGAATTTGCTGAACTGAGTTTGCTAGCACCTCCCTCTTTCTCTAGAGGGAAGATGGCAACCCTTTCAGAAGGTGGCAAAGCAACTGGTTAAATTGTTTGCTATTGTTTCATGGGGTTCAGACGATGTGCCTCCTAAGGCTGGAAATTTAGAGCACTTTGTAAAAAGGTATCAGGTAGGATTTTGGATATGTTGGCTACTTCTTAAAGCTTTCAATTATGTCTTTAAAAAAAAGAACTTCTATTTTAGCTGGTCCATCTGAGAACAGAAAGAAAAAATAGGCAGTTTTATTAAAGAGAAGCCCTTTCTGCATGGCCAGAAAAGTCATGCACCTTACAGAATTGCCAAAGCTGAATATTCTGGTTTAATCTAAAGTTAGTGTGAACAAAGTCAGGCATGCTGACTCATCATAAGGAATCATAAGACAAAGCCCTGGGTAGAGCCAGAGTAATGAGAAGGACATGGTCCCCAAGTCACTATGGGTCACCATATAACATAGTGCCCAGGCTGTGTTAAAATGTATGGAGCATTGACACACTAAGAGCAAGGGTGGTCGGAGCAGTTCACCCCAGACGCAGACAATAAAATGATGCATTGTCTGTAGAGAATATGGAAGTGTAAATGCCTATACTAGCGAGGAATCATTAAAGCTCTCTTCTGTTGCAGTGCATGTCTTTAACCCTGTGGAACACATGTTCCTGTCTTTAAAAAGTAGATTTGAAATTAACTAGAAAAGTATAGCAATTGTAAAAGTCAAAAAAAAAAAAAAAAAAGAAAGAAAGAACTTGAGATACTTCAATTCTGTCATTCTATGTGACATTTTGGAATGTTTATTTCTGCTTAAAATTGAAAAACCCTGAAACAGAATGAACTGTAAGGTGTAATTTTATTTTCGATAAGTATAAATTGTAGTTCATACCTGAAACATTTTACTGATTTTGAATATCTTTAAAATAGAAATGTATTTTCCTTTCTTGATTATTATTTTAAAAACTGAAGAATGGATCAAGAAAATAAAATATGACATTTTGGCTAGGCACAATGGCTCATGCCAATAGTCATAGCAGTTTGGGAGGCCAAGGCGGGCAGATTGCTTGAGCTCAGGAGTTTGAAAGCAGCCTGGGCAACATGGCGAAACCCCATATCTACTACAAATACAAAACTTAGCCAGGCATGATGGTGTACCTGTAGTGCCAGCTACTCGGGAGGCTAAGGCAGGAGGATCACTTAAGCCAGGGAAGCAGAGGTTACAGTGAGCCGAGATTGCGCCACTGCACTCCAGCCTGGGTGACAGAGAAAGACCTTGACAAAAAAAAAAAAATACATATATATATGCCTTATGATTTAGTAGTTGCCTGAGTTGAACCTTTTGTAAACATTTCAGTTTTATTAATATTTACTTATTAGCTAGTGGACACTTATGTACATAATGTACCATTATATCGGACTGTAACCAAAGAGTCAAAGTTCAAACTGCTAGGGAAATATAAACATTATTGAATAAATATTGTGCCTTTTTTTAGTACTATAATTTTTTTTTTTACTGACATGATTACGTGTATTAAGTTCAATAAAAGAAAATTTTCACCTTCTGTATTTCTATTCTGATCATTATTATTGTTTGTTTCATTTCATAAGGATTACCAAAAATAACTTCATCGTATAGAGGAGAGGAGTGTTTAAAATGACTGTTCTGGGCGTCAAATGTAGTTGGGCATCAAGTGAGTCGATAATATGGAAGCTCCGTGATAGGTTCATGGAGGTTTATTATACTACCTTCTCTACTTCGCCGTATTTTTTTCACAATAAAAAGTTTTTAAAAATTATGGAGACCAAATGCAAGCTATCGAGTGCTTATATCTGGAGGCATCATAAGGTTGGGATTATACACGTAGCCAGCAGTATGATGAAACAGTAAATAGAGATTGGACCTGAGTGAATTCCTGGACAGACATTATTTAATGTGCCTGCTTGAGTATAGTGAATGCAAAGGTAGCTACATTCAAAAAAGAATGGAACAGATTCAGAGAAATTCATAATTGTTAATATGAGGTTGGAAATTACAAAAGTAGTTCCAAGATTATTACTATTGTACATACCCTTGGGATTCTAGAGACCCCAGGATGAAAGAATCTAGAATAGCTATATAAATTGTTATTTTCCTTTGTGGACTATATCCAAGAAGTTAATTAGGGTAAAGGGAATAGCAGTAATTGAGGCCCACCAGTAACAGCGGGAACTGAAGAGTTCCAGTGGTAATCTTCCTCTGGAGCCCGCTTTAATTAATTAGATCCTTTATAATCATAGGAGTTATCATATCCCAGTAAAGTAAAATTCCTGAATGCCTAAAATAAAGAACAAAGAACCAGGGCTGTAGAGTCCAGAGTAAAGGCCAGTCAAGACAACAGTGATGATGTCTGCTTCATCACTTCCCCTCAGTACAGCCATGCCGTGTGTCGTAATTTCCAACAATCTGCATTTGTAGGACTGTTTGCTAAACGCAGGGTCTCCTGCTGAGATGTATCGAATTGCAGTTGTTGTTTTTTTTATGTTCTGAGAAAACAAGCTATTTGTAAATAGATTTCAATTTAATAGGTTTCTGGGTTGTTTCCTTAGAACCAATTTTTTTTTTTTATTGAGACAGAGTCTCGCTCTGTCGCCAGCCTGGAGTGCAGTGGCATGATCTTGGCTCACTGCAATCTCCGCCTCCCGGGTTCAAGCAATTCCCTTGCCTCAGCCTCCAGAGTAGCAGGGACTACAGGAGGTCACCAACGCGCCCAGCTAAATTTTTTTTTTTTTTTTTTTGTATTTTAATAGAGACAGGGTTTCACCATGTTGGCCAGGATGGTCTCCATCTCCTGACCTTGTGATCCACCCACCTCGGCCTCCCAAAGTGCTGGGATTAAAGGGGTGAGCCACCACGCCCGGCCAGAACCAATTTTTTACTGTTATCTTTGTTTACTTCACGATAAGCTTTTCTCCATATTAGCCCCAAGGGAAGGCTGGTTGGGTAGCCCTTTGACTAAAAGTTTTGGATGATGGTGGGAAAAGAGTAAAATCACACCATAGCCCAACAAACTCCTTAGAATCCAGTAGCACATATTTCTGTTCTAAACAGTAGTTGGCCAGCCCTTTGACTGAGCATCTTGCGCTAGCCCTGGCTTCCACCTTACTGGGCTTTGTATCTCTTAATCTCTTCCCTCTCTTTCCTATTTTCCCTGCCAGTTAGCCTCTTATATTGAATCATAGAATTTTAGAGGCTATAGGTGTTTTAGAATTAATTTAATCCAAACCTGTCATTTCATAGATGAGGACACGGAAGTCCTGAGAGGTGGGGCAATTTGCCTGAGACATCTCAGCAAGGCTATGACAGAGCTGGACCTAAAAATGAGGTTTTGCCTCCTAATCTAGGACTCCTGCACAAAGCTGTGCTGTTGCCATGGTTCTGAAACTAGCAAGTCAGACAGATTTGAGGTGCTTATAGATGGATGAATGCGCAGCATCAAACAATAGCTCTGTCGATGAAAAGAAAACCTGGCTGATAATTGAAGCCGCTGAACCACAAGCGGGTGAGAGAAGTAAAAGGCTCTGTAGGCTGCTGCCCCACTGGGGGATGGGGGGAGGGGGACAGGAGGAGTTGAAAGTGGGTGGACAGAGACTTGGGTGAGGCCCTGGCTCCACTGTGTCCCATATGGATCATGTGGGAAGCCCTTTGGTTGCGTGACACTGTTGTAGGCACCCTGTGGATTTTACATCACCCAAAGCTATAAATGGTTTGCACGAGGGGAAAAAGAAAAAAAGAATTACAGGTCTCCCACAGCCCACAAAAATATGCTCCACCTAAAAAGAAGCCCATAATTTGGCTGCATCCAGCTGGGTTAGACGAAATTGGAGCCAAGATTGCCCTGGATTGTCCTGAGAGGTGGCCTAGCATTAGCAGGAATGAAAGAAATGTGAAACTGCTCACAATGGACTAGATTTTGTTCATAGGGAAAGCTCTAATAGTTACACAGCAAGACCTTGGCATCAGCTAGGTTAGGTCTACTAGCTACATTAAAATCACTCCAAGCTATTATTTATAATTTCATACCATCTCACATTTGCAAATTGCCTAGTGACTAATTGAGGCAGTTTCTTACAACAATTCTGAGCGTGAGGTTCAGATTTTAACCCTTCTCTTACTAAGACACAAATAAATTGAGACAAATAATATATGTCAACCATAAAAATACCTGGACAGTCTATTCATTTTGGCCATGGCCTGAGCTCTGTGACTTGGCCTGCTCTCGGGTGACCAAATGTTCCAGTTTGCCTGGGACCAAGGTGTTTCCTGGGATGTGGGACTTACAGTGCTAAAACCCAGACAGTACTGGGAAAACTGAGGCAATTGGTCACTTTAAACCCTGTGCATGGCACTAATACTTGGCAATTTCTATCTGCATATCTTAAATGAATATGGATCTATATTTTTTTACCCTAATCTGTCTTATCTTGCTGTGTTTAAGAAGGCAGAGCCTGAAACTGGGTTTTTTACTGCCTTAAAATCCCTTAGGCCGGGCGCAGTGGTTCATGCCTGTAATCCTAGCACTTTGGGAGGCTGAGGCGGGTGGATCACCTGAGGTCAGGAGTTCGACACCAGCCTGGCCAACATGGTGAAACCCCTTTTCTAATAAAAATACAAAAATTCCCCGGGCATGGTGGCACGCATCTGTAATCCCAGCTACTCAGGAGGCTGAGGCAGGAGAATCGCTTGAACCCGGTAGGCAGAGGTTGCAGTGAGCCGAGATCACACAACCGCACTCCAGGCTGGGCGACAGAGCAAGACTCCACCTCAAAAAAAAAAAAAATCCCTTAAAAATAGTATTTACTAGTTGATTGTTTGTTGTTGCTCCATTTGAGGGGATTCAGATGCCTGCCACCGACCTCTGAAATGCTTTTGGTACTGTGTGTCAACAAAATGGCTTGAAGAAAAATGCAAGTAAGAGAATATGATTCTATTTTTATATTAAGTAATCCAACCTGGATACCATTCTCTGTCTCCCTAGAATACCTTAGCCAAAAGTCACACTTTATATCTGAGATATTTTCTTTGACAGAAAAATGTTTAAACTTATACAATTCAGACGGCCACCAGTATAGATATAAAGAAACAATTTACCTCTGGCCAAGAAACCCCTTGAGTCAAAATCGTTTCCAGCTGGAATCACAGAATATTTTATCACTAGCCAAGAGGATATGAAAGGGCCATGCATGCCAACATTGTTATTAGTGGGATGCCATCAATTGGATAAAGCTTTCATTAGCGTTACAGGATTGAAAATCCAAAAGGGTCTCAGTGAGGCAGTCACTGGCAAGGCCTAGTGGTGTGAGGCCTCAGGTCAATGGGCAAGCAGGCTCCAAACACACAGCAGGTAACAGTGAAAAAATCAGAGTGGGCTTTATCTGCAGAATTCTATTCTTAACACATTCATTCCATTGCCCTCTGGTGGGAGATAGCATGACCTATTTAAAAAGGTTAGGGAAGCAGAGAGGGTGCAAAGAAGCAATGGCACAGATGCAGAACTGGGTTGAGGGGCAGGCAGGACAGCTGTCTTAGGAGTCAATTTCTAAAGACCACTTTTAAGAATTAAGTAGATGGCCAGGCACGGTGGTTCATGCCTGTAATCCCAGCACTTTGGGAGGCCGAGGCAGGTGGATCACTTGAGGTCAGGAGTTCAAGACCACCCTGGCCAACATGGTGAAATCCCGTCTCTACTAAAATTACAAAAATTAGCTGGGCGTGGTGGTGCGCGCTTGTGGTCCCAGCTGCTCAGGAGGCTGAGGCAGGAGAATCGCTTGAACCCAGCAGGTGGAGGTTGTAGTGAGCCGAGATCACGTCACTGCGCTCCAGCCTGGAAACAGAGCAAGACTCTGTTTCAAAAAAAAAAAAAAAAAAATTAGCTGGGCGTGGTGGCGGGTGCCTGTAATCCCAGTTACCTGGGAGGCTGAGGCAAGATAATCGCTTGAACCTGGGAGGCGGAGTTTGCAGTGAACAGAGATCACGCCACTGCGCTGCAGCCTGGGCAACGGAGCAAGACTCTGCCTCAAAAAAAAAAAAAAAAAAAAAAAAAGAATAAAGTAGAAATACAGTGCCAGCTAAGCCCAACACAAGACTTCACATATAACTGGAAAAAATGCAAATTGGCCTTACTTCAGTGAAGTAGACCATGTGCTTCAGTGAAAATAAGATGACACCTTTCCCCACTGTCACCCCTCACCAGCACTAAGTCAATTCGAAAGGCACTTAATTCTTAACCCAACTGAGATCCCCGTATTTCTTAATCTGCTGTATAGAAAAGCCTAGAGTATTTCTCATGCCAGGTGCTGCTGGTTAAGAGTGCCCTGCCTCCACTTCTGGGTACCAGGTTGCCTTTCTTGAAACCTGTTCTCTGAAGCATTCAGATAGAAACAGTGTGGTATAACACTGTGGGCCTTGAGAAAGGTGCTTAAAAGTTATGACAGCCTATGTATCGTATGTCTAGAGGTGACTAAGGTCATTCTGCAGCATCTTTTTTCTCTCTTGTATAGTCCATGCCTGATTAGTCAGCTGTGGCTGTGCACAAGCATCTGTTACCTTGGGGGAAAGAATAATATGGGTCTTTTTATGATCTGCCAAAGCCAATCAATGATACTTTTAGCTCAAATATCTTTATTTATTTATTTTTTGTTTGTTTGTTTGGTTTGAGACAGGGTCTTGCTCTGTCACCCAGGCTGGAGTGCAGTAGTATGATCATGGTTCACTGCAGCCTCAGCCTCCCAGGCTCAAGCGATCCTCCCATCTCAGCCTCCCAAGCAGCTGACACTACAAGCACACGCTACCATACCTGGCTAATTTTAAAAATTTTTTGTAGAGATGGGGGTCTCACTATGTTGCCCAGGCTGGTCTCAAACTCCTGCAGTCAAACAATCCTCCTGCCTTGGTCTCCCAAATCACTGGGATTACAGGCGTGAGCCACTGTGGCTAAGCTGAAAAATCTTTAGATCGCAGCACAAAGCCCAGGTCACCAGCTCCAAATCTTCCTTCTGTCCTGGTGAGTCTCTCTTTGGGGGTTATATAGAAAAAATAAACTGTTTTTCCCTATACTCATGCTCACTACAGAACACTTCTGACGCCAGATGTGTGGGATTTTTTTCCCAACACCTATTCCTCACTTCTCAGAAGACACCAACCAGGTGTTCCACAAGTTAACTCAATTCTGACACTATCTACCTGAAGTTAGCATCTGATCTCACAAGCTAAGGGCACGATTTCCTGAGGCTGCCCCCTACCCTAGATGTCAACTGCAAGTGGTGAGTCCCCAGTTTGCCCACAACTTTGCCTGACTTGGCTCCAGATCAGAGGTTCCCAGGACCCTCTCCACAGGTTTGAGCGTTTGCTATTGCAGCTTGCAGAACTCAGGAGAACAGTTTCCTTACTAGATTACCAGTTTATTAGGACATATTAAAGGATACAAACAAACAACCACATGAAGAGACACATAGGGCAATGTCTGGAAGGGTCTTGAGTGTAGGAATCTTCTGTCTCCATGGACGAGTTCTGCCACCTTCTCAGTATGTGGGTGCAACCTCGCTCACCAACCCCAAAGCTCTCCAAACCCCATACTTTAGGGATTTGTATGGAGGCTTCATTAGGTAGGCATTATTAACTCAATCTCTAGCTCCTCTCCCCTCCCTGAAGGACAAAGGATGGGACTAAAAGTTTCCAGTGTCTACTCATGGGGTCCCAGAGGGCAGAGACCAAATATGTATTTCTCTCTCTATCTCTCTGTTGTGTTGTTTTGTTTTGTTTTTTGCTTTTTGGTTTTTTTTTTTTGTTGTTGTTGTTGTTTGTTTAGACAGGGTCTTGCTTTGTCACCAGGCTGGAGTGCAGTGGCACAACCATGGCCCACTACAACCTTGACCTCCAGGGTTCAATCGATCCTCTCACCTCAGCCTCCCAAGTAGCTGGGACTACAGGAGTGTACCACCATACCCAGCTAATTTTTGTACTTTTTGTAGAGACAGTTTTTGCTATGTTGCCCAGTCCAGTCATGAACTCCTGGGTTCAAGCAATCCTCCCGCCTCAGCCACTCAAAGTGCTGGGATTACAGGCGTGAGCCACCGCGCCCAGCCCAAATATGTATTTGTTACACTTCACAGGAATATTCTTTCCTCAGAGGGAGTTCATCCCTACCACAGCACATCCAAAAGTATTGTCTGAGACCTGGCTTTGACAAACCCAGTCGGCCGCATTTCCCTGGAACCTTGGCAGTGCTCTGGTGAACATGTGGCACAGGCAGGAAGCCCCTTGGCATGTAGCTGCCCTGGCTGGGCATCGAGAGTGTGAACAAACCTCAGAGACAGGCCAGGAGTCCATCGCAGCAGGGACCTGAGTTGGCAAGGATGTTGCTGCAGAGTAAACAAGTTCTTTTGGATTGTGCAGTGCCAGCTTTTGACAGCCCTGATTGAGCGGCTTGGGTCATTTGCCTGCCCTGAACTAATGACAATGGTCAGAATGACGGTGTACTCAGATTGGCCAATCTGGGTCAGCATATTTCCCACTGGAGCCAGAAGAGGGATGGGGTACTGTGATTGACAACCTCACCAGGGCCTGAGGGGGTGAGGAGGGATATATTCCTAAAGAAAAGAGGGAGTATGTCATCAGAATAAAAGGGGAACTGCCGGCCGGGGGCAGTGGCTCATGCCTGTAATCCCAGCACTTTGGGAGGCCGAGGCGGGAGGATTACCTGAGGTCAGGAGTTTGAGACCAGCCTGACCAACATGGAGAAACCCCGTCTCTACTAAAAATACAAAATTAGGCGGGCGTGGTGGTCCATGCCTGTAATCCCAGCTACTCGGGAGGCTGAGGCTGGAGAATCGCTTGAACCCAGGAGGCAGAGGTTTCGGTGAGCCGAGATCACACCATTGCACTCCAGCCTGGGCAACAAGAGCAAAACTCCGTCTCAAAAAAAATAAAAAGTAAAAGGGGAACTACCACTTCTCGGTAAACTATTCTTTCAATGCTTTCTCATTGCCTATGCAAGTCCAGTGTTTCTGCAAGATTCCCATTTCTTGCAGCAAATGGAAGACTGACAAAGGGATGCTGTATTTCTTCCTGCTCCAAGTAAAAGATTAACATTATTTTACTACAACCCACTTGGAACATTGCTCTGTTGAACTGTTCGTGGGAATACAACCTAGCTTTTCTTTACAAATATGGTTGAGTTAGAAAATAATATGATGGACTAAAATAAAAAGGAAATCAAATTCCTTTATGCATCTCAAAATCAGGTGATTAATGGAAAAGACATCTGAGGAGAATATAGGAAGAAAATGGCATCATTCCCATGGCACAGAAAGGGGTCTTCTTCCAGGGGGCCAGGTGCAGTCACTATTTTATTAATTTTTATAAAATTGCTGCGTAGGGAGGGAAGAGATAAATATAGAAGTATGATTCTTCCTCTCCCTCTCCTTCTCCCTCTCCCTCTCCCTTAATCCCTCTCCCCCTTTTTCTCCCTCCCCCCTCCTCCCTCCTCCCCTCTTCTCCCTCTCCCCCTCCTCCTCTCCGTCTCTCTCTCAATCCATTTCAGAAATTCAGGAACTGAGGCCAAGGTGGCACCAAGGAGTGTTCTTGGTTGCTATGGATATGTTCAGCATCTGACATTTTTTCTGAGTGGGGCCTGGGAGAGAAGAGATGTCTCTGAAGCCTGAGTCATTAAGGGAATATAGGTCCTTTAGTCTTCCTCAGAGGTGCCGTCTGAGAATAGACATGGCTGCGTACTCTCCATGCACTTCTATTTGTCCAGTAGATTCAGAGAAACAGTCCTCAGCCACGTTGTAGGTAATTTAAGTTTGTTTTCATCCTCCCTATGCCCAGGGCCCTCTGCTGTCTCTAGTTTTTGCCAGCAAGGGAAGGAAGAACGTGATCTTAATCCTTTCTGCATTAGGGTGAATAAGCTGCAGTCATAGCCAAGAATTTTAACACTGTAAACTGAGCTCTAGATGTGGAAAAGAAAGACCTCACCCCTTTGGGTAGAATTTTAGGTAAAGAAAGAGGGAGGGGAAATATTTTGGGAGCAGAGACAGCCCTTCCCAAGCCTCCCACAATAACACCATGCCTATTCCTAAAAAGCACTGTTAAGAGAATCTTGTCATTTTAGGGCATGTGAACTTCAGAGAAAACAGTAATTTCTATTTTTTTTCTCCCTACACTTTTTCTCTGTTTCCAGAGGAAAGACTAGCCAAAGACTAGCCCTGCTCTGCTGGAGACAGGCTAGCACATTCCAAGAAGCCACGGGGGTGTAACATGGCCTAGATGTCACCCAGCGAGCAGAGGTGGAATCCTGCAGCCTGTATCTCGGTTGGATCTCTCTCCTCTTCCCCCAGTTCTTGACACAGCACTGGCCTGTCTCACTTTACAGCCCTCTCTTTCCCCCAGACTCCAGGATACAGAATTCACTTTCACCAGAAACTCTCACCACCTCCAGCGCCGGTGATATTCACCTCTGGTCCAGGTTTCAATCGCCCCTCATGGCCTCCCTGGCTATCAGTATTCAATCCGTTGCTCATGGCCTCCCAACCTTGAGTTTCTACTGCCAAAAACTTTTGGTCAGCAACTTTTTTTTGTTTTTTGGTTTTTTGTTTTTGGCATGAGAGCTAATTCAGTAAAGTAGAGAAAAAAAATAGGAGAAACTGCCATATGCCCAGCCCCCATATCCATAATTATGAAGTTTTTGCTACATGTATTTGATCTATCCTCCCTTTTCTGTTTATTTTTTATTTGCTGAGCTTCTTTCAAGCAAATTCCAGACATCATATTATTTCACCTCTGAATCTCTCAAAAATTTTTTTTGAAAACAAAATAAATAAATAACCACAATGCCATTGTCACACCTAACAAAAGTAACCACAGTGCTTTGGTATTATGGCTACCCAGTCTGTAATTAAGGTTCCCTGATTGTCTCTAAAACGTCTTCTTATAGTTGATTTGTTTGACTCAGGTCCCAAACAAGGTCCCCACATTACATTTTGGCTATCATTAATCATCCCTGATTTGTTTCATTTTGAGGTATATTTTAATTTTTAAAAAAGCAATCTGAATAGCATATAGAGGCAGTATTTGATTAGAATGCTTGGGGGTGGGAGGGTTGCTGTTATTGTTGTTTGTTTTTCGATGAGATGAGACCTGGTAGGCTGGGTGTGGCAGGGGTGAAGAGGGGCATTGAGATACTGGCGTCTGAAAAGACAAGTGGCACTGCGTCTGTCTTCAGACCAGAGACAAAAATAACAACTATAGCTAGCACGCAGTCAGTGCTGAATATGCGCCAGGCATTGTTCTAAGTGCTTCGTGTGTAATTATCTCATTTTACAAAGATAACTTCATTGGGAGATTTTCAGGGGCTGGTGAAAGTGCGCTCTTTTTTGGTTGAGGGGAGGTTATCTAAATGGGTCAGAGTTTGTGAGTGTGTCAGGCCAGGGAGCATTAGCTGATGCAAAATACTCTACAAGGTGGCTGAACTGTCTCCTCAACTTCCAAGTAGAAGTCACGTCAAGGAAATGTTTTTGCTGTCACCAGGTCTCAGGAGGTGAGTGTAGTCCTGGTGACCTTTGAATCCTTTGCCCTGGACAGATCTATGTCTTCTCTTTCTCACCTCCACTCCCATCCTGTGTCTTAAGTTGCATGTGCAGAGTCCCAAAATGTCCCATCTCTGGCAGCAGCCTCTGTGATTCATCACCGGTGGTGGCGGCTGAAGGCTGCCTGGAATTACTTAGCCTGGCAAGGTTTTCTTAATGCTCCTGTGAATCAGTGGGGTTATTATTCATCGACTATAATAATTTTGGTTTCTTACCCATGAAATGGGATCACAGGGGATATTGCAAAGCTTGGAGGGATATGTTTTGTTAAATATTGCATTCTTAAGATACTCTGAAGTCAGACCTCAAAAAAATAAGGAGTAGACAGTGAAGCCAAAACTGCAGCTGAAGGACTCTAGGTAGAGGCACCACGGGAGATGGGCCTAAGTACAGGGAAACCTCTGAGCTCCAGGTGAGTCAGACTGAGGGGCTCACAGGGGAACTTAACTACTGGGACACTGTCAAGACAAAGTCAGGGGCAGGCCAAGATTGGTGCTGGGAAAGCCTGGGCTGGGCACTAGAATCTAGTCCATGAAACCAAAGTAGAGTTGATACAGTCCAAGTTTCGGTACCTGCTTAAATCAGAATCCCAGGTATATATATATAACCACAGGGTATATCTGTGAACAAGCTGGCAAAATATGTCAGGAAGATAAGGCATAAAATTGGGATGGCACCAGTTAGCATAGACCCATTAAAATTCTTTTCCGTCTGGCCCCTGCTGAAGACCAGAGGACCTGACACTGTTAGCAGGCCTACTTCTTTTCTTTCCTTCTTTCCTTCTTTCCTTTCTTTCTTTCTTTCTTTCTTTCTTTCTTTCTTTCTTTCTTTCTTTCTTTCTTTCTTTCTTTCTTCTTTCTTTCTTTCTTTCTTTCTTTCTTTCTCTTTCTTTCTTTCTTTCTTCTTTCTTTCTTTCTTTCTTTCTTTCTTTCTTTCTTTCTTTCTTTCTTTCTTTCTTTCTTTCTTTTTCTTTCTTTCTGTTCTTTCTTTCAACAGAGTCTCGCTCTGTTACCCAGGCTGGAGTGCAGTGGTGCAATCTTGGCTCACTGCAACCTCTGCCTCCCAGGTTCAATCGATTCTCCTGCCTCAGCCTCCCAAGTAGCTGGGATTACAGGCGCATGCCACCACGCCTGGCTAATTTTTGTATTTTTAGTAAAGATAGGGTCTCACCATGTTGGCCAGGCTGTATGTCTACTTTAAAGGCACTGCTCTCTGAGCCCAGTGTCTTCCCCATAGGCCTGCCCTGCAGGCCCTTTCCCAACCTACCTCCTCTTGCTGTCAGTGTCCACAGAGCTGAACATTGCTGCTTGGCCAGGTGGATGAGTATGAGGGAAGAACTGCTTATCCTGGCCAGTCCCTGGTCATTTTTCTTAACTGAGAAATAAAACAAGGAGCCATTGTTCAGGCAAAATATTTGGGTGTAAGATTCCACCTCTTGTTGTAGCCCTAGTTACTTTATCCATTAAGATCTTTAGAAAAAAAAATACATTTTTAAGATCCATAAATGCCAACATCTTCTTTTCTGCCTTAGGGACACAAATCTATATCAAGACCCACAACCAAAATAAGTAGGAATTTAAATCGAATGGGCTTGCACACCTAATGACCCCCTTCAGGGGTAAAAATATTTAATGATAGCTTAGTTTGTGGAAAACCCCAGTGACCAGGTTCCAAACAGTCTCAGCTGGGAAACCCAAGTCTTTTTCGTTTGGAAATTCTCGATGATAGGTTTTCAAAGCAGCTGATAAAACAGTTAATTATAGTGAGGTGTTTGGCTTCTCTGTAACATACACTTTCAACTGGTCTATGATTGGAGCTTCTTGTCATGTACTCTGAGCAGGGCCAACTAATGCTACCGTACTTTTTTTTCCTTTGGGGGAGAGGCTTCTTAAATTACTACAGAAGTAGAACTTCAGATAAAAATGCGAGGTCTAGCATGAGAGCATTCGATAGAGCGCCTCCAATCTCCGCTCTCGCTTATCTTTCTCTGGTGCATTTCACTTTAGTTATGCTGGGTTTGTACAAGGCTGGCACAAGCTCAGCACAAACCCACTAGACCTTTCCTCTTGCTCAGTAGCTCTCAAATTTTAGGGAACACCAGAACCCTCCAGTGAAAGATTGCTGGGCCTTCCAGAGTTTCAGATGGGGCCTGAAAATGTGTATTTCCAACAAGTTCCCAGATCACGTTAATGCTCTTTGTCTGGACAGGGAATCGCATTTTCAGAATTATCACTCTAGCTGTTCCTTCTGCCTGAAGCTCCTTCTCCATATACCTGCTTGACTCACTCCTTCACCTCTTTCAAGCCTTTCTTACATGTTACCATCTCAGTGAAGCCCAGCTTGACCACCCTATTTTATGTTGCCACCTAATATCTCAAACTCCTGGTGCTTTGGATCACCCTAGCCTACTGTGGTATGTCTTTTCTATTGCACTCATAACCTTCTAACATTCTGTATAATTTATTTATTATGTTTAGTGGCAGTCTCACCCACTAGCACATAAGCTCCTCAACCTTTTAATTTGTCCACTAATGCATCCCTAGCACTTAGAGTAGTGTCTGGCATGTAGTAGGTGCTCAATGAATATTTTCTGCATGCATGATTCAATGCTTAATGTTCCTGTAAATTACAAGGGGAAAAATTCTAATTTCTTCACAGGCTTCAAAAGAGACTTTTTTTTTTCCTGCCTGTATTCCTATTTTCATGCTAACCCCTTTATATAAAATGTCTCCTCTCAATTGCTTCTCCTTAAATCTATTTATTCTTGAAGTCAGATCATTCTCTTTTAATTCCTTTCTTCTTCGATGGTAGCTCAGCTGCTTCTGACCATTCTCATTGGTTTCCTGGGTGTCATTTTGGGATCCCTGGTTATAAAGCCTCCGAGCACAGAGATCATGTTCTGAATAAATGGCCAAATAGTGGATCTGAATAAATGCATGTTAGGTAATTGAACATTCTTTTCATAGTACTATAAAGAGTGTTTCATAAAAGAATAGCTATTATATTCACAAATAAAAATCGACAATTTGCAAGATCCTTTCACATTAAATTCTTTTCATCTTCATAAGAACTCTTTAGGCTAGGTAGGAAAGGTATTATGCTCATGTTATTTCTGGGGAGAGTAAATTTAGGTTAAATTTAGATAACAGCCACTTCATCAGGATTAAATGACAAAAGTCATGGAAGTTTCTGGCACAAAGCTGGAACTCAAGGTAGGTTAGTTTTCCTTCTCTAAGAGATCTTAGAAAAACCTTTTAGATAAATGCATATGTATTGTGTGTGTTCCTACAATGTATGAAGAGCTTATAACAAATCTTCAGTTCTGTGTCTCTGAATCTGAAGCTACAATTCCGTGAAGTATTGTTTAGTCTCATTTACTAACAAAGTTAACAGATTCAGAAAAGTTAAGTAACTTGCCCAAAGCCACCCTAACAAGTGATGGAGTCAGAATTTGAATTCAGCTCCGAAATCATGATTTTTTTCACCTCTGTAACGCACAATGCCTCCTTGATGGCATGGAACTCGTGTCTTTTGATTCACAATCTGAGGCTCTTCTGTGTACACCAACCACTAATTGTTATGCTAACCCTGTGCTAACTGCCTGAAAAATATTAATACTGATTCTCTTGATTCTGCTACAGGGCAGTCAGTCAATAGCTCCTGCCAGATACTTCTTCTCCTTTGGCTTTTACATACACAGAATCATAAAAAGTTAGAGCTGAAAAGGACATCAGAAGTCATTGGTCCTACCCTTCTGTTTCAAGAATCAGAAAAATAAGGTCCAAAAAGTCTAAATGACTTGCTTAAAATCAAAGCTAAGGACTAGGGAAACCGAGGTATGTTTTGTTCTCTGTGCAGACTTTATTTTGCGGAGCGCCTTTGTGGCAGCTTTTGCATCAAGCTGGACATCTGGGTTTGGGGTTGCATGTAAAGCTGCTGGGCAATGCTGGTGTTGTCAGGTAGCACAGTGGAATTCTGGCCCCTTCCTCCTTTGGTGGCTGCAGCTGTTGCTCCTCCAGTTTCCTGTCGTAATCACTGCATGATGGTGCATTGACCCATATCTGCATCACAGGACAGTACCCTTGCCTGGAGAAACGATGGATAGAAGCAGCCAAGACACACACACTTGATGCAGCACCCAGAGGACCAAGCTCAGAGGGACAGAAGGTGGCAAGAGACAGACCAAACACTGGCTGAGAATCTTACTGTCTGCAGTAAGAGGCTGATGTACTATTGGTGTGTGCAGGATGTAAGATCACAGGCATGCTCCTTCCATTTGCTAGGAGTGGTCAGGGACATGGAATCCTGTCCATTGTGGACCACAGTGCTTAGGGCATTTCTATTAACCAGATTACACAACACTGACTGTGCTAGAGGCTGATATTTGACCTAAGCCTTTGTAGAGACATGGAAACAGACGTAGTGGGGCATCTCTCAGAGCAAGTCTTGGTGTTAGGAACAGGGCAAATGCCTTATTAGCCAAAAATCTAGCTCTTCTGCCTACGCAGGTTTAGAATCCTGGAAAGGCTTCTGGCAAATTCCTTGAACGGTTCTCTAATTGACTGTAACTTTAATATTGAGTGTAATCTTGGGAGCAGTTTTAAAAGCAGTACTCGCTTCACCCCCACCATCTCATCAGCA
The DNA here is from genome assembly GCF_028878055.3 of Symphalangus syndactylus. Classification (NCBI taxonomy): domain Eukaryota; kingdom Metazoa; phylum Chordata; class Mammalia; order Primates; family Hylobatidae; genus Symphalangus; species Symphalangus syndactylus. The sequence continues at coordinate 125,366,428 of NC_072441.2, read as the reverse complement.
CTTCTGTATCACCTTGATCATGTCAATAAAATGGGGTTTAAAAGCAGCTGCTTCTCTACACTGTAATATATCAATATTTCAGTTTGGAGCCTTGGGGCTTTTCAGACATCAGCAGTGCACAGAGTAGAAGCTCAACAAATATTTTTTAAATAACTTTGAAAACTACTTCCTCATTTGAAATGAAAGCTGATCAAAAGTATGAACTTTTTTTTTTTTTTTTTTTTGAGGCAGGGTCTCGCTTAAAGATTGGAGTGCAGTGGCATGATCTTGGCTCACTACAACTTCTGCCTCCTGGGCTCAAGCAATCCTCCTACCTCAGCCTCCCAGGTAGCTGGAACTACAAGTATGTGCAACCATGCCTAGATCATTTTTGTATGTAGAGACGGGATAGGGTTTCACCATGTTGCCCAGGCTGGTCTCAAACTCCTGAGCTCAAGTGATCTGCCTGCCTTGGCCTCCCAAAGTGCTGAACCTTTTTATTTTTTTTAATCCTGTGAAAGGAAAATAAATTTTGGGACCCCCAAATCGCTAAGCCAAAGGGAAAAGCCAAGCTGGGAGCTGCTTAGGGCAAACCTGCCTCCCATGCTATTCCTTAAAAAGATAGCCACTAAGACTTAAAAAAAAGCGACATACCTTCCTTACAATTTGATCACAAGGAACTTCCTTGTGGACAAAGGACAGATAGACTCAAAGTCATCTCTCTGCTCACGTGAGACAAATGCATCTCTGATTGTCTCCTTTGCGCTATTGTTTCACTAAGCCAGACTAAAGTGTAGTGACTATTCCTATAAATCATGTATTCAGAGAAAGGCTAATCAGAAACTAAAAATAATGCCACCATTTGTTTTTTATCTGCCTATGACCTGGAAGCCTCCTCCCTGCTTTGAGTTGTCCCACCTTTCCGGACCGAACCAATGTTCATCTTACATATGTTGATTGATGTCTCATGTCTCCCTAAAATATATAAAACCAAGCTGTCCCCTGACCACTTGGGGCACATGTTGTTAGGACCTCCTGAGGCTGTGTCACAGGTGTGTCCTTAACCTTGGCAAGGTAAACTTTCTTTTTTTGTTGTTTTTTTTTTGAGACGGAGTCGCATTCTGTCACCTAGGCTGGAGTAGAGTGGCGCGATCTCGGCTCACTGCAACCTCTGCCTCCCGGGTTCAAGCAATTCTCCTGCCTCAGCCTCCCAAGTAGCTGGGACTTCAGGAGCCTGCCACCTTACCTGGCTAATTTTTGTAGTTTTAGTAGAGACAGGGTTTCACCATATTGGCCAGGCTGGTCTCGAACTCCTGACCTTGTGATCTGCCAGCCTCGGCCTCCCAAAGTGCTGGGATTACAGGCATGAGCCAACATGCCCAGCCAAGATAAACTTTCTAAATTGATTGAGACTTATTTCAGATACCCTTGGTTTACAATCCTTTAAAAGTTCATCTCTTGGTTGGGCACAGTGGCTCACACCTGTAATCCCAGCACTATGGAAGGCCGAGGCAGGAGTACTGCTTGAGCTCAAGAGTTCGAGACCAGCCTGGGCAACATGGCAAAACCCTGTCTCTACAAAAATATACAAAAATCATCCAGGCATGATGGTGCATGCTTACAGTCCCGGCTACTTGGGAGGCTGAGGTGGGAGGGTCACTGGAGCTCAGGAGGTTGAGGCTGCAGCGAGCAGTACCACTGCACTCCAGCCTGGGCAACAGAGCAAGACCCTGTCTCAAAAAAAAAAAAAAAAAGGTTCATTTCTTGTGCTCACTTATGCAAAAGCCTTTGCTCAGTGCTGAGCATATAATAGTCCATGCATATTTGATGGCTAAATGAATAAATTACAGGAGCGGAAGAAGTAGGCATGATTTACAGCCCTGTTCTTATGGGTTTGTATTCCCTTGCTGTGTTCTCCCTCCCCACCTCAGGAACTCAAACCATTACACACATATTCAATGCACACCCTCTGCCATCCACCCTAGGCCCTGGCACCAGTGAGGGCCACCTGAGTACTTTTTCTGTGTGGATTCACCCAGGGGTAGAACCCTGCCAAATAATGACTTTCTAGGAACCATACGACTCTGTTCTGTTTCTGTAATGCAGCCAGAGTGATGTGCCAACAAGCTATGTACAAAGATGGATCTCACTCGTTCATGACACTGTATCAGAAAAATCTACCATCGGGCTGTTTGCCCATTAATTAAATTGCCTGGTGAGCATGGAAGGGTGGGGAAAGAATCTGGGCAAGCTGTTTATTCCCGTGTTTAAGTGAATTTTTATTAAACTTTGAAAGGGAATTGTGATTTTTTTCTTCCCTGAGTTAAAACCATTTTATGAGCACATACAGGAAAATAATGTGATTCTGTGATTTCCTTTTTCTATTGAATTATTTGTACCGCTATTTGTTGTTTGGCTGTCTTCATTAAACAATGTTCTTCCTGCAAAATAAAAGCTGGATTTTATTTCAGCATGATTGGAGGAAAGAGCACTGACCAAAGAATCAGAAAGCCTGCCCCTTCGAGCCATATGAGGTTTAAACATTGATTTAACCTTCCCAAGCCAACGTGTCTGTTCTGAAACAGGTGATCACCATGGCTGCCCTGCCTACATCCTTCTAAGAGATAGTACTCCTGAATACTCTTTGAAAAACGGTATGAGTGCAATGTAGTATTTTTCCATATGTTAAGAATGCCACCCTTTGTTTCTTTGTAAATAAACTGCAGAGATTGGTAATGACCGTTCTATTATAAGAGAGACCAGAAACCAGGTCAAACACCTAAGAGAGAAGGCAGGCGGGAAAATGGCGATGGGAAGGGACAGAGGCATTAGACTGCCCCCAAGTGGCGACCTGGGCATGATGCCTTGAAAGCAGTGGGGAGGGATGACCCCGCTAGGGTGACTATAATGAAAAAAGGAAACAATCTAAGAAGAGGTCATACTCGTTTCTCATAAGAGCATTTAAATGCCATCAAAAAAACAGACCATAATAATATATTTCACACAAATGATGCTCCGACTCACTGGCTTCCCTTTTAAGGCCTGCCACTTTACATTCAATTCGCTTCTCCGGTGAACACAATGAAGCGTTTAGGCTCCATTAAGAAACCTCAGAGAAAACAAACCGTGGGCCTTTAGAGTTAGCAGGAAAGCTCTTTAAATGCTTCTCACAAGCTGTCATTTGTGCATTCAGAAAACCATTAGGACTTCCTCCTTTGGAAATATGTGTGATTCTTTAGCTTCTCATTTGAAACATTAATATTTTCTTACAGTGACCCTTATCCTCAATAACAAATTTCCTATGCTTCACCAGACAATGCAATCAATTTCTGAGATGCTGAGATGTGAACTGGGTTGGTAACAGTAAAGCAGCGTATCTGATGGGAGGAAAACTGGAGTTAGGAGTTGGGAAAGTGGGTAGCATATATATCCTGAATACTTAGAAATGCAGTAGATGCACCAGGACTTTGGGAGAGCCTTGTGGCTGAGAAGGGTGCTTGCCAATTGTAGTGAAGATATCAGGAGACCAGACATTCACAGTGGAAAACATCTCCTCTTCCCTCCTAAGTCTGTCAAGAAATGGGATTTGGGCAGACACCTGGAGAGGCATCATGAAGTGGCTGGCAGAATCATGCAAACTCAGGGCAATTTCTTAGATTCGACCCCCAGTTCTGTCTCTAGTTGTATGGGCTGGGAAGCCAGAGAGCGGTGTCTTCAGTAGCCCCGAGAGCAAAATCCCAGGTAATTCCTATCAGATTCCACAGTCTCCTATTTAACAAGACTAATATCGCTCTTTTTACTCAACAAACCTGGTTTGACTAAGTTCATGAATTGAATGTGCCTTCCCAGTTCTCCCTGTAAAGGAAAGAGTATGTAAGGGTAGCTGTGAAGAGTGTGGGCTTTGGAGCCAGACTGCCAGAGTTCAAATGCCAGCCCCGCCACTCAGTAGGTAGCCACATACTGTCTCAATTTCTTCATCTGTAAACTGGGAATAATAATAATTTCTAGCTCAGGAGGTTGTTGTGAGGATTAAATCCAATAATACATACATATGTACATACATACACACACACATACACGCATACATACATACTTCTTAACACACTACCTGGCACACAGTAAGTACTCAATAAATTGTAACTATGGTAATAATAATTTTTATACTTAATATTTGAAACATGATATTATGATTCTTGGTCAAGTTGAGGAAAATTGGAATGTCAAAGATATCCTCTATATAAATGTTTAAATCAAAAGGTCTTTCATAAAGTGTTTGACCTTCATATCTCCCTTTTATAAAATGAAATTCGTTGCATTTATTCCTAATCAGAAAGTGATACTTGAATGCAATATAAAATTTGGATATTTCAGAAAAGCACAGATATACCCATTGTTAATTGTTTGACATGTGACAACCCTGAAATATGCAGATATATGTATATATCTTAAACAAAACCACTTCATACTTACAGTTTTATAAGCAGCTTTTTTCACTCAACAATGCTGTGTGAATATTGTGAAATTTGTTCTTTGAAAACATGATGTTTAATTTCTGCATACATTTGACTGATGGATATGGAATCACTTAACCAATGCTGTGTTGTTGAGTATTTAGATTGTTTCCAGTTTTTAACCTATTATAACTTATAATGCATATTTCTTCAGTATAATATTTCAGTAGAGAAAGTTATGAACCTTTTATGACTTTTGGTTCATGTTGCCAGATTTCCCACTAGAGCAGTGGTACCAATATACATTCCTCTAGTAGTATTTGAGTATTGAGTATTGACTTTTTAAATGTCGATTTTTCGGAATACTATTAAAATGTTTAGCCTGGGCAACACAGAAAGACGCCGTCTCTACAAAAAATTTTTTTTTAATTAGCTGGGCATGGTGGTGCACCTGTAGTCCCAGCTACTCAGGAGGCTGGGGTGGGAGGATTGCTTGAGCCTGAGAGGTCAAGGCTTCAGCAAGCCGTTATCACACCACTACACTTCAGCCTGGGTGATAGATAAAGACACTGTCTTTTTTATTTATTTATTTATTTAAAAGGCCGGGCCTGTAATCCCAGCATTTAGGGAGGCTGAGACAGGCAGCTGGCTTGAGCCCAGGAGTTTGAGACCAGCCTGGGCAGCATGGCAAAACCCTATCTCTACAAAAAATACAAAAATTAGCCAGGCATGGTGGTGTTTGGGCCTGTAGTCCCAGCTACTCAGGAGGCTGAGGTGGGAGGATCCATTGAGCACAGGTGGTCGAGGCTGTAATGAGCAGTGATCATTCCACTACACTCCAGCCCAGACAAAAAAGTGAGACCTTGTTTTTATTTAAAAAAAGAATCGGCTGGGCTTGGTGGCTCATGCCTGTAATCCCAGCACTTTGGGAAGCTGAGGAGGGTGGATGGCCTGAGGTCAGGAGTCTGTGACCAGCCTGGCCAACATGGTGAAACCCTTTCTCTACTAAAAACACAAAAATTAGCCAGGTGTGGTGGTGCATGCCTGTAATCCCAGCTACTCAGGAGGCTGAGGCAGGGGAATTGCTTGAACCAGGAAGGTGGAGGTTGTAGTGAGCCGAGATCGTGCCACTGCACTCCAGCCTGGGCGACAGAACGAGACTCCATCTCAAAAAAAAAAAAAAAAAGAATCAAGACTTTAGGCTTCTGGTGGATATGAGATTCCAGCAGCTAAACGTGGGCAATGAGTAGAGAAAGTGGTGCTTTGGTTAAACTCTGCCCTCCTGCTATTGCTACGTGGCATTTCCTTACAGTACAGAGTCAAAAGGGAATTTCCGGGATTGCTTTGTCTCTTGGCTTGTTAGGAGTGCAGCAAATGCGGTCCCACAGCTATGTGAGGAGGAGGCTTGCTGGTAGGGAGTGGTCAGGACTGGCGGTCAGGAAACCTGAGTTTCCTGCAAAGGGACAAAGGCATTTGTTAAGTAATATTGAAAAGTAGCTAAGAAATAATATTCCATTTAGTAAGATTGAGGTCACAGTTGCCAACGTATTAAGATCAACTATTGTTAATGATTTTGCCTTAATGAAAATGAGTTAGAAATCCAGCTCTTTGAGGATGAGCTCTAAGTAGGGACTGAGCGATTGGGCTTTAGAGTGCCTCATGCTTTAGGCAGCAAAGCCAGTTATTGGGAGATTGTCTTATCGACTTTGCCTGGAAGGGTTCTCTCTTTGCCTGAATATCAGATCATGGCCTTCTTAGAAAAGTGCTCAGTGACGTTTTATTGATCAGCCTTCAAAAAAGAGCACAGCAGTAGGGAGGAGAGGTCGGGCCAATCTCCCTCAGTCCTCTGGGCCAGCCGAAGCCCAGACACCCTCACAGGATGATGGAGACTTGGCAAAATGCTCTGTTCACCTGGGAGGGTCCTTGTGTACCCGACTACAATTTTGAAGATACTCAGTATGGTTGCCTAAGACTTCTCCTGGTGAGCTCCTCCCAATATTCTTTCCTCCTCCCTCTCTGACACCCTCCCCTCAACACCTCCCCGCTCTGCCACCCCCATATCACTTGCTGGAACACCTATTTCCTTATATTATTTGAAAAAATTTATTATATTGTCAAATAAATCAAACTGTGTTCAGGAGGTGTAGCAAAAAAAAGCCCTTTGTCCCCATACAGAAGGCACTTATAAAAATCTCACCCATTATCTTCCAGGTAATTTGTCCTTTAAATACTTTTCTTTCCTGGAGAACATTCCACGTGACAGTACGAACAGAAATAGTTCATTTGGAAGATACAACATAACAGTATTTTCTTAGGGTATCAAATAATGATCCTCTAATTGCTGAATTTAAATCACACAAAAATGCTAGACATTAAAGTCGCCTTTTAAAAAGAAGCCTTGCACGTACCTCATTTCCCCCCAAATAGCCACCTCTGTGATTCCTTTATCTTGTAGAAAAACCTGTCATTTACAAAGTGTTTTTGTATACATGTTCTCACTTGGTCATTATGTGTTAAGGCAGGCTGGAGCACAAAGCTTAGCTCACTGTAGCTTCAAATTTGTGGGCTCAAGTGATCCTCCCACTTCAGCCTCCTGAGTAGCTGAGACTACAGATACACACCACCATGTCCAGTTAATTTTTTATTTTTTGTATTTTTTGTAGAGGTGAGGTCTCTCTGTGTTGCCCAGGCTGGTCTCAAATGATCCGCCTGCCTTGACCTCCCATAGCGCTGGGATTACAGGCGTGAGCCCCTATGCCCAGCTGCTCATTTTCTAGATGAAGATGCTCAGAGAGGTTGGGTGAGTTGGCCAAGGACACCCAGCTCCCTGCAGCTCGGGTTTGCTTGCTCCTGGTTCTGTGCATGTTCTCAGCTCCCTGCTGCGTTTCATTGCTTAAAACAAAATGGAAAACAGCGTATTACCCTTGGCACTACTTTGTGGCTAGGTTATACTTGGCTTAGCTTTGCACCTAGGCACCCTTTGAAATGTGATTCTGAGCTAGGAAAAAGGCTATTTTAATACACCCAAATGAGGCTTAGTTGAATTTTCCCTCCTATGTGCCTGTGACTAAGAGAACACAGTGTCTCGAGTAGTTGTTCCCTTCGTACTCTAGTGTTTGTTTTGCTTTTTATTTTGCTAAAGTCATGAAGTGAGAATTAATTTCCTTTCTAAATACACTGGAAATGTATAGTAACCATTTAGGAAAGCTAGGTTGGTTAAAAACATTTTTAAAAGATGATAAGTATAGAGAGCTTCCTGTATGCTTTGAGTTAGAAGTAGCTAGTATTCCTCAATAGAAAATACTGGAAAACAAAAGCATCTTCCATAGAAAATATCAGAAAAGCAAAAAAATCTTCCTGCTTCTGTCATGGAGGTGAGACTGCCTCAGTGCTGGGGAACTACCATACAAGCTACCGCCGTGAACACAAACCCGGGAACTCAGAGACAGAGGACGGCACTCATCTGCAACAGCAGTCTAATCCTCAAGAAATACATGGCTAACACGGTGAAACCCCGTCTCTACTACACACACACACACACACACACACACACACACACACACACACACAATTAGCCGGGCGTGGTGGCGGGCGCCTGTAGTCCCAGCTACTCGGGAGGCTGAGGCAGAGAATGGCATGAATCCAGGAGGCAGAGCTTGCAGTGAGCCGAGATTGCACCACTGCACTCTAGCCTGGGGGACAGAGTAAGACTCCATCTCAAAAAATAAAAAACAAAAAATGAAACAAACAAACAAAAAACACACCCCACAACAACTGCGGATGTGAAATCACCAAGATATTTGTGTAGCACTCATTAAAGAGGGCAACACCAGGGGCGGTGGCTCACGCCTGTAATCCCAGCACTTTGGGAGGCCAAAGTGGGCAGATCACCTGAGGTCAGGAGTTCGAGACCAGCCTGGCCAACATGGCAAAACCCCATCTCTACTAAAATAGTAAAATTAGCCAGGTGTGGTGGTACGCACCTGTAATCCCAGCTACTAGGGAAGCTGAGGCAGGAGAATCGCTTGAACCTGGGAGGTGGAGGTTGTAGTGAGCTGAGATCATGCCACTGCACTCCAGCCTGGACAACAAAGTGAGACTCCGTCTCAAGAAAAAAAAAGAGGACAACAATGTTTCCTAACAGGATTAGCCTCCTCGTAGAGATATTTCCTGGCTCCAAATAGCTCTGAAGTGTTTTAAAATGGGGCAAAGTTTGTGACCAATTCTGACAAAGTCAAAATCATAAATGATGCTATGCTTAGTAATTAAGATTTGACCAGGTTGTTTTTTAGGTTTTCCAAAGATGAGAGTCCTGAACCACAGCATTAAATCAATGGAGTTTCCAGCAAATGAGGGTGAGAATTTTGACAGGGCTTGGATTCACCTTGACCTCCTCAGGGTCACTGAGCACTGGGGTCACTGAGCACAAAATTGAGAGTCTGAGTCTCTTGCTTTATTCTTGAGGTCTTTAAAAACAGAAAAAAAATAATAATCAGTTATGTGTCCACTATTATGTGGCAGCTGTAAAGGAAGCCGAGTGAATGAGTCATTGTCCCTTGAATACACCATTCACATTCCTGCCCCCGCACCTTTGCTCATGCCGTTCTCCACACCAGACCCTGTACGTCCTTCCCCCTCTGGCCTACTGAAGAAGGCTATGCACAAGCTCATGCTGTTCTCCACACCAGACTCTGTACGTCCTTCCCCCTCTGGCCTACTAAAGAAGGCTATGCACAAGCCTTATCTCTTCTCAGTGAAAGTCTCCTTGTCCTTTCCCAGGTCAGTGCTGCCTCCCCTCTGTGAACTCCCGGAGCCCTCGCTGTCTACCTAACACATTTATAACTGGGCACATCATCTCCGGAACGGATAATTATTCTTTTCTATCCTATCTTTGGAAACAGGCTGTAAATTCCATCAGTGCAGCTTATCTATCATCCTTTCTTTTTTTTTTTTTTTTTAATGTCCCTGATAGCATGCCTCCTACCAAATTGGTTCTCAAAAAAACCCATTGATTGGTTCATGCCTTCATGTAACCAACTGCTGTCATTGTCATCTCTTGGTACCTAGAGACGGGGCTATATATTGTTTGGGTTGTTTCTCACCATCCTCTGGGTTAAGGTCTGTGTGGGACTGTGGATTTGTTTTGTGACAGTGTATAGAGCAAGGTCAGGGAGGAGAACCACAGCGTGTACTTTATAACTCCATTTGAACGTCCGCTCCCTTTTATCTGTGGCTGTTATTCCAACCAGTGGCAAGGACATAGTTAAGAGTTATGAGGATTCAGGAGGGCTGAAAGTCCTGGCTTAATGGAGTGCCAAGCTCAGGAAGAAAATATGGCTTCGGGTTGGGAGGGGTCCCCCTTCTCTCCCACACCACTGAAAAAGGCACCTGAGAAATTCAGTGCAGAGTCCACCGTCCTGTTGCCTTATCTATGGGGCTTGATTCACTTGCTTCAAGAGGGGAGGGAGGCAAATGGATCCTAGTTCCTGGCATTAAATGAGGCTCTTTCCTTAGAAGAGCTGACAAAGCAGCGAAAAGGACAGTGGGGGAAGCAGAGACAGCAGAAAGTTATCTAGAAGAGTAAGTGAGGAGAAACACTTCAGCGCAAAGGAGATCAGAGTGAATATGAAACTTATCTCGGGAGAGGGAGGGCCATTTTTGCAAGGGAGCTCTTGGAGAAGGGATTCAATTGCATGGAAGAAAATGTTAGGGAAAAATTTTACCTGACTCTACAGAAAGCTTTGCTGAGTTAAGGGGTAAAGTAATAGATTTCAATTCTGATGACCTAAGGCATATGCGAAGACTAGGACTACACAGGGAGACAGCAAGTGTTGCAGTAAGGAGCATGGGTGTGGGGTAGAAGGAACTGGATTCAAATCTCAGTGGTGGGTTCCTGGCCAAGTTACCATCTCTGAGACTCAGTTTCCTCATCTGTAAAATGGGAATGTATACCACAGAATACTGCTGAGAGGATTAAGTGAGAGAATCAGACTGTTAGCACAGTCAGTCCCTGGCATGTAATACGTGGTAGTTCCATCCATACGGAAGGATATTTCTTGATCTCTTTTTAGGCAATTCTGGCACTGGAGTGCCTGGGGGTGCCAAGGAGGGACACAGAAAGAAATTCCTCGTGGAGGGAATGGCCAATGCTTTTCTAGAAACAATCATCTCTGATGTTGTATTTGAAATTATTTCCTACCCCGGGCTATAATAGCTCTGTCTGTTCTCATTAGTTATGGCATCTTCAGAAAAATCTGTTTCATGCAACTGCTCTGTGTTAGTGGTGCTCTGCAACAGAGAGGAGACAGGCTGTGTCTGCTTTGGCTACCTCGAGAGGGAGGAAAGAGCAAGCAGCAAGGATTGAGCAGGAAGCAGGATTCCAGAGCCAGAGGTGATGGATGCATTAAAGGGCAACGGTGTTTCCACAATGAATAGCAAAGGCAGGAGGCCTCAGAAGCAAACTGGACTTGGTAACATCCGGGTTACAATCACATTCGTAACTGAAACAGGAAGAAGAAATCGGGAAATACCATTAGTTGTTGAACGAATCAACCCAGAGCTGAGAGTTGGTAAGAAGGCTTTCTCAGGTCCTTTGCCTAACGGCAGTTTATCCCTTACTGAGTAAGTTAGGTGACTCACCTGGAGTAGCTCTAGCACGTTCTAATTAATCTGGACCTGTCCAGTTGACGAGGCCAGCATCGCCAAGTGTCAGATGTTGCTCCATGCACTCATACTTCTCCTGTCTGTGACAGGAGTGTTTCCCCAGGTGGTCAGCCTCCGGTCTAAGCAAGGGGGCAAATTAATAATAGCACAACAATGATTTGGCTCCAAATGAGGAAGGATTTCTAGGATGGCTCACAACTGCTGTTGTGTTGTGTCCAGGACAGCAGTGACCCTTCCTTGACTGGCTGCTCCAGCACCTACCAATGAAATAATTCACAAAGCCCCTCAGATGACGAACCAGCCACTGTGGCCACTACCCTCACAATTGACTTCCCTCTAGGGCAGTGCCCTTGCACATACGGGCTTCCTTTGCCTGGGGCTGGGGGCTGGGGGCAGGGCCCACCCTCATATACAGGCAGGAGCAGGGCCTTGCTATTCTCAGGCTCTCACCTCATCATGTGGTACTGTTGAGTCTCCCTACTCTGCCTGTGATGTCTCTGGAAGGTAAGCAGCTCTGCTAAGGGCAGGAGTGAACTGCTGTCACTCATTTTTTCCTCCCTCTTTCAATGAACCCAGTCCACCTTCACACGTGGCTTGAAAGCCTTTGCAGGCCTCTGTCCTAAATCTTTAGAATCTCTCCAGACCCTCTCCCACTTACTCACTCTTCAGTCATTAGTCATTCTCAGCTTTCCCATCAGTGACCTCTGCTTTCCTACCCATCCTCCTCCCTACGTCTGATTTCACATGTCAGCTTCTGTCCTTCATATTAGGAACTCATTTCTCTGACTCAAACTCCAGCACCAGTTTGGACAGTCCCAGCTTTCCTCCACCTCAAACACTTAGGGGTGGACTAAAGCCTTTAAAACCTCTAAGCGATGAAATATGTAAACTATACATTTTAAATTATAAATTATAAAATAAATATAAACCCCCAAAAATTAAATGATGACCCTTTAAATGCTTTCTTAACTGTCAAAAGCTCCTCCTGCTCAAATATTTTGGAGGCCTGATTTGCTGATACCAAAAGCCCATGCTTACCCTGCCCACTGGTGATAGATGCGTGCTCCTTTCTAGCCCCATGCTCAGCTGACCACAGACGCCTGTAAGGACTGACCAGCTGGGCTGCCCTGTTCAGCCTTCCTTGTGGAGTGAGGGGTCAGTCCAGCTTGTGGGCTCACCGCATACCTTGCTCCTAGCTCATTCCCCTAGCAAAGCCACCTCTTCTCTTCCTTCCCATCAGCCCAGGACAGTGTGATAATACGTGTATCTGTTTTGTCTCATCAACTCATTCTCATTGACTTGATTGCTACTCATTGGTTTTGCAACAAAGATGACTAAAACACCTGGTGGTAGGCATTATGGTAGAGGTATGTACTGACTTAACAGTCCCTCCTCCAGCCAGGCCCAACATGATACTAGGAATAGAGAGAGCAATTTGAGCAACAGGCTGAGACAATGTTTCTGAATCCAAGCAAATTTACATGGGTCACCAGAACATCCATCATTTCTCACTACAGGTACCTGAATGCCAGCGGAGAAGGTTATGAATAATTTATTATCTAATTGATTGACTAAAAGGCCATGAGAGGAATAACAGGCATGCCCAGAGGCTGCTCGCTCTCTCCTTCCCTTCCTCCCTCCTTTGTTCTCTGTCTCCCTCTCCCTGACCCTTGTCTTTCTTTTTTTTTCAAAGTGAATTCAAACCTGGGCCTCCTTTTTATGCGTAACTCAAAATCTTGATCTCATGACTTCATTCTTTGTGGCACAATCCTCCCTAAACTCCTTCTTGCACCTTCCTTTGAACCAAGTGGAACAGTTGTACCACTTATGGCTCTGTCTTTACTCTCGAATAATTGCCATTGCAGGCAGTTTTCTCATGATAATTTAGAGAGGATTTAGAGATTTTTACCCAAGAAGAGAGAATTTGATTGCATCACAACAAAAGAGGTCCTCAGAGGGACAATGGGGCATGGATCAGATGGAGGAAACAAAACATACAGGCCTGAGGAGTGTGTGTTTTCTAGGGCTGCTGTAACAAAGAACCACAGACTAAGGGGCTTAAAACAAGAGACATTTATTGTCTTCAGTTCAAGTGGCTAGAAGTCCAAAATCAAGGTGTTGACAGGGCCATGTTCCCACTGAAACGCGGAGGAGAGAATCCTTCCTTGCCTCTTCTGGCTACTGGTGGTTCGCTGGCCGTCCTTAGCATTCTTTGGCTGGCAGCTGCACCACCTCAATCTCTGCTTGCATCGTCATATGGTGTTCTCTCTCTGTGTCTCTCTTCACATGGCCATCTTCTTATAAGGACGTCTCCTTATACGGTGGCACCTTCTTAGGGCCCACCATAATCCAGTATGACCTCATCTTAATTAATTACATTTGCAATGACCTTATTTCCAAATCAGGTCACATTCTCAGGTACAGGGATCAGGACTTCAACATATTTTTTTTTGTGGGGGGTGGGGACAAAATCCAACCCATAACAAGAAACATGCCTATTCTGAGAATGGCCAGTACTTCCATTTGGCTGGAAAGTTGGGCATGACTAGAGTGTGGTGGGAGAGGAAAACAATCTAGCAACTAAAATAATGGGAAAGCAAAGCTGTGGACTTATTAGCTTAGTTTACTGTGGTGAAGGTCTCTGATCTCTCATTCCAGTCCAATAGCTTGCAATTTTTTGCCGTTGGTCAAGAGAAAGATAGAGAACTACCATGCAGGTGAGCAAATGATGTCTTCTCTATCTGTCATTCATTCATGTATTTATTCAATAATATTTATTGAGCACCATGTGCCAGGAACCATCCCAAGCAATAGGCATTCAGTGGCAAACCAGACAGACATGACTTCTGCTCTCTTAGAAAAACAGCTCAAAGTATGGTTTAACTTGTCTTCAGTCATGACCTTCCTTATCAACATGTAACAATGTCTAGAAGTAATTCCAAGGTAGATAAATTAAAAATAGATGGGTGGCAAAGTTGTGAAACAAAACAGGAAATCATTTTAAAAGCAGAAAGTAAGTAGACATATCCCCAGGCGAATGACAAGCCTGTGCAAAGCTCTATGTCAAAGCCAGTGTCCTTTATGGTATCAGATAACTAACTCCTCCAAATTGCTAAGGCATGCTCGTCATTCCCGTAATGCAAATAGAAAACCCTCACATAACCCTGCCGGAAGGTGACAATGTAACACATTGCCCAGCCCTCAACCAGTAGCTGAAGATCAAGGGGCACAGTGGGAAGTACATAGCTTCTTCTCCCATGCATTAAGGTTCAGTAATCATGCCTGGACAAGCACCAGGGATTGGAAGCAAGCCTTCGACTGGAATCTGGTCGGCACACTTGTTGATAAATTGCAAAATATCTCATGTTTCCACGGAAAACAGGGCACTACTGACATGTGGCTCAGCATAATTATAGTCACTAAAGTTAATACTTTCCATAAACTATAGAGGGTCTCTGAATTGGGCTACATTTACAGAAATTGTGCTGTAGTCCTTGAGAACACTGTATGGAATTACCTTTCGAAGTAACAATGTGCATGAGGCATCTCACCTCTTATTATTCAGCAAGTTATCCTATCCCAGCAGGGAGTTTTCCATTAAATAATATTATATGTTTTCACAACAAGGAGGGAAGAAGGAAGAGAAATGAAAAAGAATGTCCCTAATGACATTCACAAATACTCTGGCTTTCCTCTCTTTCCAGGAATGTAGTAAGACTGCACGCCACCGCCCCCTTTGAAGTTAGGTTTGACCATGTGACTCACTTTGGCTGATGAAATGTGTGCAGAAGTGACCTAAGTCCTTCCTGAGTGAAAGTTTTAAGAGCCACAATATGCTACATTCTCCTTTACTGCTGCCTTCGAGATTGTGTGAGAAGAAGTCAAGATGGGTCTTGTCAAAATGCTTCCCCCAGTGATGCTGACGAGCAGAGCAACAGAGTGCGAGCGAAAATAAAAGATTTGCTGGGCACAGTGGCTCACGCCTGTAATCCCAAATTACAGGCAAATTATGCCTGTAATTTGCTGGGATTGGGAGGGCAAGGTGGGCAGATCACCTGAGGTCAGGAGTTCAAGACCAGCCTGGCCAACATGGTGAAACCCCGTATCTACTAAAAATACAAAAAATTAGCCAGATGTGGTGGCAGGTGCTTGTAATCCCAGCTACTTGGGAGGCTGAGGCAGGATAATCACTTGAATGCGGGAGGCGGAGGTTGCAGCCAGCTGAGATCGCACCATTATACTCCAGTCTGGGCAACAGAGCAAAACTCCTTCTCAAAAAAATAAAATAAAATAAAAGATTTGTGGGGTTAAGCAATTGAAGTTTTGGGTTTTTTGTTCTTGTTGCTGTTGTTACTGCCACATAACCTGTCCTGTCCTGACTAAAATTGACAATGAATTCTGCATGTTAACTCCTATGGACCAACTAACCAACACCATCAGTGTTAATGAGACAGAGTTATCAGATGCATGAAAGGGGTTCCCTAGAGCAGATTCTCCTGGGTATTCACCTGCCGGGGCAGATCTGTCAGGAAGGCCAAGGTTGGGCTCCAGAGAGGCTGTACAGGTTTTAGTAGGAAGTACTAGAACACATTTATTTTAACTACTCGGTTGTAATAGATGCATTGGATAACTATGAAATACTTTGATATGATAAAGGTTAATACAATATCATTCTAGCCAATACTGAGCAATAAAGTCCTGAGAATATTATGAAGAGCAAAGGGATAAAGGAAAAAGGAAGAAGAAAAACAAGTCAGTGGAATGCCATTTTAATAGATGGATTGTAGTCAAAAAATTAAATTGTCAAAGTCATCCAACCTTCCTGTTCTCAATTATTTTAACTAAGCCAAAATTTTACTCCAACACTTCGACAATAACTTTCATAGCTACCTAAAATTACTTCCAGGGGGCCAGGAGTGGTGATGCATGCCTGTAGTCCCAGTTATTTGGGAGGCTGAGACAGGAGGATTGCTTGAGCACAGGGGTTCGAGGCTCCAGTGAGCTATGATAGTGGCACTGCACTCCAGCCTGGGTGACAGGGTAAGACCTGGTCTCAATCAACAAATAAACAACTTCCAGGGGGAAGGCAGGGTACAAATGAAAGACCAGACTAGAACTATTTCTTTATCCTCGGAAAACTGGAGGTTTATTCTACAATGGCTTTATCATTTCACTGCTTATTTTTCCTTTTCCCTCCCAGCTTCCCAATGAATTCGTTTTACCCTAAGCCACTGACCTGCAAGTGCGCCCTATTGCCTTTCTCACATGCCTTCACTCACCTGCCAAATGCCCATCTCTCTCACTTTTTTCTATTCAAATCTGACCATCCCTCTGGGCTAGCTCCCATTTCCAGGAAGCACTGGCCTCTCTCTCAACTCCAGGCCTCAGGGATCTTTCCTCTTTCCTGAATTCCTGAGGCAGCAAAAATTCTGAGCACACAATTTAGGGCTGACTTATATAACGGTTTTCTCTCTTTCATGTGTGGCAGTCCTGTCTCTCAATCACTCTACGGCAGGGACCCCAGCCCTGAGCCCTGCCTCCTGTCAGATCAGCAGTGGTATTAGATTGTCATAGGACCACAAGCCCTATTGTGAAGTGCAAGGGACCTAGGTTGCACGCTCCTTATGAGAATCTAACACCTGATGATCTGAGGTGGAACAGTTCATCCCGAAACCACCTCCCCTCTTGTCTTCCACAAAATCCATCCCTGGTGCCAAAAAGGTTGGGGACTACTGCTATATGCATCTGTGCACACCTCAAGAATTCTCTTCCTTTTCCAACTCTTCTTTCTCAGTCTTCTCTCTTCATAAACAACTCACCCTGTACCATGCATTGAAATGCAACAGGAAACAGACCTTACTATTAAAAAGAGCATGACGGCTGGGCGCGGTGGCGCATGCCTGTAATCCCAGCACTTTCTGAGGCCGAGGGGGGCAGATCGTTAGGTCAAGAAATCGAGACCATCCTGGCCAACATGGTGAAACCTCATC
Organism: Symphalangus syndactylus; assembly: GCF_028878055.3. NCBI lineage: Eukaryota > Metazoa > Chordata > Mammalia > Primates > Hylobatidae > Symphalangus > Symphalangus syndactylus. The sequence goes on along the minus strand of NC_072441.2, from coordinate 125,349,345 downwards.
TCTACTAAAAATACAAAAATTAGCTGAGCGTGGTGGTGGGCGCTTGTAGTCCCAGCTATTCAGGAGACTGAGGCAGGAGAATTGCTTGAACCCGGGAGGTGGAGGTTGCAGTGAGCCGAGATCACACCACTGCACTCCAGCCTGGTAACAGAGCAAGACTCTGTCAAAAAAAAAAAAAAAAAAGAGCATGACAACATAATGCACTCAAAATAATTCAAACATTACCTTTACTTATGATAGATAACATGACCTTTTATAAAAGTATGATCTATGTAAGATGACTATCACATGGAAGCTATTTCACTGTTTAAAAGCAAGAAAAAGGCTGGTCCAAGTGCAGTGCTGTTTACAACTAATGGACCACACAATCAGTTACAGATTTCTTTGTTCCTTCTCCACTCCCACTGCTTCACTTGACTAGGCTTAAAAAAATAATAAAAATGAAAGCAAGAAAAGAACAAACTACTTATTTAGGATAAAATATCACAAATACACTTTATTTCTATCTTCTGGATATTTTATATGAAATTATGTCTCTTTGAAACATTTTTAAAACATGCCAATTAAAAAGAAATTTGGGGAGCCTTTCACTGATATGTTATGCTTTTATTATATTAAGTACAAATATATGCTCAATATATTAGTTATATTAAGTATAAACACAGACTGAATGCCTTTGATGCTTTTATATACTCATAGACTCAGAAGTGGTAATTAACATGTGCGCAATTGTCAATAAATTATTGCTGATTATTCACCTTCCATACAAAGTGATTTTTTTCACCAAGCCTTTTCAAAAAGCTCTGGCTTTCATATGCTAGCTTTTACTGACACTGTATATGTGATGTGATTGTGTGTGTGTGTGTGTGTGTGTATATATTAGTCATATGTAATTTGTGTTTGTGTGTATTTATTTGTTTTGAGACAGGGTCTTGCTCTGTCACCCAGGCTGGAGTGCAGTGGCACAATCACAGCTCGCTGCAGCCTCAACCTCCTGGGACTCAAGCAATCCCTCCCACCTCAGCCTCCTGAGTAGCTGTGACCACAGGTGCGTGCCACCATTCCTGGCTAATTTTTTGGATTTTTTTGTAGAGATGGGGTCTTGCCATGTTTCCCAGGCTGTTCTCAACTCCTGGGGTCAAGCAATCTGCTTGCCTCGACCTCCTAAAGTGCTAGGATTACAGGCATGAGCCACTGCATCTGGCCATTTATTTTTATTTTAAAAATATAGTTTTTTTGAGACAGGGTCTTGCTCTGTCACCCAGGCTGGAGTGTAGTGGTACAATCATGGCTCACTATAGCCTGAACCTCCTGGGTTCAAGTGATCCTCCCACCTCAGCCTCTCAAGTAGCTGAGACTACAGGTGTGAGCCACCCTGCCCTGCTAATTTTTGTATATATTTGTATTTTTTTTTGGTAGAGATTGGTTTTCATCATGTTGCCCAGGCTGGACCCGAACTCCTAGCCTCAAACAGTTCTCCCACCTTGGCCTCCCAAGGTGCTAGGATTACAGGCATGAGCCACCATGTCTGGCCTGTGTGTGTATTTAAAAGCTTTCTTTGAAAAATGGGAAATTTGGGCCGGGCGTTGTGGCTCACGCCTGTAATCCCAGCACTTTGGGAGGCCGAGGCGGGCAGATCATGAGGTCAGGAGTTCGAGACCAGCCTGGCCAACATGGTGAAACCCCATCTCTATTAAAAATACAAAAATTAGCTGGGCGTGGTGGCGGGCGTAATCCCAGCTACTCAGGAAGCTGAAGCAGGAGAATCGTTTGAACCCGGGAGGTGGAGGTTGCAGTGAGCCGAGATCACATCATTGTACTCCAGCCTAGGCAACAAGAGCGAAATTCCGTCCCTGCCCCCCAAAAAAGAAATATGGGAAATTTGAATACAGAGGACTGCATTCTAGATGATATTTGTCAATTTTCTTAGGTATGATAATGTCATTATGGCTCTATAATAGAATTTATTTTTAGAAGACACATACTACAGAATTCAGGATTGAAAAGATCATAATGTCTGCAACTCATTTTCAAGTCATTTATCAAAAATATTGGTAGATAGATAATGCAAATATGGCAAAATGTTAACAATTGTTGAATTCAGGAAGTGAATTCCATATGAGTGATCATTTACTATTCTGTCAACTTTTCTGTACGTTTGAGAATTTTCATAATAGTTTATTTAAAAAAACAAGTTATCATGAAAAAAACATCAGAAACAGAAACATCAATATTCAGGCCAATTAAAAGAACCAGTGTTCTGTGTCTGTGTGTGTGTGTGTGTGTGTGTGTGTGTGTGTGTGTGACGGTATATCTGCCTGTAAGGTTTACAGTGCTGTCACTTCAAAGCCATATTTGATGCACTCAAATAAATGTTACTATTTTCTTGAATCATCTGGAGGATGAGGGAGAAGAGGTTTAATTTTACAGCCAAAATAATGGCCTAAAGGTATTCATAGTCATATGACATTTGAAGCAATAGAAATTTAAAACTTATAATCAGACTTCAACCAGAAAAATGAATGGGTAATTTTATTTTTAATCTAAAGACATTTTTTGAATGTCCTCAGAACCATTTGAATGTTATTTCCTGTTTTTAAGGTAAAATAAATAAAATTGTTTATATCTGATTGCGTATGCCTGACCAGATTTTCTTGATGATAAAAACCATTCCTAGCTTTTGAAGACTGATGTCTGATTAACTCTTTCAAACATAAATGCCACAAAATTAATCAAAGCTGTGGTTTTTTCCCAGGATGATACTCAGCTGTGGACATTAGTGTCAACAAAGAAGGGATATTTTGATGAATACAAACTTAAAGAAAATTTAGCATATAAAAAATTTCAGTTTTTAGTATATTTTCATTTGCAGTTTTTAAACTTTAGTAAACATGTTTTAACATATACATGCTAAACATTTCATCTTCCTGTGCATATTTCAGAATGTCAATTTTAAATTTAAAGTTTCCCAAAATATTTGGGGGAAGAGGTTGAGGCACAGGAACTGGGGAATGGTAAAAAAATGTTAACTTATACATAAGGAAAGAAAATCCAAACAAAAGCAAAAACAACAATCCAAAGGGAGTAATGATGCAGGTTCAGAGCTAAGTTGATCTCAGCCTACACTGTATGACCTTTGTTTCTCATTGTTACAACATTCAGAATAGTAAGTGGACTTGTCAGAACATGTTTTTTAAAAGCAAGCACATCTTAACAAAGCCGGTTTTCCTCTTTACTCTCAGTTCCTGGGTTCTAAGTCTAAAGAAGAAACACAATTAGGGTTTGACTGCTGTTTAAAATAAAGATATAATTACATAAACAATTTGTTCCATTTACTGTGCCATACAACGTGCAAGGCCTCTCTTTCCTAAGCCTAAGGACCCAAAGAACAAAGATAATCCAGCCAGCCCGTTACACGGGCAGAACCCAAACCTAGCTCCATGCTGCCATCACCTGGTCAATATGTATACTCCACTTGCACTCTGGCAGTGCCCAGAAGACGATGGATATCCCGAATCCTGAACCACCCAGAGTGGAATTCAAACTCACAGGACTCATTTTTCATGCAAAGAAATTATATTTTATGAAGGCACAATATAAAATTATATATTATGTTATGTCTTACTGAGACCCTTTATTCTTCAAATCAGTAACTGAAACCAGAAAAATATTGCAGAAATAGATAAAAAAAATTTCAGTTTCTTAGTTTCAAGTTCAGGGAGACTTTCCTTAAAGATCTTTACTTCAGGCCAGGTTCAGTGGCTCATGCCTGTAATCCCAGTGCTTTGGGTGGCTGAGGCGGGAGCATCGTTTGAGGCCAGGAGTTTAAAGTTTCATTGAGCTATGATCTTGACACTACACTCCAGTCGGGATGACAGAATGAGACCCTGTCTCAAAAAAAAAAAAAATTTTTTTTACTTCAAATGCATCTGCAAATAGTTCAATAGCACCTTCTGCCAATTGAGCAGAATGTGTTTTAGTAGATATAAAAGGCCCACACTCAGCCGGGCGCGGTGGCTCACGCTTGTAATCCCAGCACTTTGGGAGGCCGAGGCGGGCGGATCACGAGGTCAGGAGATCGAGACCACGGTGAAACCCCGTCTCTACTAAAAATACAAAAAATTAGCCGGGTGTGGTGGCGGGCGCCTGTAGTCCCAGCTCCTCGGAGAGGCTGAGGCAGGAGAATGGCGTGAACCCGGGAGGTGGAGCTTGCAGTGAGCCGAGATTGCGCCACTGCACTCCAGCCTGGGCGACAGAGCGAGACTCCATCTCAAAAAAAAAAAAAAAAAAGGCCCACACTCCTTAGAAGACCTGGGAGTTAGATCCACTTGGTCACTCACCTAAATGTAAGGGCTAAGGCAAGTCACCTAATATTTAAGGGGCCTCTTCTGGAAAATAACGGGGCTCAACTGAGAACTTTTTATGGAGAGGATATCCAGCTTAAAAAATCCTATTATTATTTAACTTCAGTTTGTACCACAAAATTTAGTACTTAATTTTACTGTCTTGCTGGATTTTCTAATTGTTTCATGAGCACTAATTTTGTTTTTCTAACTAAAATTTAAGTTACTTAATGGCAAGGAGGATATCAGACTCCCCAGTCTGTGTACTTTTTACTGTATTACATTACCTGAAAGATTAGTATCAGCATTTAATGAGTTATTGTTGATTAATTTTTAGAAAGTCAAAATGATATGAAAATTTAAAAATATATTTACTAATAAATACACACTGAACACATTTAATATATCAGCTACTGTATTTACAACAACAAAAATGTTGCAAATGTGGGCAGAAGTCAGCTAGCCACTATGCCCTTAATTGAGTCCACCAATTTTGCCTTCCTCAGTGGTTCCATACTTATCAAGCACAATGAAATCTCTTCAGGACTGGTCTCTAAGAGAATGCTAGGCTTTTATAATCTAATCCTATTTTGCTTTGTGGCATTTGATTTACCCCTGTATTTGTATCATGTAATGATAAATAACATCTCTAAAGTCAGTTTGTAAACCCACAAACACATTTCCTAGAAGTCTTTCTTATTTATGCTGGGTTAAGTTGTCCATCATCATCAAACAGCCTCTGCCGAGGGGGTTTCAAAGTTAATGACATTTCCATTTCCTCCTCTTCCTCCCCTCCTCCTCCTCATCCCCTCCTCCTCCTCTTCCTCCCCCTCCTCCTCCTCCTCTTCCTCCTCCTTCTCTCTGAAACCTGTCACCCAGGTGGGAGTGCAGTGGCATTATCACAGCTCACTGCAGCCTCCACCTCCTGCACTCAAGAAATCCTCCCACCTCAGCCTCCAGAGTAGCTGGGACCACAGGTGCATCCCACCACGCCCAGCAATTTTTGTATTTTTTGTAGAGACAGGGCAGCGATATGTTTCTCAGGCCGAACTCCTGGGCTCAAGCGATCCACCCATCTTGGCCTCCCACAGTGCTGGGATTACAGGCATGAGCCACCACGCCTGGCCCATTTCTTCTTCTTAATTTTTAGTAGGAAATACCAATTTCTGAGAACTTGAAGATATGATTTTTTTCATTAAATTTTGCTCATTATACAGATTTCACAAAGACTCCAAGGTCAAGACTCTGGTTTTCTTGTGATTCCTTTTTTTGCATTTAATAAAATTCTGTAATTATTTTATTTGAAGGTTGTCAAATGAACTTCCAGATTATGCAAATTAGATAATGCTGTCTAATATCTCTACCTGCTTATCTGCCTATATGCTAGAGTCCTCCTAATGTGCTTAAAGAGTTGGATTAGAGGTCATGGATTTCCTAGGAGATTATGTCTTAGGTAAATACTGCCAGTTTGACTTAGTGCAGTAAAAATATGAGACTTTATTTCAGTAAACAGTTTGCAAATCAGGAATATACAGCTTCCAGCGTGAAACCAAGGTGCCTTTCAGAGAATAAAGTGAGGGTTTGGCTTTTATAAAGTTCCTGCCCTGGTTCCCAATCAGGTCAGTTTACGCAAATGAATGATTCAAATTTGCTTAGTTCCGATTGATTGACAGCTGAGCCCTGATTGGCAGAGGTAGGTGAAGCCTAATTTGTCTGTTTGGGTGAGCTCTGATTGGTTGGTTCAGTTGAGTTCTGAAACTGCCAGAGTTGAACAGAGGTATGGACTTCTGGGGAACTCAGGGTACATGTACGACTTATGGTCAGCAAATGACTGCTTGGCTCGATTTTAAATTTAGGCCCAGTTAGCCGTTCCGGATTTATCTTGAAGGATTGGGTCTTTCAGGTTCACATTTGTTTACACTTATAACAACTCTCCTCTTTTAAATATTTGCAAAATAAGGCAGCCCTTGTTAGGCAAGTTTTATCCTGTTAAGAATATAACACACATCCCAATTATAAATGTATGCTAGATAAGAGAGGAAAACAGCTAACTGCTTTTCTGCTGTTTGCTTATTGAATCTTACTTATTTTCAAGTGAAAACAAGCAACACTGGTTGCTGTTTTTGCACTACTACTACGCTTTTGCCCATGCAACTCCTGCCTGGCATGCCCTTTTCTGCATCACTTGCAGTATTTTATTGACCTTATTAATTTACTATCTATAAACTCTTGAAGAATGATGACTGCAGCCGGGCGCCGTGGCTCACGCCTGTAATCCCAGCACTTTGGGAGGCTGAGGCGGGCGGATCACAAGGTCAGAAGATCGAGACCATCCTGGCTAACACGGTGAAACCCCGTCTCTACTAAAAATACAAAAAAAAAAATTAGCTGGGCGTTGTGGAGGGCGCCTGTAGTCCCAGCTACTCAGGAGCTGAGGCAGGAGAATGGCGTGAACCCGGGAGGTGGAGCAGCCTGGGTGACAGAGCGAGACTCCATCTCAAAAAAAAAAAAAGGACAACGACTGTGTCTTTTATACATTCACTCATTTATTTATTCAATAAAGATTTAGCTGGCTGGGCGAAGTGGGTCACACCTGTAATTCCAGCACTTTGGGAGGCCAAGGCAGGCAGATCACTTGAGGTCAGGAGTTGGAGACCAGCCTGGGCAACATGGCGAAACCCCATTTCTACCAAAATTCAAAAGTTACACAGGCGTGGTGGTGGTGCACGCTTGTAGTCCCAGCTACACGGGAGGTTGAGGTGGGAGGATTGCTTGAGTCCAGGAGGGGGAGGTTGCAGTGTTACAAGAGTTATTAAGAAATTATGTTAGGCAGATAGAGAGGAAAAGGGATTGTTGTAAAGTTATTTCTTTTAAAGCAGCTCGAGAAACATTTCTTGTCTAGCAGGAAAGCCCTGGCTCTTAGAGCTAGGCCACCAACCTTTGATACGCAAATACAGGCCATTAGAAACCGGGTCCACCCAAACATGGCGATTCGTGCCCTCCTCTTCTTGCCCTTGCCCAAACATGTGCCTGGTAACATGGCTGTCCCCACATATCCCTACCTGTGTAGAACATCATGGCACCCTGACTTTGCATCTTAAAAGGCTAGGGTGGGATGGCCAGTTTTTTCCTCAGGCTACCATGAATGACATGGCTGATCAAACCAATCCCCTGAGCCCTATGCAAATCAGACACCACCTCCTCCAGTCTACTCATGTAAGCAACCACTTTTCCATGGCTTGTAGGGTTTCATCTCTCGACTTTGGAGCCCCCCGCCCCCTCCCCCCCATCTGTGCATAGGGGAGCTTCTTCCTCCTTACTTGCCTATTAAACTCTCTGCTCCTGAAAACCACTACGTGTGTCCATGCCGTTTTATCTAATTTGACTCAAGACAAAGAACCCTGGTGTTCCTCCACTCATTGGAACCGTATCAGCAGCAAGCCAAGATCGTGTCACTGCACTCCAGCCTGGGTGACACAGTGAGACCCCATCTCAAAAAAAAAGAAAATATTTAGCTACGTGTCAACTCTGGAGAGCATAGCAGCAATAAAAACAGACAAAAATCTCTTCCCTCATGGAACTTATATAGATTAGATGTAATAAATGAGTAAAAGATACCATGTATTAGATGCAACAAGTGCTAAAGAAGTAGAATAGAGAGTGTTGGTGGGAGTGGGGTTGCAAGTTTTTGATATGGTTGTCAAGGAAGCTTTTATTAATGTGACATTTGAGCAAAGACCTGAAAAAGATGAGGGCAAACTGTGGATATTTTGGGGCAGAGTGTTCCAGAACAAGGGAATAACAAGTCCAAGGATACTAAAATGGTAATATGTTGGATCGTGCTTGACTTGTCGAAGAGCTGCAGGGAGGTTCATGTGGCTGGAGTAGAGTGAGGGAAAGAATAATTTTGTTCATCTTAGTATTCTTAGGAGTTAGCACTGTGTCTGAATCATATCAAAAATTAATGTATTTTTAATGGATCAATCAGTATTTTGGTGCTAATGTAAAAAAAGTTGTCAAACACCATCATTATTTTTCACAGAATTAGAAAAAACAATTCTAAAATTCATATGGAACGAAAAAAGAGCCCCAATAGCCAAAGCAATCCTAAACAAAAATAACAAATCTGGAGGCATCACATTACCAAGCTTCAAATTATGCTATAAAGCTGCAGTTACCAAAACAGCATGGTACTGGTATAAAAGTAGGCACACAGACCAATAAAACAGAACAGAGAACCCAGAAATAAACCCAAATACATGCAGCCAACTATCTTTGACAAAGCATACAAAAACATCAATCAGGAAATGGACATCCTGTTTAATAAATGATGCTGGGGAAACTGGCAAGCCACATGTAGAAGAATGAAACTGGATCTCTATCTCATCTTATACAAATATTAACTCAAGATGAATCAAATACCTAAATGTAAGACCTGAAACCACAAAAATTCTAGAAGACAATATCGTAAAAACTCTTCTAGTCATCAGCCTTGGCAAAGTATTCATGACTAAGACCCCAAAAGCAAATGCAACAAAAACAAAAATAAATAAATGGGACCTAATTAAACTAAAAAGCTTCTTCATAGCAAAAGAAATAAGAATCAGAGTAAACAGACAACCCACAGAGTGGGAGAAAATATTTGTAAACTATGCAGCCCACAAAGGACTAGTGTCAAGAATCTACATGGAACCCAAACAAATCAGCAAGAAAAAAAAATCCCATCCAAAAGTGGGCAAAGGACATGCACAGACACTTCCAAAAGAAGATATACAAATGGCCAACATATGAAAAATGCTCAACATTACTAATCATCAGGGAAATGCAAATTAAAACCACAATGAGTTACTGCCTTACTCCTATAACAATGGCCATTATTAAAAAATCAAAACACAATAAATGTTGGCATGGATGTGGAGAAAAAGGAATGCTTATTCACAGCTGGTGGGAATGCAAATTAATACAACGTCTATAGAAAACGGTATGGAGATTCCTTAAAAAACTAAAAGTAGGTCAACCCTTTGATCCAGCAAGCCCACTACTGGATGTACCCAAAGGAAAAGTCATTTGTATGAAAAACACTTGCACACACGTTTACGGCAGCACGATTCACAATTGCAAAGATGTGGAACCACCCTAAGTGCCCATTGACCAATGACTAAAGAAAATGTGGTATATATACACCACGAAATACCACTCAGCCATTAAAAGGAATAAAACAATGTCTTTGGCAGCAACTTGTATGGAGCTGGAGGCCATTATTCTAAGTGAAGTAACTCAGGAGTGGGAAACCAAAACCTGTATGTTCTCGCTTATAAGTCGGAATTAAGCTTTGAGTACATGAAGGCATACAGAGTGGTATAATGGAGTTTAGAGACTCAGCAGGGGGAGGGTGGGAATGGGGTTAGAGATAAATAACCACATATTAGGTACAATGTACACTACTTGGGTGACAGGTGCACTAAAACCTCAGAAGTCACCACTACATTATTCATCCATATAACAAAAAAGAGTTGTCAATATTTCACAAAAACCTAAATTGTACTAAACCCAGTCTAGTTACCTTTGTAACAGCAAAAATATTTTGTCTGGTTGCCTTGACTTCAGTTATGCTACTGAAACAGTTATTGTGTCTGGAATTGGTGGGTTCTTGATCTCACTGACTTCAAGAATGAAGCCACAGACCCTCACGTTGAGTGTTACAGTTCTTAAAGATAGTGTGTCGGCAGTCTGTTCCTTCTGATGTTCGGACGTGTATGGAGTTTCTTCCTTCTGGTGGGTTCATGATGTCACTGGTGAGTGTTACAGCTCTTAGGGCGGTGCCTCTGGAGTTGTTCATTCCTCTCAGTGGGTTCGTGGATTTGCTGGCCTCAGGAGTGAAGCTGCAGACCTTCGTGGTGAGTGTTACAGCTCATAAGGACAGTCCAGACCCAAACAGTGAGCACCCACAAGAGTTATTGCAGACAGCAAAAGAACTAAACTGGCACAACAAACAAAGACACCAGAGCGAGTTGCCAGGGCTGGCTCCCACAGCCTGCTTTTATTCTCTTATCTGGCCCCACCCACATCCTACTGATTGGTCCATTTTACAGAGAGCTGATTGGTCTTTTTTACGGAGAGCTGATTGGTCCGTTTTGACAGGTTGCTGATTGGTGCATTTACAATCCCTGAGCTAGACACAAAAGTTCTCCAAGTCCCCACTAGATTAGCTAGACACAGAGCACTGATTAGTGCATTTACAAAGCCTGAGCTAGATACAGAGTGCTGATTGGTGCATTCACAAACCTTGAGCTAGACACAGGGTGCTGATTGGTGCATTTACAATCCTCCAGCTAGACATAAAAGTTCTCCAAGTCCCGCCCCCCCCCAACTCAGGAGGCCAGCTGGCTTCACCTAGTGTGCCAGGGTCACGGGTGGAGCTATTCACCAGTCTGGCACTGCATGCCTGCGGGCTCCTCAGCCCTTGGGCGGTTGATGGGACCGGGTGCTGCGGAGCAGGGGGCCGCGCTCGTTGCGGAGGCTCCAGCCGTGCAGGAGCCCATGGCAGAGCGGGGGAAGGCTCGGGCATGGTAGGCTGCAGGTCCTGAGCCCTGCCCCGCGGGGAGGCAGCTGAGGCCCTGCGAGGATTCAAGCGCAGTGCCAGTGGGCTGGTACTCCTGGGGGACCCAGCGCACCCTCTGCAGCTGCTGGCCCGGGTGCTAAGCCTCTCACTGCCTGGGGCAGGTGGTGCCGGCCAGCCGCTCTGAGTGCGGGGCCCACCGATCCCATGCCCACCCGGAACTCGCGCTGGCCCACGAGCGCTGTGCAGCCCCCGTTTCCGCCCGCGCCTCTCCCTTGACACCTCCCCGCAAGCAGAGGGAGCCCGCTCCAGCCTCGGCCAGCCCAGAGAGGGGCTCCCACAGTGCAGCGGCGGGCTGAAGGGCTCCTCAAGCGCCGCCGGGGCCAAGGAGGTGCTGACAGCCAGCCCTCTGCGAGGGCTGCCAGCAGGCCGTCACCTCTCATGACTTTTGTTAATTCAGATTTTTAGATCAGTTCAGATGTTATGTTGGGAAGTATTTTACAACAATCACATATTTTTCTCTTTGCATTTCTTCTGTTGAAATACTTAGAACTGTAGCTTATAATGAATATAAACAATGGAAAATGCCACAACATTGTTGGGTAGTATTCTAATAACATAACATTCAGATTTCCTAACAAGGTTAATAGAACTACTCAGCATCACTTAAACAAATTGCCAGTTTCAGGACTTATTTTGCTTCTAAAACTAATTTCTTAGAACATGACTCATAGAATTTTATTATGCATATAATGTCATTAATATTTATTTTACTTGCAAGAATGACTCATTGTTACCAGAAGATGGGCTGTGAACACCATATGCAACATGGCCACCATCATGAGCCAGACTGATTAGATCTTCACCACTTCTCTCCTGCCTGCTCCTTTTTCTGCTCACTTTAGACTCCATTTGTCAGTGTTTCCTGCCATTGCTTTTCACTTGTCAGCAGGTTTGTTTGAATCAGTGTATGTTGACTGTTAAACTTCAATTCCTGCAGAACTGTAATACTTTCTTTTGACTTCCTGATTTCTTTGGCCTACAAGATGAATCCCTGCCTGAAGTGGCATCAACCGCAGCTGCAGACCTCAATCTACAGTACTTATTAAGCAATTAAACTTTTCCTTGTAATGACTATTCTCTGCTTCTTGGGAGCACTTACAGCATCGCTAGTGGCACTTTGTATAGGTACCACTGTTATTCAAGGTTTACAGCAGTGCACTAAACACGATGAAAAGTACACAGGAACCGTGAGTGATCACTTTTTACTATGATACACAATTTACTGGAGAGACAACTGCTGTTGTGGAGATGATTAACATCACGAAGTGTTTTAAGTGGATACATTCAAAACACTTGAGCTCACTGCAATAGCAGTGAGAGGTGCCATGAAATTAGTACAGCACTATAGTATGTATGAGTTATATGCAGTTATGATTTAATGCTGCATCGTTATGTTTGTTTCAGTTTCTCTCAACTGTTAATGGTGCCACGGTCTGTGTTTGTGTATGTTTTGATAAATATTAACTTTTTATAATACATTTGTGGGCCAGGAGCAGTGGCTCACACCTGTAATCCAACCCGCAGGCGGGTGGATCACCTGAGGTCAGGAGTTCAAGACCAGCCTGACCAACATGGTGAAACCCCATCTCTACTAAAAATACAAAAACTAGCTGTGCATGGTGGCGGGCACCTGTAATCGCAGCTACTCGGGAGGCTGAGGCAGGAGAATCACTTGTACCTGGGAGGTGGAGGTTGCAGTGAGCCAAGATCGCTTCATTGTGCTCCAGCCTGGGCAACAAGAGTGAGGCTCCGTCTCAAAAAAAAAAATTATATTTGTATATATTTTATGGTATTAAATGATAAAATAGATGAGTATCTACATATTTTATGCATTAATGACATACTTTTCTTAATTTTTCAATATTTCTAGGCTATACAGTTTATCTGTTTTTTAAATTGTCGCAAATCTCCAAAACTTTTTCCAATATATACAGAAAAAAACCCGTGTATAAATGTATGCAGAGTTCAAACTTGTGTTGTTCCAGGGTCAACTGTACTATCTTTCCCAAGAAATGCCTGAAGGGAAACACTAATGGTAAAAGATCTGTCTCCTCAGTGTCACCAGATCCTGACAGTTTTGGGATTTTAATAGACTCTTCAAGAAATAAAAGCTTCTCAAGTGTCAATGTCCTTTGGGCAGAGACCTCCAGGAACACATCTGTAGTTAACCAAGTTGGAATTATTTCTGGTTGCAGTGAGGAAGAACACACACCTTGAGGAAGAATGGGCGGCCTCGGTAAAAGGGTGTTAAGAAAGAACCTATTATACAATTTGGGCTTTGTGGTGATGTGGGGGAGCATCTAAAGAAGCGGGAATATGCTGTCAATTGGGTGCAGTCAGAAAGCTGGGGGAAGTCTATGATTGTGTCAGCAGGGAAACGTATCCGAGTCACATGACTTCAAAATAGTAATACCAGTGGTGAATCCCTTGGGGTCTGCAGCACCCTCAATTCTGGCCTCCTCAGAATAAAGTATTCAACTGATGGGCACAAGGCAGAAGGAGAGACCCAGGCAAGTTTTAGAGCAGGAGTAAAAGTTTATTAAAAAGCTTTAGAGCAAGAACGAAAAGAAGGAAAGTATGCTTCGAAGAAAGCCAAACAGGCAACTTGAAAGGCAAGTACACAGCTTGATATTTTGATTTGGGGTTTGTTTTTGTTTGTTTTGAGACAGATTCTTGCTCTGTTGCCTAGGCTGGAGTGTAGTAGCGCGATCTTGGCTTGCAACCTCCACCTCACAGGTTCAAGCGATTCTTGTGCCTCAGCCTCCTGAGTAGCTAATTTTTTTTTTTTTTTGTATTTTTAGTAGAGACAGGGTTTCACCATGTTGGCCAGGCTGGTCTCAAACTCCTGACCTCAGATGATCCACCCGTCTCGGCCCCGCAAAGTGCTGGGATTACAGGCGTGAGCCACTGTGTGCCTGGCCTTGGGGTTTTATACATTGGCTTACTTCTGGGGTCTTGCATTACTTCTCCCCGATTCTTCCCTTGGGGTGGGCTGTCTGCATGCGCATGCTTGAGCCCACTCTCCACACTCCTGAGATCTTATCGGGAAGCTGCTGATCACTAGTTTCAGGTGTTTTCTATCAGGAGCCTGCTGTTCCCTGGCGCCAGCTGTGATCAATTATTATTTTAGTGAGACAGTTAACAACCGCTTGACCATCACCCGATGGTTGTCCGACATTCCTGATATGTGTGTGTGGTGGGGAGCCCTCTCTCGCCCTGCTCATTCCTGACCAGCTACCCACTGTAACAAGATTGAGATCTTGGGCATCGCAGTCTTATCTATAGGGAAGTGACTAGCATGAGAATAAAGCTGCAATTTTAAAGAAGTAGTAGTTATTTGTTTGGGCCAAGAAAAAGGTGTTGCATTTTGCAGTCAGTAAAGTGAGCTTTTTGTCTGTGCTTAGAAAAGCTTAATGAAGTGGTTTGCTTTGTATCATTGTATCATGATTTCAGAGTGACCTTGTCTGCGGTTGCTATTTTGTGAGATTATTTCTATCCAATAGGAGAATAACAAGGCCTAGCTGTGAGTGCCAGGCCAGCTTCTCAATGTTAAGGACTCTTTCCTTTTTTTTTCTTACATGTTAGTTTTATAATACATCATTCAAATATAATATAAAGTACATAAATTATAAATGAATTTTCATAAAGTGAACACATCAGTGTACTAATGTTCGGCTTAAGAAACAACATATCCAACTTCCAGAAGTCCCCTTCATGCACCCTTCAGATCACTAACCCTGAGGTTACCCACTATCCTGAGTCTAACACCACAGATTAGTTTTGCCTGATTTTGAATTTTTTGTGACTACAAACATACAATACGTACTTTTTTGAGTATAGGCTTCCTGGATACATTATGTTTAAGATTCATTCATGTTGTTCTGTGTCATTGTAATTAGTTCATTCTCACTGATGAATAGTATTCCATCATATAAACACACCAGTTTATCTCCATTCTAGTGTTGATGGACATTCGGGAGCTTCCAGTTTGGAGCAATTAGGAATTAGTTCATAGTGCTGCTATGAATGTTCTCGTACATGTTTTTGGTGAATGCCATGTATATATTCCCACTGGGGAGGAGTCAAATTGTTGTATATTTATGTTCAGCTTTAGTAGACAGTGCCAAACATTTTTCCACAGTGATTGTACCAATTTATGCTCACAGCAGCATTGTAAAGGAATTCTGGTTGCTCTCTTTCCTATGTTATGTAAACTCTTCCAGAATACAGAAAAAGAGGAAAACTTCTAAATGCATTCTACAAGGATTCTATTACCTTGATATAAAATTGAGAAAGTATAGAAAAGGAAAACTATAGGTTAATGACATCTTTAAATGGAGCTGTAAAGATAATAAAAATATTAGCAAACTCAACCTACAAATTGTTTTAAAAAACAACCAAACCAGGACCATAATGGGTTTATTCCAGGAACAGAAGTAATGCTCAAAACTAGGAGGTTTTGAAATAATGCATATTAATTTATCAATGTTAGCTATTATATAATTCATTAAATCCCAAATTTATTTTTGTTAATATAATTCATTAAAATAGAAACTGTTAATATAATTCCTTTCGAAGACTAGAGGAGAAAAGCAGATAATCTCCAAAGATGCCAAAAAAGCCGTTGATAATATTCAATTCTCACTTTAATAAAAATTCTAGAAACAGAAAGATATAAAAGTCCATGTTATCTCTCCTTCAGTCTATTTGTCGGGTTCATCATCCATTATTACCCCACATGCAAGCTAACTTCTTTTTCCTTGCTCCTCCATTTGCTAGCTCTGCAGCCTTTGACAAGTTACTTAACCACTCTGTGCTGATTTCCTATGTGTAAAATAAGAGTACCTACCTTATGTTATAATGATCAAGTCCTCAATACATTATTCTTAATCACTTTTTAATTGCAAGAATTTGGTCATTAAACATTCCTTTGACTGGATTGCGAGCACCTTGACAGCAGGCACTAACAGTGGAAATTTCTGGAGACTTAGGGAATGTTTGTTGAATCCTGATGCAAGTTTTCTCACCTTCCTGTGTTCTCTCATTGCTTCCTCATCCTGTCCAGCCGTCCGTCCACCCGTCGCAAGCCTAACCCCAGTCAATAACCACTGTTTACAACACTTTCTTTGTACCCTTCTTATAGTGCTTATTACATTGTTTTGAATACTAAATGAATATATAGTGCGTCGTTGTGTTTAACAGGACATAACCACTCATAATGTTACAGTTAAAAAAAAAAATAAGTTTTGTACATTCCTCTAGGGCAGAACTGTGCCGTACTTCTGGTTTCACTGTATAGTGTCTACAAAGCACAGTGTCAAACGCAGAGCTCGGGATGAGAACTGGGCTAAGGCGCGCCCCGCACTCCCCAAACCCTATTATTCAGGGCCCGGAGAGGTGCGGGCTCCGAAGGTGTGGAGAGCGAAACACGCAGAGCAGTGATTCCACTCATCGGTCACACAGTAAGGCGGGACAGCCCCATCTTGCAGTTTTTCATCATTCAACACAGAGCCCAACGCGCCCGCAACAGATCCGCGCGCAGGGCTGTTTGGGGGCGCTTGGGGCGCACAATCTGGGGCAGGCGGAACCTTAGTCCTTAGTCCCGCGTTTCCCGCGACTCCGCTCTCACCGCTACACTACCACACAGATGGCCTCCTTCCCTCACCCCCGGGGGCCCATCCCGGTGGCGGGCTCCGGAGTTCGGGACTGCTAATTTCAGCGAAACGATTAAAACACGCCCCTACAGCTGACGGCACTTTCTCTCCTCCGGCAGGGAAGGACGTCCAGCGTAGCGTCGCCCACGCTTCCCCCGCCGGCGCAGAGCAGGCCTCACAGAAGCGCACGCCGCCGGCACGCACGCCGCCCCGCCCCCATGGCCCAGCGCCAACCGCGCCCCGTGCTCGCCTGCATCCCCGCTTCACTGGCCCTCGACCCCCGTTCCGTTGGAGGGGCCTGAGGCGAGCCTGAGCGCGCTGTTGGCCGGAGGGAAACCGGAGGAGACCGGGTCGGCTGGGCAGAGCGGCAGAGGGTCGAGGAGCCTGCTCTGCACGCCCAGGGAGTAGAAGTGGGCAGGGAGCAGGGTTACGTGAGGGAGCGCGCCGCGACTGAGCTTGGGTCCGACTGGAGCTCAGGCTTGGGACCTTGACTGGTGGGCCAGGCCTCCAAGCCGGCCTTACACCCCATCCAAGGAGGACAGACCGGACACAGAGGGACGGAGCGAGCAAGGAGACATGGCTTCATCATTCCTGCCCGCGGGGGCCACCACCGGCGACAGCGGTGGAGAGCTGAGCTCAGGGGACGACTCCGGGGAGGTGGAGTTCCCCCATAGCCCTGAGATCGAGGAGACCAGTTGCCTGGCCGAGCTGTTTGAGAAGGCTGCCGCGCACCTGCAAGGCCTGATTCAGGTGGCCAGCAGGGAGCAGCTCTTGTACCTGTATGCCAGGTACAAACAGGTAAAGTAGCAGGGAAAAAGGGTGGTTGCGGGAGAAAGACGCGGAGCCTTCTCCCTCAACAACTGATAGCAAACATGTGTGGTTAATAGGTGTAATGAAGCTTGTGTATGTGTATTTTGTTTTGTTTTTTTGACCATCTGCTGGGGGTGAGCATCATCCTGAAAGTGGAAAAGATGTTTGCTTTCCTAGGAGTGATGTTTATTTAGCTGAACACTGTTTTTCTGTTTTTTTCTCTGACTTATTCAGTGATCTTGCATTTTACCGGCCCAAGAACCTTTACAAAATGAGGATAAAATAAGATTTATCATTCATTTACTCTTTCCAAAGGGCCACATGGAAGTAAATATGGTAAAGTTAATAAAACTATATAGAGATCCAAAAAGATAATAGGATTGTAATAATGTGATGCGGGGCTGGGCGTGGTTGTGCACGGCTGTAATCCCAGCACTTTGGGAGGCCGAGGCGGGCGGATCACCTGAGGTCGAGAGTTCGAGACCAGCCTGACCAACATGGAGAAACTCCGTCTGTACTAAATTAGCCGGGCGTGGCGGCGCATGCCTGTAATCCCAGCTACTCGGGAGGCTGAGGAGGCGGAGGTTTCGGTGAGCGAAGATTGCGCGCCATTGCACTCCAGCCTGGGCAACAAGAGCGAAACTCCACCTCAAATAATAATGTGATGCAATGCAAAATGCAGTATTACAACTTTTATTGTGATTTTTATAAAATCCTAAATATCTTTGATTTATGTTTTCGTTGAATATGTCTTCCTTTCTGTTTGCTACAATCTAAAAATTTTAGAGCTATGAACACCAGGTGAAATAATGCCCTTCTTTTACAGTAAAGGAAACTGAAGGCCATAGAGAGTAGGCACCTTGCCTAGGGTCATACAGATACATCAGTCAGAACTGGACTGTAGCTCCTGACTCAGTCTAAGACTGTGAACTTTACCTGCAAATAGGAAGGTGTATAGACATGTTTAATTTATAATTCAGGGTGACATTGGTTGGTACCAGAAGGAAAATAATTGCTTTATCATAAGCAACACATATTTGTTCAGCAGCTTTTATGTGCAAGACACTTGGGTATAATGCGTACAGAGAATGCAGAGAAGCAAAAACATCACGACACTTTGCAGAGAAGCAAAAACATCATGACACTCACTTTTTTTTTTTTTGCAGAGTTTTTTTTTGTTGTTTTTTTTTTTTTTGCAGAGAATCTGGGTTTTGCCACTGGTTTCCCAGGCTGGTCTTGAACTCCTGAGCTCAGGCGATCCACCTGCCCAAAGTGCTGGGATTACAGGCATGAGCCACTTCACCTGGCTGACACTTGCTTTTTGTTTTTTTTTGTTTTTGTTTTTTTTTAATGTGGAGTTTCGCTCCTATTGCCCAGGCTGGAGTGCAGTGGCTGGATCTTAGCTCACTGCAACCTCTACCTCCCTGGTTCAAGCGATTGTCCTGTCCCAGCCTCCCGAGTAGCTGGGATTACAGGTGCCTGCCACCATGCCCGACTAATTTTTTGTATTTTTAGAAGAGACGGGGTTTCATCATGTTCGCCAGGCTGGTCTTGAACTTCTGACCTTAGGTGATCTGCCTGCCTCGGCCTCCCAAAGTGCTGGGATTACAGGTGTGAGCCACCGCGCCCGGCCGACATTTGCTTTAAGAGACCTAACAAAGTACTTGAGGAGTCTAGGTTTGAACACACCTGAAAAATTGCTGACAAGTTCAGGAAAATTACAGCTCTTTGGAACACTGGAGGAAAGGAAATTCTGGATAATAGAATTTTAGTAGTCTATTTTAATAAAACAAAATAGTCTATTTTGTTTTATTAAAAATGTGTAACGTTTTTTTCTTTTTGCCTCTTGACATAGTTACATATTTTCCCCTGTATTTGTTAAAGGAAAAATAAGTTGGGGGAGAGGTCCTGCTGTATTTTTTTTTTTTTTTTTTTTAACTAAAAAAGTTTTTTTAGAGACAGGATCTTGTTTTGTTGCTCAGGCTGGAGGGCAATTACACACTCATAGCTCACTGCAGCATTGAAGCTTCTGGCTTCAAGCGATCCTCCTGCTTAAGCCTCCTGAAGTACTGTTATTACAGACATGATCCCCCATGCCCAGCCCCACTGTGTTCTTAAACTGGATGTACCGAGTAAAAATGAACCTTGTTTTGAAGGTTGATGGTCATTATTATGAATATCAGTTAATGTGACCTGAGAGATAAAGCTGTAGGAACAAATGGTGTAAATTATAGTGTTGAATGAAAATTACCTCCAAATTGGCCTTGGAATTAGCTTTCTTGGAAAAGTTGTAGATATCTGTTTTCTCTTTGGTCATTTGTTATACTTTGTCCTAATAACATTAGAGTGAAACTTTTGATTATTTAACAAATATTTACTGAGAATCATATTTTAGGACCTGTAATATGTCTGATGATTCTCTGGGCAGTATGAGACTAATTTTCCCCAAATTCTCTGGAAAATATTATTTTTCCTTCTAGGACGTATCTTTATTGATATTGGTGTCATTATTAAATACTATATTTCTAAGTCATCAGTGAACTGTAGTCACCTATCGACTTGGGAACCATTCTGTCTCAGGTATACTCACTTCATCCAGATAATATGAAAGAGGGATGTCTCTCATCCTTTCGAGAACTTGACTTTAGGGTGTTTAGAGATATTCTGTATCTGAAAATAAAATTCTGCATTATTAGAGAATAATATGCTTACTTATATATGACACTGGGCCACAGTTTTCATCAATCTCCTAAATATTTTTGACAAAATTCTGAGATAGTGTTAAGAATAGCATCTTTGATAGAATAATAAAGTTGAAAGTCCAATATCATTTCTGCATATTGGATCAAAATTTATAAAATAACGTTTTGTATTCAGAATAGCACCCTATTTTGTAGGCTGGATGAGGTTGTTGGCAGGAAGATAATAAAAATAAGCTGAGATACAAACCTTATTTTCTCAGGGAGAGCTCTAAACTTAGCATCATAGCTTTATTAGCCTCAGATAAGCCTATGGCTTTAAAATAATCTTTTAATAAAGTTTCAACAAAATCAAAGGAATGAACAATTTTTTGGTCCCTGTTTACATCAGCCTACACTCTCCCTCCTAAAGATAGCTAATTGACAGCTGTGAAAACTGGAGAGTAATGAAAATTTGTGAATTCCTGTTGACTTCATAAGATACTATTTAATAATACTTTTTTTTTTTTTTGAGACAGAGTTTTGCTCTGTCATCCAGGCTGGAATGCAGTGGCGTGATCTGGGCTCACTGCAACCTCCGCCTCCTAGGTTCAAGCGATTCTCTTGCCTCAGCTTCCCGAGTAGCTTTGATTACAGGGAATCTGCCACCGCACCTGACTAATTTTTGTATTTTTAGTAGAGATGGGGTTTCACCATGTTGGCCATGGTTGACCAGGCTGGTCTCGTGATCTCAGGTGATCCGCCTGCCTTGGCCTCCCAACGTGCTGGGGTTACAGGCATGAGCCACCGTGCCTTAATACTACTTTATTAAATATTAACCCTTGAGTCAAGTCTTACATTTTGTTTGATGAGATGGGAAGTACACACAAAGTACTTCTGCTGCATACTGAATTATGTTAACTATTTTGAGGAAAAGCACTTGTGTAATTTCTGAGTTCCAAAATGAACTATATACTTTTTTCCATTTTTACTTAACAACTCACAGATAATTATACCTACTCAAATTTGGGTATTTGGCAGGTAGTTTCTTAAAAATGAACGAGGCCGGACGCGGTGGCTCACACCTGTAATCCCAGCACTTTGAGAGGCCGAGGCGGGTGGATCACGAGGTCAGGAGATCGAGACCATCCTGGCTAACACAGTGAAACCCCGTCTCTACTAAAAATACAAAAAAATTAGCCGGGCGAGGTGGCGGGCGCCTGTAGTCCCAGCTACTCGGGAGGCTGAGGCAGGCGGCCTGAACCCGGGAGGGGGGGGGGGGGGCGCGGAGCCTGCAGTGAGCCGAGATCGCGCGGCTGCACTCCAGCCTGGGCGACAGCGAGACTCTGTCTCAAAAAAAAAAAAAAAAAAAAAAAAAAATGAATGAAATAAGCCTGTCACTTCAAGGAAAACAACTCAAGTATTTGTTGCCAGTAATAACATTTGAACCTTCAAGTGAAAATGGGAAATTTGGAAAATCTGTATCTGCCACCATGAGCTT
The DNA here is from genome assembly GCF_028878055.3 of Symphalangus syndactylus. Taxonomy (NCBI): domain Eukaryota; kingdom Metazoa; phylum Chordata; class Mammalia; order Primates; family Hylobatidae; genus Symphalangus; species Symphalangus syndactylus. Next base: position 125,327,737 of record NC_072441.2, on the reverse strand, counting down.
GACAGCTTCCCAGTACTTAAAAATTTTTTTGATGGGATAAGTGGTGACAGTCATGAATGTGAACATTTGCTATTATATCATGAAATGTGTCAACATTTGAAAAGTCTGTGTAACTCAGTAAACCATATTTTCTAAATATTTCATGGAATGATGTTACAAATTATGTGTTGGTAAAAGATGCCTTTCAAAGTGCAAGTCAGACCAATGGATTTCAGTGTTAACAGTATGAAAAATTCATTGATATGAGTTCAGATTCCTCATTGCAACTGACCTTAAGCTACCATCTGTTAGGTTTTGGCATAGTATCAAAGAAGAATAGCTACAATTATCTGAAAATGCTGCTAAAATACTTCTCTCTTTTCTAACAACATATCTGCGTGAAGCCGAATTTTCTTCATATACTTCAACCAAAACAACATATTGCAGTAGACTGGATGCAGCAGTAGATATGCAAATGCAACTGGCTTCTACTAAGCGAGGCATTAAAAAAATTAAAAAGTGCTACTTTTCTCACTAATTTTTTTAGAATATGTAGTTATTTTGCATGAAATGTTATTTATGTTAACATCTAATGGGTTTATTATTTTTAAATTGAATTAATACACATTTTTTAAATGTCCCAGTTTTAATTTCTAATGTGGTAAATATCAATAGATATAACCCATATAAATGATGGCTCTTTAGGATTCTTAATTTCTGAGAGTATAAAGGGATTACAAGACTAAAAAATTTGAAAACTGCTGCCCTAAGTTCCTTTTTCATGGTCAGAGGTGGCTTACCATCACCACATGTATATCCTATCCAGGGCAAAGGGAAAGGAGAAGACAAGCTCCTTTTCTTTTTAAGGAAGGTATTTGTATCACTCTTCCACACATCCAGTCCCCAGAACCTAGGCAGAAGTTGGATGGCCATGTATAATGTTTAGCTGGATGATCATGTGTCCAGCTGAGACTTCTGTTACTATAGGAGAAATGGAGAACTATTGGCATTTGTTTCTGCCACTGGATAGTGTCTGGATAAAAAACAAAAATAGTTATTATTGCTATTTTTATGTCTTAAAGTTTATACAATTTATCTCATTTAATATTTTTAACAGTCTGGTAGTTCATGTGATTTTAGAGAGTCCAGAATTGAAGCCCAGACTCTATTTAGCAGTTAAGACAGAATGATGTAGTAAAGGGATATTGCGCTTTGGAGTCAAACACTCTTGGATTTAAATCTGGACTACTAATTCGGGATATACTAATGTGTGAACTGAGACAACCCTCCTGAGCTTCTCTCTTCATTTATAAAATGAGTTTGTGATGGCATACCTAGCAGGATTTTTTTTTTTTTTGGCCCATTCGAGATAAAATATGTGAAGTGTTTGGTCTATGGTGATTGTTCAAGAAATGTGGCTCCTTCTTTCTCACCCTTTATTCTCTCTATTCCATCATAACAGGGCTGCTTCTATGTAGGTATACATTTTAATAACAGCATAGGGCCATGCGATTAATCGCTAAGCAAATGATAGAGGTGGTAATTGTTATGAATTCAGAGGTAGATAAGATCATTGTAGACTGAAAGGGTTCTTAGAATCTGAAATCTGAGTAGAACTGGAAGGTCGTGCAGCATCTTGAGAAGCTGAGGAAAGAAGAAAAGGCATTTCAGGTGAGTGGAGTAACAAGCAAAACCCTGAACTAGGAATACCTAAGGCAGTCAGTAGATCATTCTGGTTAGGTGAAGGCATCAGTTAGAGTAATGGGAGACAGTGGGAAAATCCCTGAGAAGTAGATAGGTTCTGTGGATGAGTTAAGAACAGTTATAGGCTCTATTCTAATAGAAAGATGAGGCTTTACACAAAACTTTCTAACATATGGTAGAAAAAGTGAAAAGTACCATAAAAGATATATAGAGTAAATGCTCTTAAGAGTTCATAAGGAAGGAAGATGACTTCTGGCAGTGGGAATCAGGGCCTGTATAGTGAATTCTACACTTGTGTGAATTTCATTTATGCTTATTCTGAATGAAAATGTCACTGTTCAATTTAACTACAAATGTCATTTGAGGATTATAATTAAATATTGACCTCAAACAAAAGATGATAAGACTATTGTAGAAAAATAGAATTGTATTTTTGAGAACCCCTGAAATTTTTTGCATGGCTTTTGGCATCCAAATTTATATTGATGAATTTCATAATAGGGCACTTTAAAAGTAGTACACTTTTTTCCCTGGAATTTTGGAGAGTTAAAATGCTAATAGAGTTATGAGAATCAGCATGAAAAAATAGTGTTATGAATTCTGATAAATTATGAATTCTAAACCTTATTAATTGCATGTTAAAAAATTCTTTTACTTTATACATGGTAATAAAGAGTATATAATCTATATTGATAACTTGTCTTCTATATAATCTACTAACTTCAAAATGCAACCGTTTATCACAGTTTTTCTGTATTACAGTATTAGATAATAGTTGTTTAATGCAGTAAGCCAAAGTAGGCTGTATGTAATATTTGATTCTGTTTGGGTTTTTTTGTTTGCTTTGGCAAAGAATGTTAAATTTTGCTATTCCATATAGATGCAAATATTTTCCAACCTATGGTTACTGAATATACATAATACATTTGAAAAGGAAAAGTTTCCCAGACATTTCTTTGAAAAATAAGTTCTTGATTTTCCTTCTCTCATTTAGGTCAAAGTTGGAAATTGTAATACTCCTAAACCAAGCTTCTTTGATTTTGAAGGAAAGCAAAAATGGTAAGGAATTCTTGGGATCTTTAATGAGGTTGTTGGAAATGGTTCAGGTGTTTAGGAATTAGAAAGCAGTGAGCTGATTAAAGAATTATTTTTATATTAATCTCTCTGCTGTAGATTGTACTAATGACAGGCAATTGGGAGAGATTAAAGAAATCTACTTTTAGCTAAGTCTTCTGAAGGATTCTTATGCTAGCATGTTGGAGTATAAGTGGTTCACAACAGACATACATGCCTTACATTTTAATACCATGAGAGCTATTGCTTGAGATTTTCCTTTCCTGTCATTCAGCCCCTAATGGATCACCACTTCTCCCCTCTGGAGGGATTTTTGGAAGAAGGCCAGAATGATGGGAAGGGCAGAAGAGCAGGATAAATCCCCATTTTTCACCCATCTTCCTTGTCCCGGTTTTATCTCCCTGTCTCTTGCTACTTACTCTTGTGTTCCTTGCCCCACCCATGCCACAGTAAATAACTGCTTATAGTACTCTTGGGAAGAAGGGAAAAATTCAGTGAAAAGCCAAAACCAGATACTAACTTCTCTTCTTCTCTGAGTATATAAAAAAAAGAGTATACTTTTGCAAACTTTTTTAACTTATAATTCAGAAGTTCCCCCTTGTCATTTATGAGACCTTATCTTCTCTTACCTTGTCTAAGTGAAAAAAGAGAAATTGTATACAACTGGGAATCTTAGTTATAGAAGGGAAGGCTTTGGAGCATCAGCCCTGGAATTAAAAGAAGGTTAGAAGGTAGAGTTAAAAAAGAAAAAAGATAAAATATGGTTATAGAGAGAGGAAGTGATAAAATATGAGTTCTGACTTTACATTCTAGAGCAGTCTCACATAAAATCTGGTCCCCTGGATACATTTCCTGCCTGCCGACCGTTTGTTACCTAACTGTTAGGAGATACAGAGCTTGAACCCACATGTAAATCACGTATGTCACTAACCACGCTGTTTAGTTCAGCTGATTTTTTTTTGTATAGGACAGTCTCAGTGAAGGAAGCAGTGCATTGATTATATTCTTGCACAAGTTTTTTGGTTGATGATAACCAACCAACATATTATTACTGTTCTAAAGAATACGTGATGTTAACGTTTACTGTGAGTTTTTTGTTATAATTTATGAAATTTTATACCTTTATTTTTTTTCAGTGCTTTGCCTGTTTCTCCATTGTTTTTAGCAATTAAAAAGTTCAGGTTTTATAGCCACCATAATATAATAGTTTAGGCAAGAACATCAACGAATGACTAAATATTAGATGACAAAATATTGGGGAACTATTGGAGAAAAACTATTGAGGAAAAGTGTTGTTAAAATGCTAGGTGAAAAACTATTGGGGAGCAAAACCATAGGTTACAGGCTGACCCACTGTTTACTTTTTAATTATGAGGGAGAAACCTGACAGTTACTGCCGTTACCAAGCCATGAATCTTATTGATGATGGGACAGACTGACATCATGTGCCCCCAGTGTGATGCATTGAAAAGGGCATGTCACCTATATATTACTCTGCTGAAATAATTTAACCCAATTCTAATCATGATTAATCATTTTTGGCAAGAACACTATGTAGGTAAGCAAACAATTAGACAAATTCAAATTGAGGGATATTTTATAAAACAGTTGGACTCTTAAAAAAAAAATACCAACAATGTGGAAGACAAAAAAGCTAAAGATACATGAAACTCAATGCTGTGTGTGGATCTTGATTGGTTCCTGGTGTGGGAGAAGAAAGCTATAAAGGACATTATTGGGACAATCAGGAAAATCTGAATGTATAGCCTCTATATTATATAATAGTAATTGATGATAAATTTCCTGAGTTTGTGTAAGCTGATTTAGGGGTGAAGTGTTATGATGCATATAAGTAATTCTTAAGGAATTCAGTGAAAATAAATTTAGAAAACCTCAGAAAGATGTTATATTCATCATAGAAGCAGGAAGGTAGTGAAAAAAAATGTGGGATTGAGTTCTGTTTGACAGCAAATCAGGGAAATCGAGAAACCCTGGTTGGAATTTAGAAAGAACTGGCAGGGAAAAACCAAGAAGAAGGCCTGTCTTGGCCTGTGGGGGGGGCGGGGGTGGGGGAAGATGACCCAAAAGGAAGCTCAGGACTAAAATGTTGCTTTTGCCATTTATATTGTAGGAAGTCCCTAACTTACTCATTAGTATTCTTTAGTTGTTTTGTTTTTGGTTTTTTGGTTTTTTTTTTGAGACAGAATTTTGCTCTGTTTCCCAGACTGGAGTGCGGTGGTGCCATCTCAGCTTACTGCAACCTCCGCCTCCCAGGTTTAAGCAGTTCTCCTGCCTCGGCCTCCGGAGTAGCTGGACTACAGGCACACACCACCACGCCTGGCTAATTTTTGTATTTTTAGTAGAGATGGGGTTTCACCATGTTGGCCAGGCTGGTCTCAAACTCCTGACCTCAGGTGGTCCACCTGCCTCAGCCTCCCAAAGTGCTGGGATTACAGGCATGAGCCACCAAGCCTGGCCAGTATTCTTATTTCTGCCCTCAACATCCCTTACTTTTGAAGTCCCAGACTAAGTCCCCAGGATCAGTTACTAGAAGCTTATAGATGAGATAACAGCAGAAAGGGAAGGTGGATTTCTTGTATCTTAGTAAGAAGTTTGATGCATTTTCCTTGGGAATAATTTTTTTTTTATGTGATGATTAGTTTCTGTACGACCAAAATGCCATAAGCACAGTTAATTTATGAGAATAATCTCTATTAGTCTGTAGATCATATATCCTCAATAGAGGTGAAATTTGGTTTGAGAAAGTTATAAAATCTTAGATTACAGTGGTTTGTGCATTGTATCTGTGTTTTTAAAATTTCATGGGAAGGGAGATTAGGAAAAAAAATGTCTGAAAAGGCTGCTTAGGTAGGGCAATAAGGTCTGTATAGCTCTAGACCAATGTAAATGCAAAAAGACAGAACTTCTCTATCCATAGTTTATTATAATCTATATTCAGAGACCCTTGAAATGTGCATATGATTTTTTTAATAATAAGAAAAATGCTGTTTGTGTTATTTGCATAATGACAGGCCATTTTGGATATTCCATATTGTAGGGAAGCATGGAAAGCACTTGGTGATTCAAGCCCCAGCCAAGCAATGCAGGAATATATCGCAGTAGTTAAAAAACTAGATCCAGGTTGGAATCCTCAGGTAAGACTTAATGATTATAAATAATACTTTCCAAAAACTTATGATCTTTCTCTGAAATAAATGTCTAAAACTAAGCTTAGTTTTAAGTAACATGCTTAAAGTTTTACTTTCTTGAAATATTTTAAAGTTATTGTAATATTTATCTAATAAAATAATTGCTGGCCAGGTGTGGTGGCTCATACTTGTAATCCCAGCACTCTGGGAGGCCAAGCCAGGTGGTTCACCTGAGGTAAGAGTTCAAGACCGGCCTGGCCAACATGGTGAACTCTCATCTCTACTAAAAATACAAAAATTAGCTGGACGTGGTGGTACACACCTGTAATCCCAGCTACCCAGGAAGCTGAGGCAGGAGAATTGATTGAACCTGGGAGGCTGAGGCTGCAGTGAGCCAAAATCAGGCCACTGCACTCCAGCCTGGGTGACAGTGTGAGACTCCATCTCGGAAAAATAAAAAAAAATTAATAATAATTACTTAAATAGTAATATAACCAGCTACTGAGGCTGAGAACGTCTCTGAGTTGCAGAGTTTTTGAAAGCAGAAAAATTTGAATTACGTAAGAATTGGAAAGAGTTTAACTTGAGATTATCATGCTGGAAAAAAGAAGGTTACTCTTGAATTTCTTTTTTATGATCACCTTCTATGCAAGGGCAAAATGCTTATTAGGGATAAAAGATGAATAAGACATGATTTCTGCCATTATGTAGTTTATAGTGTAATAGAGAAGATAAAACATCAAAATATATATCTTTAATAGTGTAAAACAATCATAATGTAAATGTAGGGAATCCAGCAGGAAAAGAGATTGCTTTGGACTTTGGAAGCATTGGATATTGTTCACTTAAATATACCCTGTTTTTCTCATATACTTATTGGAGAACATCTAGAAAGAATTTAATAAAGGTGAGGTTACTATTTAAGAATATTGTGAAATGATTAACAGGTATTTCAGTGAGATAGAGGTTGCATTGTACCACGTAAAAAATGCAAATTGAATTTTTTTCAATAAAAAAAGGCCAAACATTTTAGCAGTTAATGAATTAAACAATTTTCAATGTTTTTGTAATAATTACATAATTTCATGGGTACATAGTTGTTACTGGTATGAAGGAATTTGTTCCATTAATCATGGAATCTTAAAAATCTCAGACTTGTTAGGAACTTTAAAAGATTATATATTATGACATATTAAAAATGTATCTTAAGAGTACAAAGTGGGAGAGATAACCAACTTTGGATATCTTTAATGATATGACTGCCTTTTAGAAGTCATTGAAAAATTTTTTTTTTTTTTTTTTTTTTTTTGAGACAGAGTCTCACTCTATCACCTCTATCACTCAGACTAGAGCACAGTAGTAGGATCTTGGCTCAATGTAACCTCCACCTCCCAGGTTCAAGTGATTCTCCCACTTCAGCCTCTGGAACTACGGGTGCACACCACTACACCTGGCTAATTTTTAAATTTTTTTTTCTTTTTTTTTTTTTTTTTTTTTTTTTTTTTAGTAGAGATAGGGTTTTGCCATGTTGGCCAGGCTGATCTTGATCTCCTGACCTCATCTGATCCACCCGCTTCGGCCTCCTAAAGTGCTGGGATTACAGGCGTAAGAAATTTCCTTATGTTTCTGATGTGCATGAGTCTTCATTTTCAGAAATTTTCTATTTTACTATCTTTTATAAGACACCAAATGTGCATACAAATATGTATCTCAAGGTTCTGAGGGCTTAAAATCTGAAAATCAGTGCTCAAAACAGGTGCCCCCTGAGCTGAACTCAGCCTGAACAACTGTCGCCCAATGTTTAAAAATGAAACAAAACTTGAATGTGAGTGACTTTAGGCAGAGTATTTTTCAGGTCCAGTCATTGTGTTCTCATCCTTCCCTGTTGATTTATACTACACTATTGGTGTAGTATATGAAGGCATTACTTCATATACTTCATAGGCATAAAATGCCTATGAAGGCATTTTAGTTTATAAATTCTGATAAAAGACAGAATTTATGATTTCTTACCTTCAGTACTTTAGTAAAATTTTGTTAACTATTACTCTTAAAATGCTTGCAAGCCAAATGCAGTGGCTCACGCCTGTAATCCCAACAGTTTGGGAGGCTGAGGCGGGTGGATCACCTGAGGTGAGGAGTTCGAGACCAGCCTGACCAATATGGTGAAACCCCGTCTCTAATAAAAAATGCAAAAATTAGCCAGCAATGGTGGCAGGTGCCTGTAGTCCCAGCTACGCGGGAGCTTGAGGCAGGAGAATCGCTTGAACCCGGGAGGCAGAGGTTGCAGTGAGCCGAGGTTGTGCCATTGCACTCCAGTCTGGGCGACAGAGCAAGACTTCATCTCAAAAAAAAAAAAAAAAAAAGACTTGCAGATTCCAAACAGATGTTAAGGATGCTTTTAAAAAATGTCTAAATCTAACCTATTGAACATATTCTTGAGTAAACCACCAAGCAGAACCAAAGGCACTTTTATATTCTTTAATTAATTATTTAATGCATTAAATAATAAACTTTAAAAAATTAATACATTAAATAACATTAAAAGAATATATACCATACTATTCTAAAAGTATTTTAACATTGGAATCCAGTTGTAAGGAGGAATTTTATTTTTTATTTACATTTTAGTTTTTAGTTTAAACAGTGAGCTGGTCCCCTTTGACTCATAGTTTTTTTTTTTTTTGTCTTTTAAACTGTTAGGAGGCAGATCACAACCTCCATCTCAGAAGAGATTTGGCATTTAGTTCATTATCTTTTAGGTTAAATAATAATTTTCTTTTGATATTCTAAAAAATAAAATAAGAACAACACTCGTTCTGAATGTGCTGAGTTCTTTTTTTATTTTTTGAGATGCAGTCTCTCTCTGTCACCCAGGCTGGAGTGCAGTGGCACAATCTCAGCTTACTGCACCCTCCGCCTCCCAGGTTCAAACAATTCTTCTGCCTCAGCCTCCTGAGTAGCTGGCATGAGCCACTGCACCTGGGCTGAATGTGCTGAGTTCTTTACATGTATTGTCTTTTGGTATCTTCACAAAAAGGCTTCACAGTTAGAAACTACTATAATCTGCATTTTAAAAATAAGGAAATTCAGACACAGAGAGATTTAGTAACTTGCCTAAAATTAACCAGCTAAAGCCAGGTGTGGTGGCTCACTCCTACAATTCCTATAATTTGGGAGGCTGAGGCAGGAGGATCACTTGAGGCCAGGAGTTTGAGAGCCGCCTGGGCAACAAAGCAAGACCCCATCTCTATTTTAAAAAAACTAAACAAATTAGCCAGGCACGGTGGTGTGCCCTGTAGTCTCAGCTACCTAGGATACTGAGGTGGGAGGATCCATTGAACGCAAGAGTTCAGGGTTGCAGTCAGCTGTGATTGCACCACTGCACTCCAGTCTGGGTGACAGAGTGAGACCCCATCTCAAAAAAAAAAAAGCCAACTAACAAAAGATGGCACTGGATTTAGACCTATATTTATATGAGTCCAGAGCCCTGTTGTTAACCACTCTGCTATCTGTTCTACAGCTGATATTGGAAATATATCTATAAGGTGTAAACTTAAGTGTATGTATAGATGTAAAAAATTCAAGGCAGCCATTATTTTTGTCAAAGTTCTGTGGTACCTTGAGGTATAAAACAATGCTTTAAAATTCATCTTTAAAAATGACTATGCTTTCTGTTATGTGTTTCATCTTATCTCAACACTATGTTGTTCAATGTCTACTATAATTAAGGCAATTATTTTGCCTTTGTTTTGGGGGGAGGGTAAGTTTTTTTCGTTTTGTTTTTAAAGTTTCGAATAATATAAGGAACTTCTGTAAGGCCTTTATCCAGATTCACCACTAGTTATATTTGCTTTATCGTTCTCTTTCTTTACACATAGACGCACATGTATGTAACACACACACGCACACACACACACACACACATAAATACATTTTTTCCAAATTGTTTGAGATAACTTGGAGACATCATGTTCCTTTATCACTGGTTCGGAATTTTTTTCCTAAGAAAAAGAACCTTTTCTTATGCAGTGGTCCCTCCTTATCAGGGGAAACATTCCAAGACCCCCAGTGAGTACCTGAAACTGTGGCTAGTACTAACCTGATTGCTGTCAGTTGGAAAACATTTCTGTGCATGTCTTCAATCCACAAAGTAAATGTTTTTGTCTTCTATACTGAGTACTTATGTTACATTATGGCTGTAACTTTTGTAGTTTATGGTGTAACAGGAAAACTAGCACAAGTTTTTTTTTCCTTCACAATTTCTTGGATAGAAGATTTGTTCTTACTATAGACCTTAGTAACCTCAGCATACGATTTTTTTCTTTCCTTAAGTTGAGAACTTTTACCTTTTCACCTAAAGGAAGCAATTTATGGCTTCTCTTTGGCACACTGAATTGCCAGTATCACAACTCTTGTACTTTGGGGCCATTATTAAGTAAAATAATGGTTACTTGAACACAAATATGATACTGCAACAGTTGACAGTCGATCGGATAACCTTGAAGGGAACTAAGTGACTAATGGGCAGGTAGCATATACAGTGCGACTATACTGGCTAGACAAAAGGATGATTTGTGTACTAGGTGGGATGGAGTGGGTTGGAGTGGAGGGCGTGAGATGGTGTGAAATTTCATCACACTGCCCAGAATGGTGCACAGTTCAAAACTTAGGAATGGTTTATTTCTGGAATTTTCCATTTCATATTTTGGGTTGGCAGTGGGTAACTGAAACGGTGGAAAGTGAAACTGTGGATAAAGGAGGGCTACTGTATAAGTATACTATAATGATCAAAATCAGCAATTTTAACATTGATTTAGTATTGTCAAGTGTGTAGTCCATATTCAAATTTATCATTATAATGATAATGTCCTTAATAATGCCCTTCATAGTTATTCTTCAAATGCTGATCCATCTTCTAATGCAGGGTCATGCATCGTATTTAGTTGTCATGTATCTTTAGTCTCCTCTAATGGAGCAGTTTCTCAGCCATTTTTTTCCCTTTCTTGCCCATGATACTTTTGCAGATTACAGACCAGTTGTTTTGTAGAATGTCTTTTATTTTGAGTTTGCCTGGTGTTTCTTTATAATTAGATTTAGATTATACATTTTTAGGAAGAATACCACACAATTTTGTCTTCCTCAATGCATCATACCAGGAGGTACATGATATCTGTTTGTCGCAATATTGGGATGTTAACTTTGATCACTTAGGTAAGGTGGTGTCTGCCAGACTTCTCTACTAGGAAGTTCCTATTTTTCCCTTTGTAATTAATGGGAAGTTAATTCCTTTTGTAATTAATTAGTGAGCACTTTGTGGGGAAACAGTTTGGACTATGTAAATATCCTTTTCCTAGTCAGATTTCACCCACTAGTTTTAATATTTGTGAATTTTTTTTTAACTCCATAATTTTGTCTTCATTTTTTAGCATTCCACTGTAAGGATGGACTTTCCCTTTCTGCCCATTTATTCATTGTCGAGAACTTTCCTCCCATTTATTTATTTATTCGTTGTCAAGAACTGTGAAAGGTCTGAGATTTTACTCTACCTGGAAGCTAGTAAGTTAGCCTGTTACTGTTTCTTAGATGCTGGCAGAAAGCATAAGACTCTTGGGTCAGAGTCAAAGGACTTTATTATTCATGGCATGGCAAACTGTATGAGCTTCATTTAGTTTGCATTGATTTTTTTGTGTCCCTCAAATTCCACAGGGATGATGCAGGTGGGCCTAGCTGGATTCTTACATATGCAGTGTATTGTGCTATAGGGAAGGAGCACTGAGCTATGGGGATTGACCACTTTTTTAGCAGGTGGAAGCAAGCCTGATTGTTGTCAGGGGATGGAGATATGTTACCTCATCCCTGAAGATGGCTTTCTGCATACACAATCCTGAGAAATGGCCCAGGTAAAGAATGGTCAGGGCCTGGTCTGTTGAACAAGAATGTGTAGGGACACCCAGGGCTCATAGTAGATTGCCTCTCTCAACATTCATGTATTTATATCAGTTTAGACTCATGGATTTTTATTCAGTGGGGTATAATCCATTAAAATTATTATTTTTTTGGCTACTGGGAGTACCTTCAAGATGGTTCCTGTAGTTATATTGGTATAAACTCATGGATTTCTCTTTTATTCAGTGGGGTATAATTCATTAAAAGCATTTATTTGGCCATTTGGAGCTTTTTCAAGATGGCTTCTATGTCCTTTTTGATATGTCCCCATCATTGAGCATTTTCTTACTTCTTGGCACAAGACGTTTCAAGCAGTATTAGTTTCCTAGGGCTACTGTAGTAAAGTACCACAGACGAGTACATTGTGGTTTAAAACAACAGAAAATTATTCTCTCACAGTTGTGGAGGTGTTGGAAAGAAGGTGTTAGCAGAGCCATGCTCCCTGTGAAGGTTGTAGGGAAGAATCATTTCTTGCCTCTTCCAGCTTATGGTGGCCCCAGGCATTGTTTGGCTTGTGGTAGCCTAGCTCCATTCTTAGCCTCTGTCTTCACATGGCTTTCTTCCCTATGTTTCTATATCCAAATCTCCCTCTCCTTTTTCTGGTAGACACTAGTAATTGAATTTAGGGCCCACCTTAATCCAGTATGACCTCATTTTAACTTACATCTGCAAAGATCCTATTTCCAATTAAGGTCTCATTGACAGGCACTTGGGATTAAGATTTGGGCATACCTTTTTGGGGGACACAATTCAGCCCACTACACAGACTTATCTGATGTTTGCTCTGCCTTATCCCTGGAATTGGCTGCTTCTCTTTAACTCTCTAGTAGAGAATAGTATTTAGAAACCAAGGTCTGGATGCTAGGGTATGTTCATTGCTACTGGAGTGTCACTGCTTCTAGGCCCTCTCAGAAGACAGATCTAAAATTACATACCCTCAAATATATGTATCTATAGATATACTTTTTTTTTCCTTTTTGAGACAGAGTCTCGCTGTGTTGCTTAGGCTGGACAGATCTGCAGTGGTGCGATCTCGGCTTGCTGCAACCTCTGCCTCCCGGGTTCAAGCAATTCTCTGCCTCAGCCTCCCGAGTAGCTGGTAGCTGGGATTACAGGCGCCCACCACCATGCCCAGCTAGTTTTTGTATTTTTAGTAGAGACGGGATTTTACCATGTTGGCCAGGCTGGTCTTGAACTCCTGACCTCGTGATCCACCCGCCTCAGCCTCCCAAAGTGCTGGGATTAAAGGTGTGAGCCACCGCGCCCAGCCATACACACATTTTGTATATACATGCATACATAACATATGTATGTATACGTATACATACATACATAGATACACATGTTGAATACATATTCATTGTAGACACAGACGTGTGTATACATGTATTAATACTTATATTACTCTCACACATATATATCCTATATCACTATTTATATATTTATCTACTTATATACTAAAAACCATAAGTTTATATTCATACCTGTAATTCCAACCCAACACTACAGGGTACATGATAGCCTTCCCTCTTTCATATTTGTAACTCCTTTCTCCAACAGAACAATCTTTCTCCCAGTATCCTCAACGTAGTTACTCATTTGCTTAAGTCTAGAATATACAGAAAGTAGTTTCAGAATTTCTAACCTATACCACTGTGAAAAGAAAATTTACCAATAAAGTTCTCTATAGGAGTCTTACTTTGTTTTTTGGCAAAATTTATGTATAGTGAAATGTACAAACATTAAGTGCGTAATTCAATGAGTTTTGACAAATAATGAGGCAGTTTTGTAAAAACTTTGGTGAAATTGGAAAAATAACCGCACCCCAGTCACCTTGCTTCTTGGCTGCTACTAAATTGACTCAATGATCACGTGGAAGGGTAATAATTTTCTTTAGTGTGAATGCCCTGAGCCATGAGGTAACCCTGTTCCGAAGTGGCTTCCTTGCTTGTAAATAAATAATGTTGACATGTAAAGCAGGACCACCAAACTGTAAGTTTTGTAGTAATTTTAATGTTATTTTCCACTCTGGACAAAAAGATGTGTTTTTGTCCCTGATAAATATTAATAGTTCTAGAAGAGGACATTTTCCAAATTAAAGAATTAGGTATTTTTTCATAATTCCCGGGTAGTATCTGATATTTTCCATAGCTCTTTGGAGAAGATTCTTGTTCAAGGTGCATGGGTACTATTTCTTTTGAGTCCTATTATACAAAAGCTTTCAAGTACTAATAGCAGAATGATTACATTTGAGTGTATTTGGTATCTTAGTCATATACATTAGGCAAAAACAAAAAAGCAGCCCATTAATGACATTAATGATCTCTCTAGATATCACTGATTAAAAGATTAATAGTATGTATTTTGCGTGTATAATTGTATCCTAATCTGTAATAGATTACCATTTTATATTGAACCAAATATAAAATGAGGCATTTTGTTCTTAAGGTATTATTGATACTAGTCAGTCATTTATTTCACACATTAGTTTTATACTTACTGTGTGCAAGTTGTAGTTCTAGGGGCTGGGATTTAGCACTGAACACAGCAGAACAACCCCTGCTCTTAGGAAGCTTACAGTCAGACAGAGATAAGTAATAAGGTAAATATTATAGTAAATATTAATAATGTATTGGTAAATGTTGTGTCTTAGAAAGTAATTAGCACTAAAATGGAGAGAAAGCAGGGAAGAAGGATAGGGCACACAGGAGGTAGGGGTACTTTCTTAATTTAAAATAAGATGGTCAGGAGAGGCTTACTGAAAAGGTGACATTGAGCATAGATTGAAATTAAGTGAAAGAATGAGCCATACAGGGGGAAGAACATTGTGTATAGAGGAAACAGCCAGTGCAAGTCTCTAAAGTAGAATCATGCCTGACGTGCTCTAGAAACTGCAACGAGGACTGAATGTATATGAGAACAAGGGGTGGAGAAATAGAAAATGAGGCAGAGTTGGGTACATGGTATATAGCCTGCTGTAAAAAGGATTGTGGCTTTTACTCTGAGAAGCGAAATATACTGATTGTAAACTTGTAAAAAGACTTAGGTATTCCTCCACATTGTCCACTAAATAATATTTTCATGAAAATAATAGAGGCTTATGGAAACAAAAATTCAAACAGTGTGGAAGAGTATAAAATGAAACTTTTAAAACAAGTACCTTGCCCCACACACTCACACACTTTCAGTCCCATTCCCTAGAAGTATCTTCACTTGTGACTGTTTCTGTAATCCTCAGAGCTACCTCCATAACACTGAGCTCTAAATTCTTCTTTTAAAAAAGGTTTTCTTTGAAAATTGAACGTTTGTCTGATATATAGATGAAGGTTAACTTAGTTTCTGCAATTCCACTTCTCTTGTCCTCTTCCTCCGTTTCTACTCGCATCTAGTAAAACCTTTAGTGACCACCAGAGGGAGCAAAGTTCAACATAAGTAAGATGTGTTTTTATTTTCGGGAATTTCTAGTGTTTTCTGTGTGTTTCAGTGGTATTGTTAATACCTTGGTTCTCTCTTGCTTTTTTTTTTTTTTAACTTCTTAGTTCTTTAAAACTTTTATATTTACTCGGGATCTTATTATTAACTTCATTTCTCTTCACCTCACTGATCTGATAATGTTTAGACTAGCATCCACTGTTATTTGTGTGTTGTCCATGGAGAAAAGTAGCATAGATGGGAGAACTGACACTCTCCTCTCTTTAGTTCCAGCAGCCAAATAAGTGGTTGTCTAGCTGTCCAGTATCCATCTAGCCTTTTACAAAATTGGCTGCTGTTCATCTGTGGTTTTTGTAACATCATCTAGTTATCTTTTACCTATAAAAATTATTGAAAGAGTAGATAAATTTATACCTGTTGTTTATACTTACCTATGAAGGCAGTCATAACTTATATAATTTATATTTAAAAAATAACCAGACAGATTTGTTTGTTTTTGACAAAAATGAACCTTTGACTTTTTTCTTGTTATTCAGATCTAATTTTTGTTGACTATAAGGTATTAAATTGAGGTTCTCTAGCTGCCTTATGCTAGAGAATAATTCTTTAAGTTATATATTTCTCATGTATTAAAACTCTCATCTCAGAAAGAAATTCACCTGACTGTTGAACTTGATAGTACTCCATCCAGCCCATAGGCTCTTCAAGGCAAGGACCGTTTCAGATTCGCCTTTGTGTTACTATTTACCACCTACAAAGTTCAGCACAGGACTATGTCGTAGAGGGTACCTAGATTATTCTAATTTCCTTCTAATTCTCTTTTCCAGGGTAAATAACATGAATCCGTTACATTTCTCTCTTAGAGTGTATTTCCAACCTTCTTCTGGTTCTTCTTTTGTTTCTTCAAGTTCCAGGGCATAACTTATGCTCAGTATAAGGGGAATACTTTATTTAATTTAATTAGCATTTTTAGAACATATAGATATGTAGGATGCCATTAGCAATTCCTGAAAAAAGCTACCTGGGAATAAATAGGAAACTTAGCATTTATGGTTAAAGACTAACAGTGTTGCTGAAGAGATTAAAATATACACAGGGAAAGTGAATTTTGAATTAAGATTTGAGTATGGTAAAGGCCACTTTTAAGGTAATAGAAATATTATAAAGCACAAAGTCTGCATGATTAAGTATTTTTTTGCCCCAAGATTCAGCCTGTGTTGATGATTTTCAAACCCGTGTTTCTCCCTATCATTCTTGCAGTTTTAACCACAGCCTGTATTGATTCTAAATTTATTTTTTAGCCCTGATCTTTTCTGTGATCCTGATCAGAGATTAGGGTTTTTAGACCAGGGTCACAAAAAAAAAAAAAAAAAAAAAATCAAAAACAAGTGCCTTCATGGGTCAGGCCATTAACATAAATGAACGAAGTGGGTTTTGATTTATATAGAGAGAATCACAAGGCTGTGGTTTGCAGTGAAGTGTATGCCCTATTTAAAGAGGGGAATTGGAACTTAGCTCCAGCCAGTTATTGCCGTGAATGCTCAGTAGTGCCAGATCTGATATAAAATCTTGATTTTTTTTTTTTTTTTTTTGAGACAGTCTCACTCTGTTGCCAGGCTGGAGTACAGTGGTGCGATCTCGGCTCACTGCAGACTCCGCCTCCCGGGTTCCAGCAATTCTCCTGCCTCAGCCTCCTGGATAGCTGGGACTACAGGCACATGCCACCATGCCCAGTTAATTTTTGTATTTTTAGTAGAGACGAGGCCTCACCATGTTGGTTAGGCTGGTCTCGAACTCGTGACCTCAAGTCATCCACCCACCTCAGCCTCCCAAAGTGCTAGATTACAGGCATGAGCCACCGTGCCCAGCCTGAAATCTCATTTTTTAAGTGACATCTTCCTATTTTTTTTTAAAGTTAAACATAATGTGAGCCTAATCAAGTACTTCTACAAGCTCCATTTGACTTGAAGAACTCTGCCTTTTTGGCTTTGAGTTTCATGTGCTGGAATACTTATTGAGCATTTCTGTTTAGTGTTGCATTGGCACTTCAAACTCAACAGGTCTAAAATAGAACTCATCAACTGTCTACCACCTTACCCTGCCTTCAGATGCCTTCTTCTCCTTCTTTCCTTATTTAATGGTACTGCCATATACTGAGTTCATTCAAGTGAGAAACCTAGCAGTGATCCCTGAATCTTTTCTTACTGCTTTTTCTTAGTGACCTATTTAATTAGTTACTAAGTGTCACTAATTTTATCTTTTAAGTAATCTGCATCTATCACTTTCTTTCTACCCCTACTGCCTCTGTCTTAATATATCATCATCTCTTGCCTAGGCTGTTGCAATGCCTCCTGTATTCTCCCTGTTTTGAGTATGGTCCCTCTCAATTCTGTTTTCCACATTGCTTCTGACGTGACTTATCTGAATGTATGTCTGACCATGTTTACCCCATTTAAAAGTGGTTCCCCTTTACTTACAGGCTAAATTAGCATGACATACAAAGTCCACCATAATCTGGTTTATATCCACACTTGAGTCTCACCTTTTATCCCTCTTCATCTTTTATTTTAGATTCCAGTACTATCAGACTGCTTGTATTTTCTGCTTGTATAATACTTCATTGTGTATATATACCATATTTTATTTATCCATTCATCCATGATAGACATTTAGATTGACTTGTCATCTTTGCCATTGTGAATAGTGCTGCAATAAGCATGCAAGTATTGATTTCTTTAGAGAAGAGGCTTTAAATGAGATTGATGAATATTTTGTTTGTTTTTAGAGACAAGGTCTTGCTGTGTTGCCCAGGCTGGAGTGCAGTGGTGCAATCCTAGCTCATTGCAGCCTCAAACTCCTGGGCTCAAGTGATCTTCCTACCTTGGCCTCCCGAGTAGCTGGGACTGCAGGTGTGTGCTATCACACCAGCTAATTTTCTTTTTCTTTTTCTTTGGTAGAGATGGGGTCTTGCATGTTGCCTGGGCTGATCTTGAACACCTAGGCTCAAGTGATCCTCCTCCCTTGGCCTCTCAAAGTGCTGGTGTTACAGGTGTGAGCCACTGTGCCCAGCCAAATGGATATTTGAAATAGGCATTTCTCTAGTATAAACTTTTTTAAAAAGGGATTTATAGGCCGGGTGCGGTGACTCATGCCTGTAATCCCAGCAGTTTGGGAGGCCAAGGTGGGCAGATCATCTGAGGTCAGGAGTTTGAGACCAGCCTGACCAACATGCTGAAACCCCGTCTCTACTAAAAATACGACAATTAGCCAGGAATGGTGGTACTGTAATCCCAGCTACTTGGGAGACTGAGGCAGGAGAATTGCTTGAACCCAGGAGGCAGAGGTTGCAGTGAGCTGAGATTGTGCCATTGCACTCCAACCTGGGCGACAGAGCATGACTCCATTTAGATAAAAAAAAAAAAAAAAAAAAGATTTATAGAGCGGGAAAATTTTGCTTCAGGAACGAGGCAGAAAGTCCAAAATTCCTTGTCTAGATTGTATTGTTCTAAGTATTATAAATTGAATTGTTGTTTAATTCAGTGGACTATAGAGGGCAGTGTTTCACAGTTTAAAGTTACTGTGATTTTTCCGTGAAACTAAATACACTTGAATTATGCTTATTTTGTGTATTTCTCTAATAGACACACAATAAAAACTATGATTAGAAATTATTTTTAGCTATACTTAATAAAAATACATTTTAATGTAAAATTATAATAATTTCAATAAAGATAATCTTATTCTCTTTACATCCCAAAATGATGTACTTTTGGGATAATAGATTAGAACTAAAAGTGACTTTGTTTTTTTATTCAATCCATGTAAGTTAAGAAAAATAAGCATCATATGGTGATCTAAATTTATTAGAAGATTTAGAGAAAATTACTATCCTGTGCAACTAAAATTTTCTTTTGCAGAATAATTTTTTTTTTTTTTTTTTTTAAGAGATGGAGTCTCACTATGTTGCCTAGGCTAGACCTGAACTCCTGGGCTCAAGTGATCCCCCTGCCTCATCCTTCCAAGTAGCTGGCACTACAGGTGCACACTGCCTTGCCCAGCTCGCTGCAGACTTTTTAAGACTTCTTATTTGTGCATTAGAGCAGGATAAGCTTTTTGCAGATACAACAGTTACACGTTTTAGTAGATTAATTGAATTATGATGTTAAAGCTATAGCTAAAAGAAATAATCTAGAAATAGTTTCTTTCCTGATTGTAATAAAACATTTCTGACTGTTTACATTTTAATAAAAAAGTAAGCTGTGTGTATTAGTTGGGAATTAAGAACTACAACTGCATTTTATCTGTTTTTTAAATTATAAGGAGATTATTTTTTCTACTGAAAAAAACATTTGTTCTAATGATAAACTCTATTATGACATGTTTTGTTACTAGGAACAGAGATTGATTATATTTTGGGCCAAATTTACTAACCTCCATGTAGAGGTAATTTCCAATACAGAAAAGCATGGTGTGTTAGTAAAAACATTTAATGGTCTATCCTACTGACTTTATAAAGAGTTATGCAATATTTAGGAACTGTAGGATTCTTAATGCTTGTGTGTATGCTCTTATATGTGTGTATGTGTTTGTTAGTGGTCCCTGTTTGTGGTTTAAAAACGTATAGCAGTCCTCCCTGATCTATAGTTTTGCTCTCTGAGGGGTTTCAGTCACCTGAGGTCAACAGTGGTCCAAAAATATTAAGTGGAAAATTCCAGAAGTAAACAATTCATAAGTTTTAAATTGCACGCCCTATTGTGATAAAATCTCTCCTGTCCCACTCCATACATGCCTTTGTCAAGATGTATCCATTACCTGTTCCTATATAGGAAAAAACATAGTATATATAGGGCTCTGTAGTGTCTACAGTTTCAGGCATCTACTAGGGGTCTTAGAATACATACCCCATGGATAAGGGGGTATAATGTTATACAAAACATTATATTGTGTAATGTTTTGGTTAGCTTCAGAGGGGAACTGGTGAATAGATATATAATCTGATATATTCATTGGATATTTTCACATTTCTTCCATCCATGTACTTCTTTTGAGTTTTTGAGTTTTCTTGGTTTTTTTTGTTTGTTTGTTTTTGTTTTTTTTTTTTTTTTGAGACAGAGTCTCACTCTGTTGCCCAGGCTGAGCGCAATGGCATGATCTCAGCTCACTGCAACCTCCGTCTCCCGGGTTCAAGCAATTCTCCTGCCTCAGCCTTCCAAGTAGCTGGGATTACAGGTGCCTGCCACCACGCCCGGCTCATTTTTGTATTTTTCGTAGAGACGGGGTTTCACCATGTTGACCAGGCTGGTCTCAAACTCCCGACCTCAGGTGATCCGCCCGCCTTGGGCTTCCAAAGTGCTGGGATTATAGGCGTGAGCCACTGTGCCCAGCTGAGTTTTCTTGTTTTATTTGCCAATTGTACTTTAAAATTTTCTTTTATGATACTTGTCAGTTGAGGAAAAGAAGCACTGTATTAGCCTGTATGTGTGCATAGGCAAAAACCTTTGACAACTTCATTCTTTTTTTAAAAAAAATAATTTACCCATTTATGCCTAGTGTTCTATTACTGGAATGCAAAGCTTGTGGGAGTTATTTACATCCTACTGCTCAAGGTCATTGCCAAGGTCTGATTTTCACAAAAAAAATTTTCAACCTCTGGCATAAATGAGTTAAGGATATAACTTAAACAGAACTTGTGAATGTTTTTTGGCTTCACCTTCCATCTTTAAATAACATCATAGTTTTGCATCAGAGATCTCAAATGATTTTACCTGGGGATAAACTTCTAGTCTTTTCATTGGTGTTGGTGGGACTGGGTTGCATTGGAACCAGATTCGGATTTTGGTATGTGATAGTTGTTTGTTTTGCTGTTTTCCCCTAGCCATAATATATACCTGAGTGCCTAGACATGATAAATGTTATCTTCCAGTTGTCCCGTTTTTCTTTAGGTGGAATTTTAATATATTTGATAACAAATTTAGTGAAACTCTTAATAATCTGTGATATTGATTTAAGTAAAAGGGAAAATGAAAAGTGCCCCACCAACTCTTTGTAGGTGTTATAGCATTTTCCATCATATGGTAAACACTAGGCCATTTTATTTTTTTACGTGAGTGTTCATAGTCGCTTTATTTGTAATAACCCCAAACTGGAAATCAAATTTCCATTAACAGGAGAATGGCTAAACAAATTATGGTGTATCTATAGAATGGAATACTAAATAGGACCAAACTATTGGTATACATAACATGGTGGCTCATGCCTGTAATCCCAGCACTTTGGGAGGCCAGGATGGGAGGACTGCTTGAGCCTAAGAGTTCAAGACCAGCCTGGGCAATATAGCAAGACCTCATCTCTACAAAAATAAAAAATTAACTAGGTGTGGTGGTTTACACCTGTGGTCCCAGTTACTCAGGAGGTTGAGATGGGAGGATCACTTGAGCCCAGGAGGTTGAGGCTATAGTGAACTGTGATCAGGCCATGGCACTCCAGCCTGGGCCACAGAGTGGGACGCCATGTCAAAAATAAATAAACAAATAAAATTCTAGAAAATGCAAACTACAGTGACAGAAACCAGATCAGTGGTTGCCCGGGGATACGAAGTAGGAATAAACAGCAGGGATTACAAAAGGGACACAAGGAAACTTTCCAAGATGGTGGATATATATGTTCATCATCTTGACTGTAGCAGTGGTTTCACCAATATACGTCAAAACTCATCAAACTGTACAATTTAAATATGCACAGTTATTATATGTCAATTATATCTCATTTAGGCTGTTAAAATAGCGCCACCTTTCACTCTCAAAACTATCTCAGTTTGAATGCTTGTAATATTCTATTTATTGATCTGGATGCTGGCTTAATGGATTTTTAAATCTGGGTGTTGATTTCATATTTATTCAGTTTGTGAAAACCCACTTAAAATATGTACATTTTTCTATATACATGTTAACTTCAACTCCTTTCCTCTCCACAAAAAGCCTGAAAGAATCCCTGAAAGGGACATGTAGAAAATGTCCCAACTGGACAGTAAATTACAGGGAGACAACACTGGATCATTTTAAATGTAGATCCTGGAAGTCTGTTGATTTGGATTTGAAATCCAGTGAAGGAAGATATTTTTTATTCTCCATTTGTTTTAAAAATACGCTGGCACAAAAGTAGGTGAAATTATATAACACAGACTTAATGAATGTATTATTTCTATTCTAATATATTCGATAGCTAAAAAGTTTTTAGGTAAAAAGCCAGAAAGATTCTATTAGTCCCAATTAGTCCTTTTAACAATCTTGTAGAGAAAATAATTCCCCTCTTACAGATGAGGAAGCTAAGGATTAGAGAGGTTTAGTAACCCAGCTCATGGCCAGAATGTCCAGAAGCAAAATTTCAGGCCTAGGCTTGCTTAACTTAGATACCTGAATTATTTTCTCCACATGACATTACACAACACATTTTAGAAGATTTTTGTTTAGCTTTTCAGATATATTTTGTGTTTTATGTTATATTTCTTTAAATATCAGCTATTTGGCCATATTTTATTGGAGGCTGGTGCTCTTTTCTAGGACTGCATACCCTTTTAAAAGCAAGTATGAATTTCACCTATATTTAAGCTATTCTAATATACCTCTCATTTTATAACTTTTTAAAGAACAATATACTCCAGATGTATTTCAGGATGGCTCTATAGCTTTCTGTGCTACCTTGACAACATAGTGCTATCTCTTCTTGTATTTCTCCCTTCATATAAGTGAATATTAGCAGAATTATGAATAAATTGGAAATTGTAAATGAATAGAAAAGTGGTCTTTAATTCGGTAAGAATTGGTAGTCTTTGGAAGTATTTTGAAATACTACTTTTAGATTTACAAGGAGGCAAAATCTCAACATGGAATGAATATTATAATTTCATAATTTTAACCCTATTATGTATAAGATTGACTATGGGTGTGTGTATGTATATACATATATATGTTATATATATATAATATATATATATACAGGTATTAATATGGACACTACTTTTTAGTACAAGTAAAAGGTTATAAGAAATATTTTAATCAAGTGAATCCAGAGCTTATTTTGGTGGTGATGGTGTAATTTATATGTTTGTGTGTGTATATGTGCATATGTGTGGGTTTAATCTCTCTGTGCTACTGTTATTATATACCATTCAATATCAGTAACTATAGCAAAGGGAGTTTGATGGTATTAGCAAGAACTTAGACACATTAAAAACCTGAAAAACAGCAAAATTGTATATACATATATTACTGACTTGTATTCCAAACAATCCTATCTATATCGCCTCAATTTTTTAAAATGCGTGGACAATTTATCTCTTTTTACAGTTTTTAAAATTCTTAACATTTTGGGATATTAAAATTTTGTATTACAAAGTTAGATAGAGACATTTTAAAGTTGATTTCTCTCCCCGTTGCCCTCCCCTCCACTCCTGCCAAATTTGACTCATGTAAAAGTTTTACATATGGAGAGACTAAATGTTTAAAATATCTAATATTTATACAATAGCTGATTAAATAATTTTTACCACTATCTTAATCTTTGTGCTTTTTCTACATACAAATTTTTATAGTCCATGGAGCATTTCACTTGTATATGTTTTATTCTATGGAATTATTCTATGCTTTTGTTCAGTAGTGTTCTACTAGATTCCTATACTTCCAAGTACTGTATAGTCTTTGTTTTCATACCTATTTGTGTTGCAAAACTAGGGGGTGACTATGTTAATTTGTCCCCTGAGATTCAGTTCAGCTAAGATTTATTGAACCTCTTCAGGCTGTATTACTTAGCATAAACTAATGCTGTTTCTTGCTGAAGTCTTAAAATAATAATAATAATGATTAATTATATGTCATCTTCTTAAATTTTTAAAGAATTAAAGTACTTTCGAATGTGTTTTTCCTAGTAAACTCAGGATACCAAATTACTCAGCTTTTAGCTTCTTCCTTTAGCATTCCTGCTGATCAGTGTAACATTAAATCATCCAGTTCAATTACTGTATTATTGGACTATGACTTTGAAAAACTAAATTAGATTTTATTAATTTTTTAATAGTTACTGATGATATACACACCCACACCCCCCCACACACACAACCACCCAGCCTGCCTTTGTGTTTGTAGTGTCTTCCATGGAAATTTAAATTGGGGAAGTTTCTCTCTAGACCAACAACTACCCTCTGGCTTTATTATCTAGAGTTTTCAGGAATGCCTGATGAAGTACTTCAGCTACATCTACCCTAAATCACAATGCTGTTGTCCTCTGATACTCTGAGCCATTCTTGTTTACCAATAAAGTGTGCACCATTCATTCATAGTATAATTTTTTGCCACACGTCATCTAAACATTACACATCAACTCTTGAATAGTGAAGTAATGGAGAGTTAACATATTTGGTACCCAAATGGGCCCAGCAGAGGATACCTTAACTTAAAGGAGGGATTTGACACTATAGTGGGACTGACCAAGATAGAGCAAAGATATTTTGGAGCTCCTCAGGTCTGGCCTTGCCCTATACGTACCTATGTTCCTAAAATTTCAGCACCTAAGAAATAATATCATTAAATGCATAACTTTAGTCATTAGAGATAGAAACATTTTTCTTTGTTTATAAATACCTGTGCATGCATGTGTGGGAGAGAGATTTTTGAGGAAACTCATTGGTATAAACCTCTGCTGAGGCAGAAGACCATGTATTTTGAATAATTTGCTGTACCAACCATACTTGGTTTTTGTTTGATCATTTTTATGCTTAAATAAAATCTGGAGTTTTAAAATTTATTACCTTATACCTGTTAGGAAAGAGCAAAGTGCCAGTTTTCTTAATATGGTGTGGCTGTGTCCCCACCCAAATCTCAATTTGAATTGTATCTCCCAGAATTCCCATGTGTTGTGGGAGGGACCCAGGGGGAGGTAATTGAATCATGGGGCCTGGTCTTTCCCATGCTATTCTCGTGATACTGAATAAGTCTTACAAGATCTGATGGGCTTATCAGGGGTATCCACTTTTGCTTCTTCATTTTTCTCTTGCCGTCACCATGTAAAAAGTGCCTTTTGCCCCCCACCATGATTTTGAGGCCTCCCCAGCCATGTGGAACTGTAAGTCCAATTAAACCTCTTTTTCTCCCCAGTCTCAGGTATGTTTTTATCAGCAGCATGAAAACAGACTAATTCATATCTCCTTCCAAGTTGACAGATAAACTTTTTTTTTTTTTTTCTTAGAATCTCACTCTGTGTTGCCCAGGCTGGAGTGCAGTGGCACAATGATGTCTCACTGCAGCCTTGACCTCTCCGGTCTCAGGTGATCCTCCCACCTCAGCCTCTCGAGTAGCTGGTACTACAGCCACATGCTACCACGCCTGGCTAATTTTTGTATTTTTTTGTAGAGACGTGGTTTTGCCATGTTGTCCAGGTTGATCTTGAACTCCTGGGCTCAAGAGATCTGCCCACCTCAGCCTCCCAAAGTGCTGGGATTGCAAGAGTGAGCCACTGCACCTGGCCAACAGATAAACTTTCAATTATTTGCATCACTTGAGAACAAGGAAATATCAATTGCAAAATGAACAGAAGAACAAATTCTTAAGTTGCAAATTTCTATTTACGTTATATTCACAGGTTAATACAAAAAGTTCTGAAACTAGAAAACAGAATATTTTTCTTTAAGAGATGGATTTATTTCATCAAAGAAATTGAGCAGTTAATTATTTTTACCCATCTTCACACAGTGACATTTGGTCTTAAATACCATTTTAATTATGTGCTTTAAAAAATCAATTCAATTTAACTTTATTTTAAAAAATACTTTTTGTGAGCACAAGCAAAGCGACCTCTTAATGCCCGGATATGATGAAATGTGGATGTAGCATGAAATGTGGATGTAGCACTTGTTGGTACGCAAATAGTTAAAACTCTGGTGTTGTCTTTTCTAGGTGTTTAGCAAAGATTTTTCTGTATTCTAGAGTTCCTTGTCAACTGTGTGATCATAGAATCATGGGAGGCTTGAGCTCTTCTAGGCACTGTTTGAAATATTGTAATATATACCGTAGTTTAAGTATGTGCTGTTTTGCAGATAGCCCTCATTTCATGCAGAGTCCTGTATTTAAATAACTCAGCTCATTGCTATTCTAAGTAGTGCTTTTGCAGTCAAACATCTGAAAGGCGATTGACTTTTTTCCTATAGCACCATAATTTATAAGAAAACGTAAAATGAAAAGACTAGACCAAGATGACTCTGGTACATGGTTGTAATCTTAATATCAGTTTAGAGAGTAAAGACTAAGTCTGTTCAGAATAGACTGTTTAACCAACTGATCAGCTGGCATTTCATATAACTTCATGGTTCTTGTGGGTATTTTTTTTTTTGCTGTTTTTTATCTTTATGTTTAGGTGTTGGGTGTCTTTGATTTTATGTCTTTTGAGAAATTTATGATCCTATGCTTTATTTATGACACTAGTCTCAGCTTAGGCAATTGATTGAAATACGATATAGGGAAATTTAGTATGCATTTTTTAACAGCTTAAATTGGAAAAACGAACCAACAATGTTAATGTGGAATTGTTTTGGAGCAAGGTAAGAAGGGAACAGTTGGTTAATTTCTTTCTATTTCTATTAGTCTTTTATTGTTAAAATCTTGTTTATTTGACATAATTTGCTTTTGGAGATTAGTAGTGTATTATGCTTTAAAGTTGTGAAGGAAGATTGTAATTCATTGAAATTATATATGTAGAAAACAAATTTGTAAACTGTAGAGTGCAATGCAAATACAAATTTTATATCAAATATACTTGAGGCAAGTATTTTATTAATATGCCACCAAAAAATAAATGGGATGCAATGTTAGTGTTGCTGAGGATATTAGTGAATGATAACCTGCACATGGTAGGCTGTGGTGAATAAATGACCAGGTTGAAATTATAGAGGAATTATTCAGAGGGAAACATTAATACATTTCCCTTAATGTGGCTGTACCATGGCAAACCTCAATTCTTATGGGATCAATTTAGTTGTCTAACTCATATTCCTTTAATTTAGAGTTGGAAAATTATTTTCTTCATCTATATTGATCTGTCAGTTGCATGAATTAGATTTTATTAACCAAGTTGAAAATGAATTCAGTTTTTGAAAATGTTTTTAAAGGCCTAGATTTAAAACTCTATAGAATTACTATATTGTTTTCAGGCTCACTATAGAGTATCCTTCTTCTAGAGTCAGTGGAATTTTATTTTCTTTACAAAGCGTGTGAAATACAACTTCTAGTTATTTGACACCATTTTTACTTCAAGACCAAAAATATTACTAACTTTACAGCTTTACTTTCAAAACTACCAATGTTTGTTGGACTTTGAATTCTTGGAGTATGGCAAAGATGAAAAGGGGGAGAGTTAGGTGATGGGTTGACCTTTGCATACAATGCAGAATCAAATCTAAAAAAACAGTCAGGGTAATTCTTGACAGGTCAAAGGAGCCTAAGAGGAAAAATAGAAGATGCTATTACAAATTTGGGTCTGAATTTCTCAGTGTGTATCTGTTTATGGAAAAGGACTATATATTATTAAACATGGTTATCTTATGGTCAAAACCTTGTAGTAATAAAATAAATTTGAGCACTGGCAGTGCAGCTTGGTTGGTGTATAGATAGAGGTGATGGCAAGTAGATGTTGTTCTGTTTGATACTGAAGCATTCTGGCCACAAGTTGAGGACATATGGAACACTGGGTGGAATTGCAAATTTTTCTTAAATGTCAAAGTTTCCCTAACCCTACAAAATGTAGTTGTGGAAACTAGGATAAGGCAGTTGTCATGTTTTTGCCTTTTCTTCCTCTGTGGTGTCTATGGAAAGAATAACCAGCAAAGATTTTTATGGTGTTAAGCTAACCGATAGCCTTAAATGTCTGATTTAGGGGTAACTTGAAGTAATTTTTGGAAATAGGGCAGAACCGAGATTAACAGAATCTTGTAGTTTATAGACTCATAATGGAAGGGTGAGACATTTGTAAAAATAGTCTATCTCCAGGAGAAATAATAAATGCCAATAAACAGAGAAAGATGTTCAACCTCACTAATAATCAAGAAATGTAAAATAAAACAGTATATACTACTTCTTATCTGACAGATTGAATTAGAAGGCTTGTTGGCAGAGTATGAGAAAATAAGCCCAGTCACGCATCTTTAGTGGAGTGTAAATTGGCAGCAGTCTTCTAGGATATAGTTTCTTTGCCTCCTTAAACCAGCGGTCTTCTTAGCCTCCTTTGGTGTGAGGACCCATGTCAGCAGGACCTCCTATCCGCCAAACTCATGGAGGCTTTGACTCCTACTGCTTCTGGGCTCAGGACATGGGGGACAAAGGGGGCAGAATCTCTATCCTCAGTAATTGCTTGGAGGAATTAGGTAGCAAGCCCAGAAGTTCAAGAGGCAAACTTTGCCCAAGGATAGGCAGGAGATAGGAAAAGACTGGCAGATGATTCCTTTCTTCTTTCTTCCTTTTCTGCTGGTTCTGAGCTACATTGGTCCATAGCTTGACTGGAAAGGATCCTATGTGACCTAGGTCACTCAAGCCAGTACCATCTTTTGTTTGCTTTTCCTCCTCTCCTGCCACACCCCCGTTTTCCTCTCATCCTTCATATTCTGGGATTTTACTTTCCAAGAATTCCCTAGCTTGGGAGCTTTGCCTCAGGTTTTGTTCTTTAGGGCTCAGTAGCTAACAATCCCATTTTTGAGACTGAAAATATCTGCAGGTTTTAGAAGATTTATGTACATGTTTACATTGCAGCATTGTTTGCTTTACTGAAAAATTAGAAACAATCTAAGTGGATCTCAATAGGGGAATGGTTAAATAATGATATATCATACAGTGAAATACTATCCAGCAATAAAAAGAATGACATGGAAAGTTGTTCATGGTGTATTAAGTGAGATAAAGTGCAGGTCAGTATGTTTAGATTGATCTCATTTTGGGAAATTAAGCCCTTTATTTTATTTTTTTAGAGACAGGGTCTTGCTGTCACCCAGCTGCGGTGCAGTAGCGTGATCATAGCTCCCTGCAGCCTCAAACTCCTGGGCTTAAGTGGTCTTCCTGCCTCAGCCTCCTGAGTAGCTAGGGACTACCAGCATATACCGCCATGTCCAGCTAATTTAAGGTTTTTTGTTTGTTCTTGTGTTTTTTTTTTTTTGCAGAGATGGAGTCTAACTATATTGTCCAGTTTGATCTTGAATTCCTGGGCTCAAGTGATCCTCCCACCTCAGCCTCCCAAAGCCCTGGGATCACAGGCATGAGCTACCCTGCCTGGCCTACTTTTCACTTTATATACTTCTATAAGATTAAATTTTTTTTTTTTTTTTTTTTTTTTTTTTTGCATGTTGAATATCGATGAAGCAATGGAAAAATAATTTGCCACATGCTGGGTGTGGTAGCATGTGTTTGTAGTCCCAGCTACTCGGAAGGCTGAGATAGGAGGATCACTTGAATACAGGAATTTTAGTGCAGCCTCGGAAACATAGTGATACCTTGGCTCTAAAAAAATAAAAGATATAAAAGAATTTGCTACTTAAAGATATAGGCACTGAAATAATTATTAAAAATGGAGAACAAATATGTTTAAGAGATAGAAAACTAGAGTCCTTAGACTCTAGTGTTAATCTTTGGGGATCATATAGGAACTAAAATTTAAACTTTATTGTAGATGTTTTTACAGATACATCTATACATATTTATATAGATATATATGGGTTTACCTTAAACTGGGGCATTATTCTAAGTGCTTTATATGTATTATCTTATTTACTGGTCACAATAACTCTTTGAGGTAGGTGCTGTTGTTATTCCTTTTCCACAGACAGGGAACCAAAGCCTAGAAAACTTTAAGAAAGAAAAAAACAAAACCATGCTTGATGTTGTATATACTTATAATGACAGCAGATAAAGTTTTTGACATTCATGAGCTTTATAATGGACATTTTGTGCATAGGCAAACTATTAAAGGTAAATTTTAATGAATTTTATCCCAATTGTTTTAATAATAAAACAAATTATTTAAAAAATATAAATACACCCAATAATAAGTCATTGATTTCATTCTCCAGCAAGTCAAAGAAACAAGCAAGTGTTGGGAAAGTGTCAAGCTCTTATTGCATGAACATTATAATCAAACTGCCAGACCACCTACCAAATAGTAAATATTAGTTTGGTGCAAAAGTAATAGGCAAAATCACAATTACTTTTGTACTAACCTAGTAAATATTTTAATAGAAACGTGGCCACAAATAGTCCCAGAAAATTCCTTTGACTATGTTATGTTTACATTTCAATTTTATGTTGTTGGTTTGTTGCTTTAACAGCGATTATAATTAGAATAAAAATACGCCAATACTGTAATTTTAATATTTTGAGTCAAAGCTTACTAAATTAAACTTTTACAAAAATAGTATCTGAAGTAAATATATGCAGTTTACCCACTTTATTTTTTCTTTTTAAAAATTTTTATTTTAGGTTTAGGGGTACATGTGAAGGTTTGTTACATTGATAAACACATATCACAGGGATTTGTTGTACATATTATTACATCACCCAGGTATTAAGCTCAGTACCCAATAATTATCTTTTCTGCTCCTCTCCCTCCTCCCGCCCTCACCCCTCAAGTAGACTCCAGTATCTGTTGCTTCCTTCCTTGTGTTCATAAGTTCTTATGTAGCTCCCACTTATAAGTGAGAACATATGGTATTTGGTTTTCTGTTCCTGTGTGTGTTTGCTAAGGATGATAGCCTCCAGCTGTATCCATGTTCCTGTAAAAGGCATCTCATTCTTTTTAATGGCTCCATAATATTCTGTGATGTATGTGTGCTGCATTTTCTTTATCCAGTCTGTCATTGATAAGCATTTAGGTTAATTCCATGTCTTTGCTATTGTGAACAGTGCTGCAGTGAACATTCATATTCATGTGTCTTTGGGTAAAATGCTTTATATTCCCCCGGGTATATACCCAGTAATGAGATTGCTGGGTTGAATGACAGTTCTGTTTTTAGCTCTTTGAGGAATTGCCATCCTGCTTTCCTCAATGGTTGAACTAATTTACACTCCCACCAACAGTGTATAAGGGTTTCCTTTTCTCTGAAACCTCACCAGCATCTGATATTTTTTTTGAGTTTTTCATAATGGTCATGTTGACTGGTGTTGTGTCCGGAATTGGTGGGTTCTTGGTCTCACTGACTTCAAGAATGAAGCCGTGGACCCTCGCGGTGAGTGTTACAGCTCTTAAGGTGGCGCGTCTGGAGTTGTTCGTTCCTTCTGATGTTCGGATGTGTTCGGAGTTTCTTCCTTCTGGTGGGTTTGTGGTCTCGCTGGCTCAGGAGTGAAGCTGTAGACCTTCGCAGTAAGTGTTAACAGCTCTGAAGGTGGCGCGTCTGGAGTTGTTCGTTCCTCCTGGTGGGCTCATGGTCTCACTGGCTTCAGGAGTGAAGCTGCAGACCTTCACGGTGAGTGTTACAGCTCATAAAAGCAGTGTGGACCCAAAGAGTGAGCAGTAGCAAGATTTACTCTTTGCAAAGAGCGAAAGAACAAAGCTTCCACAGTGTGGAAGGGGACCCGAGCGGGTTGCCGCTGCTGGCTCCGGCAGCCTGCTTTTATTCTCTTATCTGATCCCACCCACGTCCTGCTGATTGGTAGAGCCGAGTGGTCTGTTTCGACAGGGCGCTGATTGGTGCGTTTACCATCCCTGAGCTAGACATAAAAGTCCTCCACGTCCCCATCAGATCAGTTAGATACAGAGCATCGACACAAACGTTCTCCAAGGCCCCACCAGAGCAGCCAGACACAGAGTGTCGATTGGTGCATCCACAAACCTCGAGCTAGACACAGGGTGCCGATTGGTGTGTTTACAATCCCTGAGCTAGACCTAAAGGTTCTCTACATCTCCACCAGACTCAGGAGCCCAGCTGGCTTCACCCAGTGGATCCCGCACTGGGGCTGCAGGTGGAGCTGCCCGCCAGTCCTGCACCGTGCGCTCTCACTCCTCAGCCCTCGGGTGGTTGATGGGACTGGGCGCTGTGGAGCAGGGGGTGGCGCTTGTCGGGGAGGCTCAGGCTGCACAGGGGCCCATGGAGGGGGTGGGAGGCTCAGGCATGGCAGGCTGCAGGTCCCAAGCGCTGCCCCGCGGGAAGGCAGCTAAGGTCCGGTGAGAAATCGAGCACAGTGCCGGTGGTTCGGCACTGCTGAGGGACCCAGTACACCCTCCGCAGCCGCTGGCCTGGGTGCTAAGGCCCTCACTGCCCAGGGCCGGCAGGGCCGGCCGGCTGCTCCGAGTGAGGGGGCCCACCAAGCCCACGCCCATCTGGAATTCCAGCTGGCCCACAAGCGCCGTGCGCAGCCCCGGTTCCCGCTTGTGCCTCTCCCTCCACACCTCCCTGCAAGCTGAGGGAGCCGGCTCCCGCCTTGGCCAGCCCAGAAAGGGGCTCCCACAGTGTAGTGGTGAGCTGAAGGGCCCCCCAAGTGCTGCCAAAGTGGGAGTCCAGGCAGAGGAGGTGCCGAGAGGGAGCGAGGGCTGTGAGGACTGCCAGCATGCTGTCACCTCTCAGTGTCAGATGGTATCTCATCGTGGATTTGATTTGCATTTCTCTAATGATCAGTGATGTTGAGCTTTTCTGTCATCCTTCTTGGCCACATGTATATCTTCTTTTGAAAAGTGTCCATGTCCTTTGCCTACTTTTTAATGGGGTGGTTTTTCGCTTGTTGATCTGTTTAAGCTCTTTATAGATGCTGTATATTAGAGCTTGTCAGATGTATAGTTTTCAGATATTCTCTCCCGTTCTGTAGATTGTCTGTTGATAGTTTCTTTTTCTGTGCAGAAGCCTTAAGTTTAATTAGATCCCATTTGTCAAGTTTTGCTTTTGTTGCAATTGCTTTTGGTTTCTTTGTCATGAAATCTTTGCTGTATCCAGGATGGCATTGCCGAAGTTGTCTTCCAGGGTTTTTATGGTTTTGGGTTTAACATTTAAGTTTTAATCCATCTTGAATTGATTTTTGTATATAATGTAAGGAAGAGGTTCAGCTTCAGTCTTCTATATATGGCTAGCCAGTTATCCCAGCACCATTTATTGAATAGGAAGTCTTTTCCTCATTGCTTGTTTTTGTCAGCTTTGTCAAAGATCAGATGGTTGTAGATGTGAGGCCTTATTTCTGGTCTCTCTATTCGGTTCCATTGGTCTATATGCCTGTTTTTATACCAGTACCATGCTGTTTTGGTCACTGTAGCCTTGTAGTATAGTTTGAAGTTGGGTAATGTGATTTCTCTGGCTTTTTTCTTTTTGCTTAGGATTGTCTTGGCTATTTGGGCCCCCTTTTTAGTTCCATATAAAATTTAAAATAATTTTTTTAGTTCTGTGAAGAATGTCATTGGTAGTTTGATAGGAATAGCATTTAATCTGTAAATTGCTTTGGGTAGTGTAACCATTTTAATGATATTGATTCTTCTTGTCCATGAGCATGGGATGTTTTTTCATTTGTTTGTGTCTGATTTCTTTGAGCAGTGTTTTGTAATTCTCATTGTAGAGCTCTTTCACCTCCTTGGTTAGCTATTTCCTAGGTACTTTGTTTATTTTTTTGTGACAATTGTGAATGGGATTGCTTTTCTGATTTAGCTCTTCATTGTGTTGGTGGTGATGTATAGGAATACTAGTAATTTTTATACATTGATTTTGTATCCTGCAACTTTGCTGAAGTTGTTTATCAGCTGAAGGAGCTTTGGGGCCAAGACTATGGGGTTTTCTAGATGTGGAATCATGCCGTCTGCAAACAGAGATAGTTTGACTTCCTCTCGTACTATTTGAATGCGCTTTCTTTCTTTTTCTTGCCTGATTGCTCTGGCCAGGACTTCCAATACTGTGTTGAATAGAAGTGGTGAGAGTTGTGCCGATTTTCAAGGGGAGTGCTTCCAGCTTTTGCTCAGTTAGTATAATGTTGGCTGTGGTTTTGTCATAGATGGCTCATACTATTTTGAGGTCTGTTTCCTCAACACCTAGTTTATTGAGAGTTTTTAACATGAAGCAATGTTGAGTTTTATCAAAATCCTTCTCTGCATCTATTGAGATAATATGGTTTTTTCTTTAGTTCTGTTTATGTGATGAATCACATTTATTGATTTGCATATGTTGAACCAACCTTGCCATCCCAGGGATGAAGCCTACTTGATCATGGTGGATAAGCTTTTTGATGTGCTGCTGGATTCAGTTTGCCAGTATTTTGCTGAGGATTTTGCACTGATGTTCATCGAGGATATTGGCCTGAAATTTTCTTTTTTTGTTGTGTCTCTGCCAGGTTTTGGTATCAGGATGATGTTGGCCTCGTGGAATGAGTTAGGGAGGACTCCCTTCTTTTCAGTTTTTTTGAAATAGTTTCGGTAGAAATGGTACCAGCTCTTCTTTGTACCTCTGATAGAATTCAGCTGTGAATCTGTCTGGTCCTGGGGTTTTTTCATTGGTAGACTACTTATTGCTACCTCAACTTCAGAGCTCGTTATTGGTCTTTTCAGAGATTCAGTTTCTTCCTGGTTCATTCTTGGGAGAGTATATGTGTTCAGGAATTTATCCATTTCTTGTAGAGTTTTTAGTTTATATGCATAGAGGTATTTGTAATATTCTCTGATGGTTGTTTGTATTTCTGTGGGGTCAGTGGTAATATCTCATTATTTCTGATTGTGTTTATTTGAATCTTTTTTCTTTTTTATTCTAGCTAGCAGTCTATTTTATTAATTTTTTCAAAAAACCAGCTTCTGGATTCATCAATCTTTTGAATGAGTTTTATGTCTCTATATCCTTCAGTCCAGCTCCGATTTTGGTTATTTCTTGACTTCTGCTAGCTTTGGGATTTGTTTGCTCTTGGTTCTCTATTTCTTTTAGTTGTTATGTTAGGTTGTTAACTTGAGATCTTTCTAACTTTTTGATGTGGGCATTTTAGTGCTATAAATTTCCCTCTTAACACTGCCTTAGCTGTGTCCTAGAGATTCTGGTACATTGTATCTTTGTTCTCATTAGTTTCAAAGAACTTCTTGATTTCTGCCTTAATTTCATTATTTACCCAAAAGTTATTCAGGAGCAGGTTATTTAATTTCCATGTAATTATATGGTTTTGAGTGAATTTCTTAGTCTTGGGTTCTAATTTAATTGTGCTGTGGTCCGAGAGACTGTTTGCTATGATTTCAGTTTAGCATTTGCTGAGGAGTGTTTTACTTCTGATTATGCGACCGATTTTAGAGTAAGTGCCATGTAGCATTGAGAAAAATGCATATTCTGTTGTTTTGGGATGGAGAGTTCTGTAGATACCTATCAGGTCCATTTGATCCAGAGCTGAGTTCAGGTCCTGAATTTCTTTGTTAATTTTTCATCTCAATGATCTATCTAATATTGTCAGTGGGGTGTTAAAGTCTCCCACTATTATTGTGTGGGGGTCTAAGTCTCTTTAAAGGTCTCCAAAAACTTGTTTTATGAATCTGGGTGCTCCTGTGTTGGGTGCATATATATTTAGGATAATTAGCTCTTGTTGAATTGAACCCTTTACCATTATGTAAAGCCCTTTATCTTTTTTGATCTTGATGATTTAAAGTCTGTTGGAAACTAAGATTGTAACTCCTTTTCTTCTCTGTTTTCTATTTGCCTGGTAAACTTTCCTCCATCCCTTTATTTTGAGCCTGTGTGAGTCATTGCATGTGAGATGAGTCTCTTGCAGACAGCATACCAATGGATCTTGGTTCTTTATCCAGCTCGCCACACTGTGTCTTTTAATTGAGGCATTTAGCCCATTTACTTTTTTTTTTTTTTTTTTGAGAGAGAGTCTCACTGTGTTGTCCAGGCTGGAGTGCCGTGGCACGATCTTGGGTCACTGCAACCTCTGCCTCCCAGGTTCAAGTAATTCTCCTGCCTCAGCCTCCCAAATAGCTGGGACTACAGGCCTGTGCCACCACACCCAGCTAATTTTTGTATTTTTAGTAGAGATGGGGTTTTACCATATTGGCCAGGCTAGTCTCAAATTCTTGACCTCAAGTGATCCGCCTGCCTCAGCCTCCCAAAGTTTTTGGATTACAAGTGTGAGCCACTGTGCCCAGCCTACCCCATTTACATTTAAGGTTAGTATTGTTATGTGTGGATTCGATCCTGTCATCATGATGCTACCTGGTTATTTTGCAGACTTGTTTTTGTGGTTGCTTCGTAGTGTCACTGGTCTGTGTACTTCAGTGTGTTTTTGTAGTGGCTGGTAATGGTTTTTCCTTATCATATTTAGTGCTTCCTTCAGGAGCTCCTACAAGGAGCTCCTGCAAGGCATGTTGGGTGGTAACGAAGTCCCTTAGCATTTACTTTTCTGAAAAGGATCTTATTTCTCCTTTGCTTATGAAGCTTAGTTTGGTTGGATATGAAATTCTAGGTTGGAATTAGTTTTCCTTAAGAATGTTAAATATTGGCCTCAGATCTCTTCTGGCTTGCAGGGTTTCCATTGAGAGGTCCACTGCTAGTGTGATGGGCTTCCCTTTGTAGATTACCTGGCCTTTCTCTCTGGCTGCCTTTAACATTTTTTCTGTCATTTCAACCTTGGAGAATCTGATGATTATGTGTCTTGGAGATGATGATCTCGTGAGATATCTTACTGGGGTTCTCTGCATTTCCTGAATTTGAGTGTTGGTCTGTCTAGTAAGGTTGGGGAAGTTCTCAAGGATAATATCCTGAAATATGTTTTCCAAATTGGTTCCCTTCTCCCTAGCTCTTTCAGCTACACCAGTCAGTCATAGATTTGGTCTTTTTATATAATCCCATATTTCTCAGAGGTTTTGTTCATTACTTTTTACTTTTTTTTCTCTATTTTTGTCTGCTTGTCTTATTTCAGAAACATAGTCTTCAAGCTCTGAAATTGTTTCCTCCACTTGGTCTGTTCTGCTATTAATACTTGCAATTGTATTATTAAATTCTTGTATTGTGTTTTTCAGCTCTGTCAGGTTGGTTGCATTCTTCCCTATCTTGGATATTTTGTTTGTCAGCTCCTGCAATGTTCTATTATGGTTTTTAGCTTCCTTGAATTGAGTTAGAATGTGCTCCTTTAGCTCAGTGGAGTTCATTTTTATCCACGTGGTGAGGGCTTTTTCTGTTGTTTCAGCCATGTCAGCCTCAGCCACATTCCAAACCCTTGCTGGAGCGGCAATGTTGTCATTTGGAGGAGAGAGGCCACTCTGGCTTTTTGAGTTTTCAGTGTTTTTCTGCTAATTCCTTCTTATCTTTGTAGGCATACTACCTAAATCTTTGAGGTTGCTGACCTGTGGATGGGATTTTTGGTTTTTGTTGTTTTGTTTTTTAAGAGTCTGGCCACTTTTTTGTAGGGCTGCTGTGGTTTGCTAGGTATCCACTCCAGTCTGTAGTTGCCTCAGATTTTCCAATACCTGGAGATATCACCAGCGAAGGCTGTGAAACAACAAAGATGGCAGCCTGCCCCTTCCTCTGGGAGCTCCATCCCAGGGAGGGTACAGACCTGTTGCTGACCTGAATGCACCTGTAGGAGGTAGCTGGAGACCCTGGTTGGGAGGTCTCACCCAGCCAGGAGGAATGGGATCAGGGACCTGCTTAAAGAAGCAGTCTAGCCCCACTTTCATAGAGCAGCCATGCTGTGCTGGGGTACTGTTTCTGCGACCTGTTGGGTTGGGCTGTCCAAAGCCTGGAGACTGGAACGGCTAAGTTGCTAAAACAGCAAAGATGGTAGCCTGCCCCTACCCTAGGAACTTTGTTCCAGGAAGTTTTCAAACTTCTGTCAGCCAGAGAACAATGGTGGGAGTGGCTTGAGGCCCCTGTTGGTAAGTCCCACCCAGTCAAGAGGAACAGGTCAGGGACCCATTTAAGGAACATCACACACGGGGTCCTGTTTTGGGGTGGGGGGAGGGGGGAGGGATAGCATTAGGAGATATACCTAATGTTAAATGACGAATTAATGGGTGCAGCACACCAGCATGGCACATGTATACATATGTAACAAACCTGCACGTTGTGCGCATGTACCCTAAAACTTAAAGTATAATTAAAAAAAAAAAAGGAAGCAGTCTGGTCATGCTTTTGTAGAATAGCCGTGCTGTGCTGGGGTACTGCTTCCATCCCTAAATGGTTTGGACTCTCCTAAGCCCACAGGCTGGAACCAGTTTACCAGCTTTAAATGTTTTTTTGAGGTCGTATGTGTTTGATATTTTCCCTTTGTAAAATTTAAGAGTATATATCTAGATGTGTAACAATCTTTTCCCTGTATAAGCATCACTCATTTAATAGAATTTAGAAGAAGATGAATTTATGGATTAAATAACAAATTGACTTTAATTTTTTCTCATCTTCATGGAACTTGAGAAACTTGACATTTCACATAGATTGCCAGAGACTACCAAACCCATTTTGCTGTGTAGGTTATAAACTAAAATGAATGTGGGAGAACATTTTAAAATATACTAACAACTACTAGTGAGAGCCCTTGTCCTAGTAAACAGACCCTTATACTGGGACTATAATTGTCACAAAGGCCCAGTTTCTCATTTGCCTATCATCATCAGGATGTTCATTAGCTGTGTGTGAGTTGCAAGACCTAATTGGAGCTGAGTTTCCTTAGCTATGCTAGAATTGAATGTTTCAGTCTATGGCTTTATGAACTGCTATTGCTATGCAAGGATACCTTTAACAAACGGGTCAGATATACTTAGGGGAGAATGTTAGTAAATAGAACAGTAATTATAATTATGGAGAAAGTGCAAAAAGAGTTAAATTACTGACCGTGGTTTCAAATTTAGAAACATTAAGGTGAACTGGAGCCAAATTACTAAAATATTAGAGATTTCTCTTGAATAACGGGAATATTTTATCTATTAGACTACTAGATTGTCTAATGAACCTATCATTTTCAGCGTCTTATGAATAACTTTAGTGCTTTATAATATGAATTATTTTTAGTGTTTTATACTAGTGAGGTCTTGAAAAAATATCATTACTTTTATTAGAACTTTGAGGTTCTAATAAAACTTCTAATAAAACTTTCTAATAAAACCTTTAAAAAATTTGTTGCCTTCTAAGTGTGATTTTACTGCATATGGAGATAAACAGTTTTATAATGGAACATATGCCTTTTTTTAATAATGAAGGTTAATAGGAAAATGACAAAGGTTTTATGCCAGACTTTTTAGGAATCATTATTTAAATCTAAGTTATTAGTTCTTTGCAGGTCCTTTGTAGTATGTACTTCTCTTCCCAATATTATGAATCCAGACTTATCTCTAACTTTACACACTGTAAATATGATTGCCATTTGATATTTTCATTGCCCCTCAACTATGGTGGGTTTATTATGCCTTTTTTTAACTCATGCTGTTTTCTGAAATGCCTTTATTACTGTTCCTACCTATGGTTTGTTTTTTTTTTTAAGCCCTGGTTAATTCCTGTTTATTCCATGAAGCCTTCAGTCCACACTACCTTCTCCGTTTCTGCAAATGAATCACATTTATTGTTTATGGCAAATGTTTTAATATTTGATCTTGTCTTATATTGTTTCTTGTCTGTATTATATGACAACATACCTAAATTCCTGGTTATACTAAATGTCTTGATAGCAGGTGTCTTGAGAGACAATTTGACTTCCTCCCTTCCTATTTGAATACCCTTTATTTCTTTCTCTTGCCTGATTGTCCTGGCCAGAACTTCCACTACTATGTTGAATAGGAGTGGTGAGAGGGGGCATCCTTGTCTTGCACCAGTTTTCAAAGGGAATGCTTCCAGCATTTGTCCATTCAGTATGATATTGGCTGTGGGTTTGTAATAAATAGCTCTTATTATTTTGAGATACGTTCCATCGATACCTAGTTTATTGAGAGTTTTTAGCATCGAAAGCCTTTTCTGCATCTATCGAGATAATCATGTGGTTTTTGTCATTGGTTCTGTTTATGTGATGGATTACGTTTATTGATTTGCATATGTTGAACCAGCCTTGCATCCCAGAGATGAAGCCAACTTGATTGTGACGGATAAGGTTTTTGATATGCTGCTGGATTCGGTTTGCTAGTATTTTATTGAAGATTTTTGCATCGATGTTCATCAGGGATACTGGCTTGAAATTTTCTTTTTCTGTTGTGTGTCTGCCGGGTTTTGATATCAGGATGATGCTGGCCTCATAAAATGAGTTAGAGAGGTTTCCCTCTTTTTCTCTTGTTTGGAATAGTTTCAGAAGGAGTGTTAGCAGCTCCTTTTTGTACCTCTGGTAGATTTCAGCTGTGAATCCATCTGGTTCTGGGCTTTTTTGGTCGGTAGGCTATTAATTACTGCCTCAATTTCAGAACTTGTTATTGGTCTATTCAGGGATTCAACTTCTTCCTGATTTAGTCTTGGGAGGGTGTATGTGTCCAGGAATTTATCCATTTCTTCTAGATATTCTAGTTTATTTGCGTAGAGGTGTTTATAGTATTCTCTGATAGTAGCTTGTATTTCTATAGGATCAGTGGTGATATCCCCTTCATCATTTTTCATTGTGTCTATTTGATTCTTCTCTCTTTTCTTCATTAGTCTTGCTAGCAGTCTACTTTGTTAGTCTTTT
Organism: Symphalangus syndactylus; assembly: GCF_028878055.3. Lineage (NCBI taxonomy): Eukaryota > Metazoa > Chordata > Mammalia > Primates > Hylobatidae > Symphalangus > Symphalangus syndactylus. The sequence continues at coordinate 125,286,855 of NC_072441.2, read as the reverse complement.
CAAAAAATCAGCTCCTGTATTCATTTGTTTTTTGAAGGATTTTTCATGTCTCTATCTCCTTCAGTTCTGCTCTGATCTTAGTTATTTCGTGTCTTCTGCTAGCTTTTGAATTTGTTTGCTCTTGCTTCTCTAGTTCTTTTTATTATTATTATTATTATTATTATTATTAAATTTTTTGAGATGGAGTCTCACTCTGTTGCCCAGGCTGGAGTACAGTGGCATGATCTCGGCTCACCACAACCTCCGCCTCCTAGGTTTCAAGTGATTCTCCTGCCTCAGCCTCCCAAGTAGCTGGGATTACTGGCACATGCCACCCTGCCCAGCTAATTTTTGTATTTTTAGTAGAGACGAGGTTTCGCTATATTGGGCCAGGCTGGTCTCAATCTCCTGACCTCGTGATCTGCCCGCGTCGGCCTCCCAAAGTGCTGGGATTACAGGTCTGAGCCACCCACATAGTTGTTTTAATTGTGATTTTAGGGTGTCCATTTTAGATCTTACCCGCTTTCTCCTGTGGGCATTTAGTGCTATACATTTCCCTCTAAACACTGCTTTAGCTGTGTCGCAGAGATTTTGGTACGTTGTGTCTTTGTTCTCATTGTTTTCAAAGAACTTATTTATTTCTGCCTTAATTTCGTTATTTACCCATTAGTCATTCAGGAGCAGGTTGTTCAGATAGAAATGATCCCTGAAAGTATAGTCTTTCCTAGTTTCTTTAAATGTAGTTTACTGAACACATTTTTTCATTTTTCTCTGCTTTTTAAATTGAGACATTAAAATTCACCCACTATGTTCTCCCATTTAAGTGTACAATTCAGTGGTTTTTAGTATATTCATGAAGTTGTACAACCATCATTATAATTCATCTTAGAACATTTTCATCCCCTCAAAAAGAAACTCCATACCCTTTAGCTCTTAGTTTCAGTCTCCTCATTTCCCTCAGCCCTAAGCAACCATTAATCTAGTTTCTGTTTCTATAGATTTGCCTATTCTGGTTTCAAATGGAATAATATCACATGTAGTCTTTTATGACTGACTTTTTTTATTAGTATGTTTTCAGGGTATTCTTTCACATTGTAGCATGTATCAATACTTCATTCCTTTTTATGGATGAATAGTGTTCTGTTGTGTGGATATGCCACATTTTGTTTATCCATTCATCTTTTTTTGGACATTTGGGTTCTTTCCACCTTTTGGCTATTTTGAATAATGTTGCCGTGAACATTTGTGTGCAAGTTTTTGTGTGTACATATATCTTTATTTTTAATGGATATATATCCAGGAGTGGAATTGCTGGATCAAATGGTAATTCTGTGTTTAACTTTGAAGAACCATTGGACTGTCTTCTAATATGGCTACAACATTTTACAGTCCTGTCAACAGTGTATGAGGGTTCTGATTTATTTTCTGTCTTTTTGATTAGAGCCATCCTAGTGGGTCTGAAATGGTATCTTATTGTGATTTCAGTTTGCACTTCCCTGATGACTGATGATATTGACCACCTTTTAATGTACACATTGGCCATTTGTATATCTTTTTTAAGTTACATTTCCCTTTCTTCCCTTGTTGTAAGCTTGTAATCTCATTATTAGAATGAATTTATTGGTTATTTAGACTAATTTTCTGTCTCTAGATTATTCTAACGTACAGTCTTTTAGCTTCTATTGAAAGACTCTTAATGATGGGAAATTTACTATTTGTGAAGAAATTGGCCCAATTTTTGAAGAACTCCAGTTGTTAGAAGCTTCTTTTTATATTAAGCCAAAATTTATTTCACTGTTTTGGTATCGTTATTGTTTTCTAATCTGTTATATTTTGCTTTTTATTCCCACATAGACTATGTTCAGTTTTTTATATGAGTCTTTCAGAAGTTTTTTTTTGTTTGTTTGTTTTGTTTTGTTTTGACAGAGTCTTACTCTGTCGCCCAGGCTGGAGTGCAGTGGCGCGATCTCGGCTCACTGCAAGTTCCGCCTCCTGGGTTCACGCCATTCTCCTGCCTCAGCCTCCCGAGTAGCTGGGACTACAGGCGCCTGCCACCACGCCTGTCTAATATTTTTGTATTTTTTAGTAGAGACGGAGTTTCACTGTGTTAGCCAGGATGGTCTCGATCTCCTGACCTCGTGATCCACCCACCTAGGCCTCCCAAAGTGCTGGGATTACAGGCGTGGGCCACCGCACCTGACCGAGTCTTTCAGAAGTTTTAAGACAGCTTTTAAGTCTCCTCATCTCCAGGCCAAATATTTCTGATTTCTAAAATTGTTCTTCATCTTCTTCACTGTCAAGTCCCACTACCTTCCCAGTCATTCTTGTGTGAACAAATTTCAATTTCTCAACACCTCTTTTACAGTATGGCCTTTGGAATTGAACAGACTATTTTAGGCATAGTGTGACCACTGCAGAATAGAACTTTTCTCTCTTTAGAACACTATACTTGCACTGATTGTGGCTTAAAATTACCTTAACACTTCATGCAACCACATTACAATGTTAATTATTCTTTAACTTTCAGTAAACTAAAGTCCTGTCTTTTTTTATACATTCTGTTATGCAATGTCTGTTCTGTATTAAGTTCAGTACTTTATGTGTACCCATATTAAATTTCATTTTATTCAACATCTTATTCCCACATTTAAGATTTTTGGGGTGGGGGGGTTCTGAATGTGACATCTAGTGTGTCAACTGTCTTTCGTTGACCCTGTCATCAGGAAATTAGATTAGCATGCTTTTTCTTTTTAAGTTTTTTTTTTTTTAATTTAAGTTCTAGGGTACATGTGCACAATGTGCAGGTTTGTTACTTAGGTGTACATGTGACATGTTTGTTTTCTGCACCCATTAACTTGTCATTTACATTAGGTACTTCTCCTAATGCTATCCCTCCCCCTGCCTCCCCTACCCTACGACAGGCCCCGGTGTGTGATGTTCCCCACCCTGAGTCCAAGTGTTCTCATTGTTCAATTCCCACCTGTGAGTGAGAACATGCGGTGTTTGGTTTGGGAGGCCGAGGAGGGCAGATCACTTGAGGTCAGGAGTTCAAGACCAGCCTGGCCAACATGGTGAAACCTTGTCGCTACTGAAAATACAAAAATTAGCCGGGCGTGGTGGCAGGCACCTGTAATCCCAGCTACTCAGGAGGCTGAGGCAGGAGAATCACTTGAACCTGTGGTGGAGGTTACAGTGAGCTGAGATCACACCACTAAACTCCATCCTGGGTGACAGAGTGAGACTCTGTCTCAAAAAAAAAAAAAAAGTGCGAGTTGTAGGTCAGTGATATGTTGCTCCATTTTATATCTATATGGCTTGCTTGTACATTTAGTTTATGGAATGTAGGTAGATAATGGGCCTGCACATCATAGCTTCAAGGAAGTCTAAGAAATAAGGTTTTGAGAATTCTGCCTTTAGAAGTTGGGATTCACAATTTGGGAAGCTATTAAAATGTTGAGATAGTATTCATACTTTGGTAAGCCACAAATAACTGATGTTTACTGAACTTGTGTTGTCGGTCTCTAAATCTCTCTTTTATGAAATCATGCAACTAAGATAGGTGCATGGAGGCAAAAATAATGGAAAAGAGAATATGGAATGGAAACATACTAACTTTAGCAATACTAATCTATTTATTTGTGTGTTCCTATTCATGTGTTACATTAAAAATTATTTATGGTATTTGGAATTCTGGGAAGATTGTAGTGGCTGTAGCATAGTTTTTGAATAGTCCTGCTTCCTTAACAGAATAACTAGGATAGCATAATCAAAAGCTCTTGAGCAATATCTGTAACAAAATTAGTTGATTAGAGAAAATAGGGACAAACCACCAACAGCTACCAGGTTTATATTTTTAAAAAAATGAAAAAAGATTTGTGTGGCATTGGCATCTCTTTAGAAGGAAGCAGAAGGAAGCAGTAGAGTACCTATGATTACCTTACTGTCTTGAAAATGGCAGATTTCTAAAATATCCAACAGGTAAAGCTAAAAGGGATTTTTATGCACTTCAATTCATGGCTGAGTACAAGAGGTTCATGGTAAGGTTCTCTAGAGCTGTCTGGGCTCTAAGCTTCTAAAATTAACTAGCCAAAACTTTCTTCCAGTATAAAGCTTCATACTAAGAGCAATCTACTGGGAATTTAATCAAAATCAAGTAGGACAACAAGGACAATAAAACAAGGACAAGAAGGACAATAAAGACAAAAGGAAAAAGAAGAACCAGAGGGGCAAGAGCTAAGTATCCTAGGGGCCAAAATTTTTACCACTTCATGAAAACAATAGAAAAGGGAGCTAGAGATCTAAAAATCTATCCTGACCTCTGTTTCTATCTTAAAAATTTAAGAACATTAAATTTAGGTAAAGATGACCAACAAAAAAGATTGTTGTTGAATCTCATACCAAGTTGCAATAGTTAAGGATTGTATGTTTTTCTAATAATATCCAGACGTTATATTATTGGTGAAAATAATTAATATGTGTTTAATATTTTTATGGGTCTTGGTAGGATTGCCATATACTTTCCAAAAGACTAATACGATTTTACAAGGCCATTAGGGCCATTAGCTTGTTAGTACCTGTTACTGTAATTTTACTACCTTATTTATTCTAAGGTAGCTACTTAAAAATTCATTGTTCATTGTTGCTTTAATTTGCATTTTGCAAATTATTAAGGGATGTTAAGCATTTTCCCAAGTATTGGTGTATGTGAGTAGAACCCTAAACCTGTGGGTAACTTCAAGTATCTAACTGTTGCCTACTTATAATCATGGTCTGTTTATCCATTGGGTCTTAATGATTTTTTTTTTTTTTTACACATGAGATTGTTGGAATACATTATAGAAATATTAACCATTTGTTTTGCTTGCTTAAAATACAGTTTCTTCTTTTCCTGTTTATTTTTGAGATGTTATTACAGAAATGCTGGTTTAAATATTTGAATCTTTTGATGTTTTATGATTTCCTTTGGTGTTTAAAATCCAAGAAAAGTTATAATTTCTAAACAGCTATGATAAATACTATATTCAAGATAATTTTCTAAAGAAAATCTAAATTTTGATCAGTGTTATATTTCTAGAAAATTAGTCATAAGAACCTGAAGGTAATTTTCCATGATAGCCATTTTAAAACAGTGTTAAATTGAGTAAAAATACCAACAAATATAAATGACTTACATATTGCGCCTTAGTTTTAAAGTGTGCTGGAACCAAGACAATTGACAAAAGCCAAGAAATCGACAAGAGTAATATAATATTTATTCTTAAATTCTATTGTGGGGTGGTAGAAAGCAATTTACCATTTTTGGTTTGTTGTTACAAAGTGATGACATTTACTTGGTGGACTATAAGGGAATCTTTGGAGTTCTGTTGACCATATTAATTATATGTAAAAATTATCTCACATATTTTTGTGGTGTAAAGTGTTTGATTAAAAAAAAGTGTTCTTCAGTCTTTAATCTTTAAAAAATGTGTTAGCTAGTGTATGTAGTATATATACAAAAAATATTAGGAAAGGCTGAAATTTGGAGGATTGGATAAAATACTTGTTCATATCATTTCTGTTCTCATTGCTTTTATTTAAAATTATTTTCCAATGCTAATTTAAGCATTTATGCAACATTTCTAGAGAACTGACGTTTTTATAAATGTCTGGGTTTTTTTGTTTGTTTGTTTTGGGACAGAATTTCACTCTTATCACCCAGGCTGTAGTGCCGGGGGTGATCTCAGCTCTCTACAACCTCTCCCTCCCGGGTTCAATCAATTCTCCTGCTTCAGCCTCCCAAGTAGCTGGGATTACAGATGTGCACCACCACGCCCAGCTAATTTTTGTATTTTTAGTAGAGATGGGGTTTTACCATGTTGGCCAGGCTGGTGTCAAGCTCCTAACCTCAGGTAATCCGCCTCCTCTGCCTCCCAAAGTGCTAGGATTACAGGCATGAGACTGCACCTGGCTAAATGTCTGTTTTTTTTAAAGGTTGTAGGCGATGATTTTATAAAATGCTGCTGTGTGTTTATAATTTTAAGAGAAACAGGTTAAAAACATACATTTATGGAGTTCCCGTTTCTTGAAAAATTTTATAAATATTACTGTTAGAAGTAGCAACCAACAATATTTTCATGGTAAGGTTTTCTTTTTAATGCTGTGACAAATGGTAGATGAGATGAAATCAATATTCTTACTTTTCTATGTTGAAATGAATAGCTATTCATGTTTCAGGAAAAAAAGTTTAGTATTTCAAAAGGATTATCAGAAAAGTGTTCCTCTTTTAAGGGTTTAGAATGATAGTATTAATCCGTCAACTAAATTATGCATAATTTATCAGAATAATTTTGCTTCAAAAATGTTTATTTTAAAGTTTTCTCTTTGAACTAATGGAGTACTTTATGTAAACATTTAAAAAGTACACTTAAGGCCGTGTGTGGGGCTCAAACCTGTAATCTCAGCACTTAGGGAGGCTGAGGTGGGTAGATCGCTTGAGCCCAGGAGTTAAAGACCAGCGTGGGCAACATGGTAAAACTCCGTCTCTACCAAAAATACAAAAAAAAAAAAAAAAATTATCCCGGCGTGGTGGCACTTGCCCGTGGTCCCAGCTACTTGGGAGGCTGAGGTGGGAGGGGATCCCTTGAACCTGGGAGGCAGAAGTTGAATGAGCCAAGATCACCCACTGTACTCCAGCCTGGGTGACAGAATGAGACCCCATCTCAAAAAAAAAAAAAAAAAAAAAAAAAAAAAAAAAAAAAAAAGAGTACACTTAAGAAACAGACAAAATTTTAATTTAGAATATTGTCAGTGTGTAATAATGGTTTCCAAAATGGCTTGGAGAAGTAATATAATTTAGTAGAACACAGGCTTTGGAATATCAAAGGATCTTGGTGTGAATCCCAGTTCTGCCACTTATGTGGCATTGGGTACTTCACCTCTTTTCAGTTTTTGAATCTGTAAAATAAATACTTATATTTCATCAAATCTTTTTTTTTTTCTTTTATAGAGACAGGGTCTCACCATGTTGTCTAGGCTGGTTTTGAACTCCTGAGCTCAAGTGATCCTCCTTCCTCACCCTTTCAAAGTGCTGGAATTAAAGGCATGAGCCACTGCGCCTGGCCAAATCTAAGGCAGATATTTATTCAGCTTTTAATATTTTTGAAATCTGTATGAGTCTTAGTGTATTATATTTAATTGGCTATGTTTTTTCTTTCTGAACATTACAGAAAATAATGGTGCTTCTTATAATTGAGGATATCTTAGATTAAATAAAATACAGTCATAATGTCAGCTTTATAGACTCGTTTTGAAGTAGAAATGGGATAGTATAAGCATATAGAAGATATTCCTTAAGTATTAGTTTTCTTTCTCTGTTTCTTATAACGAAGTATGTTAGAGTTTTTATCATTGGTTTGTTTGGGGGATTTGTTGTTGTTTTATCAAGAGAATCAGAAGTTTAGAGCTATTAGGTAAAGACCGTAGGTCAATATTTTAAGTCCCCACATCACAACATCTTGTATCTATATTGCTGAAACACTTTGGCTTTGGAGAAATGGCCATGTTTTGGGCAATAATAATTATTGTATTAGCAAACACTTACAAAATGGCCACTTTGCACTGGATACTGTTCTATTTATGTATAAATATAAATAGATATGAAACAGGTGCTATTATTCCCATTTTTACAAACGAGGAAACTGAGGCAAAGAAGTTGATTAATTTTCCCAGCATTCTACAGTTAGACTATAAATAAATTAAACAAACCAGTGAAACAAATCCAAAAAAGGTAGCACACAGAAGCAAGAAACCTCTTTGCATAGATTGGCTTGATAATCTTAGGAATAGAAGAAAAAGTTTCACAAGGCTTTAAATCTTGACTCTAAAACTGACTAAGGTGGAGTCTGAATCAAGTGATAAAGATGTAGCCAACAACTTATCCTTTTCCTTTTGAGTGAAGGAGCATTTTAGTTTCTCAACTAATAGAGTCTCAGGCAATATAAGAATTGGCAAATTTTATCCTGTTGGCTGCCAAATTGGACTCTATTTAATTGCTGATGCAACATAAAAGTGACTTAATTGATTTTGAGTAGAGAGAAATGGAATAAACTTCTAAGCCTCTATGAGAGAAATTTCACTGGCGTGGATATCAAGAGGGTAAAGTAGCCAAAGTTTATCCACTCTGGTAGATGAAGTATATAGAAAGGAAAACTAACGCATCTTTGGCATCTTTATTCTGGATTCAATCTGATAATGGCAGGTTATTTTTAAAATATTATTTCTGTCTAATACATAATCTTTTTATTTCCCCACAAAACATTGTGACCACGTGTATTCTAACGTGTATTTGTACAGTTGCATTAGAAAGAGGAACTAATCCCAGGAAAGGGGAATGTATTTAGGATATATCATAATCAGATTATGTGGTCAGTTTTTTTTTTTTTAAGATTTTAATTAAAAGTACTTTCTTTGTTTTTTTTTTTTTGGAGAGACAGAATCTCACTCTGTCGCCCAGACTGGAGTGCAGTGGCCTAAAAGTACTTTATTTCTTATATTTAAAAATATTCATTATGTCTGTTTATGAGTGAAAAAGTGAAAATAACCTAATGTACAACTGTTAGATAATGCTTAAGTAAATTATATTACATTACTGCATGGAATATTATGCTGGGTTTAAAATTAATGTTTGTAGGACTTATGTTCCTGGGAATGGTGGAGTAATAGGGACGAGATTTACCCTTTTGCCAAAAACAAGAAGAAAACCAGATGCATGGCTAAAATTACTGGATGAAACAGTAATTTTCAGACATTGTATTATAAGTAGTGTAAAGTTACAAAAGAAGGGAAATGGCCGGGCGCGATGGCTCACACCTATAATCCCAGCACTTTGGGAGGCCGAGGCAGGCAGATCACGAGGTCAGGAGATCGAGACTATCCTGATTAACACGGTGAAACCCCGTCTCTACTAAAAATAAAAAATAAAAAATAAAAAATTAGCCAGGCATGGTGGCGGGTGCCTGTAGTCCCAGCTACTCAGGAGGCTGAGGCGGGAGAATGGTGTGAACCCAGGAGGCGGAGCTTTCAGGGAGCCAAGATCGCACCACTGCACTCCAGCCTGGGCGACAGAGTGAGACTTCATCTAAAAACAAAACAAAACAAAAAAACAAGCTGTGCCTTGCAGGTGCATCCATTTATTACCTGGCAGCATTTTCCAGGCTGCAAGGAGGGGGATCCCAAAATGGCCTGGCAGTCTCACCAGTTTGAACTAGAATTTGCAGGGCTGAATACCAGAGAGGATGATCCTGTGTTGACAGTTCCAGAGGTCTGCAGAGGGGTCCCTTTGGCTGAATACTAATCTATGCATGTGTAAGAGGAAACTATTAATAACAGGCTGGGGAAAGAAACATCAGAAAGCAGTAGGCCAATTTCTGGAGCTGACATAGGACTGAGAATATTTTGTTTCCTACCAGTCAGGAGTAGAATGAAAACGTAATATGTGGGGCATATGGTAGAGGCCTCAGAAGGGTTTCACTTCAGTAGCTGTGCTAAATTAAATGCTATATCAATGGCTGCTTTGCCCTTGCCTTAACACTGCTTAAAATTGAGCCTCAAAAGGATCAGACTAATTCCAAGTAACTTAATGCATGCCAAAACAAAGTCCAACATAATTTAAAGGAACACAACAAAATCCAGCAAGCAAGAATGTAAAATTTATTACAATGCCTTGCTTACAGTAAAGGTCTTTAAAGCTTGCCAAAAAGGAAAAAAAAAAAGTGGGGGCAGGAAAATATGACCCAGGAGAAAAACCTGTCAATAAAAGTAGATGGTGGAAATGATAAAGATGATAAAATAACAGGCAAGGACATGAAAACACTTACTTTACAAATATATGCTATGTATTCAAGAAAGTAGAGGAAAACATGAACATATGTAGAGAGAAATGGAAGATACAAAAATATCAAATGGAACTTTTAGATAGGGAAAAATATAATATCTGAAGTAAAAAATATACTGGATATGATTAACAGCAGATTAGACATTGCATAAGATCAGTGAACTTGAAGCTCGAAGATGGAGCAAGTGAAACTAATCAAAATGAAGCACAGAGCATAAAAAGACTGAACAAAAAAAGAACAGAACTTCAATGAGCTGTGGGAAAATATAAAGCAATGTAGCATTCATATAATTGGAGACCCAGAAAGGAGAAAAAATGTGAGAGAAGGCAGAAACAAAATTTAGTTAATAATGGCTGAAATTTCCAACAGTTGATAAACTATAAACCAGAGTTTTTCAATCTTTGCTCCATTGATATTCTGGGCCAGAAAATTCTTCTTTATAGAGGGTATCCTGTACATTGTAGGACATTTAGCAGTGACTCTGGTCTCTATTCACTAGATGTCAATAGCACTGCATAGTGTGACAGCTAAAAAATTGCCCCAGACATGCCAAATATCTGTGGATGGAGATGGCAGAAAAAAAAAGTGCCCCTAGTTGAGAGTCACTGCCATAAACCCATAGATCCAAGAAGCTCAATGAACCCCATGCAGAAGAAATGTAATGAAACCATATGATACATAACAAATTGTTGAAGCAAGTGAAAAAGAGAAAAAAGCAGACAGAAAACATGATAAAGATAAACAAGGTAGAACTACAGCAGACTTCTTTTCAGAAGTCTGAAGTCAATAGGTTGACAACAAAAGGAAAAGACGATCAACCTATAATTCTATACTCAGTTAAGATATAATAGCTTTCAAAAATGAAGGTAAACTTTACTTAACATAATGGGTATTTATGAAAAACCCAGAGGTAGATCAGGAATAGGACAAGGATGCTTGCTTTCACCACTCCTGTTCAACATTGTATACATAAATTCTAGCCAGAGCAATTACACAAGAAAAATAAAGAAACAGCATCAAATTGGAAAGGAGGAAATAAAAATGGTAATCAGTGACATGATCCTACACAGTATATAGAAAATCCAGAGAATCCACAAAGACACCGCTAGAGTTAATACATTAATTCAGCAAAGTTGCAAGATATAAGATCATAAAATCAGCATGCAGAAATCATTGTGTTCTTTAGACCATCAGCGGATACTCTGAAATGGAAACAAACAAAAAAATTCCATTTACAATAGCCTTCAAAAGAATAAAAAAAAAAAAAAACAGGGAATTTTAACCAAGGATGTGAAAGATTTTATACTGAAAACTATATTGCTGAAGGAAATTAAAGAAGACCTAAGTTAGTGGAAATTCATCTTGTGTTCATGGATTGGAAGATTTAATTTTATTTAGATGGCAGCACTGTTCAAGTCAATCTGATTTATATGGAATTGCAAAGGGCCTCAAATAGTCAAAGTATTGAAAAAGAGCAAAACTAGAGGATTCAAACTTTGCAATTTCAAAATTTACTATAAAGCTACAGTAATTAAAACAGTATGGTACTAGTATAAGGATAGACATATGGAAAAGAATTGAGAGTGCAGAAATGAACTCTTGAGTTTATAGTCAGTTGATTTTCAACAGGACCACTTCATACCCAGTAGGGTGTCCGCAATAAAAAAGATAATAAGTTTTGGCAGGGATGTAGAGACATTGAAACTCTCGTAGATTGCTGCTAGGACTGTACAATGGTGCAGCTGCCATGAAAGACAGTTTGGTGGTTCCTCAAAAAGTTAAAAATAGAATTACCAGTTCTTTTGGGTATATACAGGAATGGAATTGCTGGGTAATTTGGTACTCAAATACCTGTATACAAATGATCATAGCAGCAGTATTCACAATAGCCAAAAGTGCAAACAACCCAAATGTCCATTAACTGATGAGTGGATAAGCAAAATTTGGTATTGGTATATACATATAATAGACTATTAATCATAAAAAGGAATGAAGAACCGATACATGCTATAATATAGATGAGCCTTGAAAACATTAAACCAAGTGAAAGAGGCCAGACGTAAAAGATTACATAGTGTATGATTCAGTTTATATGAAATATCCAGAATGGTTAAATCCATAGAGACAGAAAGCAGATTGGTGTTGCCAAGGTTTTGGGGGAGAGGGGAATGGGGAGTGACTGCTTAGTGGGTTCAAGGCTAAAGGTTTGGGGGAGAGGGGAATGGGGAATGACTGCTTGGTGGGTTCAAGGCTAAAGGTTTGGGGGAGAGGGGAATGGGGAGTGACTGCTTAGTGGGTTCAAGGCTTTTGGGGGGGAATAACAAGTGTGTTGTGGAACTAGATGGAATTGGTTGCACAATATTGTGAACGTATTAAATGTCATTCAATTGTACATGTTGAACTGGTTAATTTTATGTGAATCTCATGTCAATACAAAAAGAAGTAAATGTGAAATAAAGACTTTTCAAGGCTAGATCTGGTGGCTCACGCCTGTAATCCCAACACTTTAGGAGGCTGAGACGGGCAGATCACTTGAGGTCAGGAGTTCGAGACCAGGCGGAACAACACATTGCAACCCCATCTCTACTAAAAATGCAAAAATTAGCTGGGCGTCCTGTTGGGCATCTGTAATCCCAGCTACTTCGGAGACTGAAGCAGGAGAATCGCTTGGAGGCAGAGGTTGTAGTGAGCTGAGATTGCACCACTGCACTCCAGCCTGGGCCACAGAGTGAGACTTCATCTAAAAAATAAAAATAAATAAATAAAAACTTTTTCCAAATAAACAAAAGCAGGTAATTCATTGCCAACTGAACTGAACTATAGTAAATTTTAAAGGAACTTCACATGAAAGGAAAATTATGTAAGATGGAAATTTGGACCTCCATAAAGGCATGAAGAGTCCTGGAAGTGCTAAATATATGGGTAAATTTAAAGACTTTTTTTAAATTTTGAAATCTCTTTAAAAGATCACTGAACTTCCAGTTTCAGCCTCAACATATGAAGAACCTGCAAGTTACCACTCCTGTCCTTAACAATAACAGTAATCTGACCAAACTGAAAATCAAAGACTGTTCTAGATCCATCAGAGATTGAGGTACCAGTTCAAACTGCCATCCCCAAAACTGGAAAGACATGTGAATACAGAGAATCATAACCAAGATAACAGAAGATGCTTGGGCTGTAAACTGGTAGAAACACTTCAATGGTAACGGATGAATTACTCGAGGCTGAGTGTAGACTAGGGAGTCAAAAACTCCTCACCAGTATTTTTTTTTTTTTTTTTTGAGATGAAGTCTCACTGTGTCACCCAGGCTGGAGTGCAGTGGCGTGATCTTGGCTCACTGCAAGTTCTGCCTCCTGGGTTCACACCATTCTCCTGCCTCAGCCTCCCGAGTAACTGGGACTACAGGTGCCCGCCACCACGCCTGGCTAATTTTTTTTTTTTTTTTTTTTTTTTTGTATTTTTAGTAGAGACGGGGTTTCACTGTGTTAGCCAGGATGGTCTCAATCTTCTGACCTTGTGATCCACCCACCTCGGCCTCCCCAAGTGCTGGGATTACAGGCGTGAGCCCCTGCACCCGGCCCCTCCCCAGTCTTAGTAGGGCCTTCCACTTTGGTAGGTTTTACCTCCCAGAATCCCATTTACGGTAAAGATTCAAGAAAAATCTTGTGTTTTGGGCCAGGGGAAGGAGCATATAGTTAACACTACTGAGTTAAATACCAAAAATGGTTAAAATGGTAAATCTTATGTTTACAACAATTTAAAATTTTTAAAAAGAAATTAGCTATTAGACCATGAAAAGACATGGAGGAACCTTAGATGCATAATGCTAAGTGAAAGAAGCCAATCTGAAAAGGCTGCGTACTGTATGAGTCTAATCATTTGACATTCTGGAAAGAGTAAAACGAGGCAGTGAAAAGATCACTAGTTGCCGTGGGTTCAGAGTATAGAGGAGAGTAGGGAGGGAGGGAAGGGTGAATAGGTAGAGCACAGGATTTTTAGGGCAGTGAAACTATTCTGAATGGTACTGCAGTGGTGGGGACATGTCGTTATATGTTTGTCAAACCCATAGAATGTTCAACACAAGAGTGAACCCTAATGTAAACTATGGACTTTCATTAATAATAGTGTATTAACATAGGCTTATCAGCTGTAACAAATGTGTCACTCAATGCAAGATGTTAGTGATGGGGGCAGTGAGTGGGGGAGGTGTATACATGTGAGAGGTATGAGATAACCCTATTTTTTGTTCATTTTTCTGTAAACCTAAACCTGCTTTAAAAAGAAGGCTAAATAAAATAAAAGAACTATACTTAATATTTTTGAACTACCACATAACTCTTAATTAGTAGTCTTTATTTCACAGCAAATAATTACCAAGTAGAACGTAGCTATCTCTTCCCAATTGTCTGTTTCACATTAAGAAAGTCAATGAATGACACCAATAGAAACTATGATTGTCTCATGAACAACCTTGTCTTCTTGCTTCTTAAATGGTTATGTCCTTTGGCTATTCTATTTAAGACACCCTGTACCTTAAATAGAGTAGGCAAAGGACAGAAACATTTTAAGTTCTCTAACACAGCAGTCCCCACCCTTTTTGGCACCAGGGACTGATTTAGTGGAAGACAGTTTTTCTGCAGCAGGGGTTAGGGGGCCGGGGTTGGAGGGGGATGGTTTCAGGATTAAACCGTTTCACTCAGATCATCAGGCATTAGTTAGATTCTCATAAGGAGTGCGTAACCTAGACCCCTCACATGTGCAGTTCACAATAGTCTTCACAGTCCTGTGAGACTCTAATGCTATTGCTGATCTGACAGGAGGTGGAGCTCAGGTGGTAATGCTTGCTCAACTGCTGCTCATCTCCTCCTGTGCGGCCAGGTTCCTAACAGGCCGTGTATTGCTACTGGCCTGCGTCCCAGGGTTTGGGGACCCTTACTCTAACATTCTGTGCATACCCTCATCATAGGGCCTTTGCACTGGCTTTTTCCTATGACTGGAACAATCTACTCCAGATATCTGCAAGACTCACTTCTTCACTTCCTTTGTCTTTATTCAAAGGGCATTCTCTAGAAGGCTTTCCCCAACCATCTTATTCCAAATTATAACCTTCTTCCCAGACCTGTTTTTTTTTTTTCATAATGCTCTAGGTTTTAATATTGGAAAACTTATTCATTTGTTGTCTGTCTCTGTCAGACCTAACCTGATTTTTGTGTGACGATTTTGTATCCTGCAACTTTGCTAAATAACAGATTGGGTGGAATCTTTACGATTTTTTTACATATAAAATCCTGTTGTCTGTGAACAGATAATTTTACCTCTTCCTTTCCAATTTGGATGCCATTTTAGGAAAAACTTTCAAACCGTGTTTTTCCTCTGCTCTTATACCACTACAACAACAGAAGACTTCTGTGACCAAATACGTGGGGATTTCTCCCCAACACTATGTGAGCAGTTCTGCAGCAGACACCAATTGGGTATCCTCCTAATCAGTTCTGACACTAGGTGCCTAAAGATAGTGTCAGATTCCACAGGTTGAGGGCTCAGTCAGCAGGACTGCCTCCCACCCCTTGACCAGTCACAAGCCCCGTTCTCCAAAATTTGTTACCAACTGGCTTCAAGTTGGGGTTCCCATGACCCCCTCTTTGGGTTCAACCAAATTTCTGGAGTAGCTCACAGAACTCAGGGAAACACATTTGCCAGTTTATTATAAAGGATGCAGATGAAGATGTCGAGGAAAAAAAGCCAAACTGCAAAGTATTTGAAGAGATTTATTCTGCACCAAATGTGAAGGCCATGACCCATGACACAGCCTCAGGAGGTCTTGAGAACATGTACCCAAGCTGATGGGGTTACAGCTTGATTTTATATCCTTTAGGGAGCTATGATAGCATTAACATTGGCCTGGATACCATCTTGAATAGAAGTGATGGGAATAGATATCCTTGCCTTGTTCCTGATCTTAGAAGGAAAGCTTTCAGTTTTTCACCACTGAGTATGTTGTTAACTGTGGCCTTTTCATATATGGCCTTTATTGTGTTGAGGTAGTTTTTTTTTGTTTTTGTTTTTGAGCTTTCAATATTCAAGCTTTTTAAAAGTGATGTTAATTACAGCATTTGAAGGGGAGGAAATAATTCCACACAAAATGGAAGACTCTAAAATGTACCCATTAAACTGCTAAAAAACAAATTGAGTGGTGAGAATACAACAGAAGTCCAATTTAGATTCTGAGTGTTGTCACCATGTGATTACAATAACACAGACACTTCTAAGCTTATAGCTGGAGCTCCTGGAAGCTATTTCATACTCTGATGCAAGGGCAAAAAAAACACAACGCAAGAAGGAATAAGTCCTGAATTATTGGCTTTATCACATCCACCCTCTCCACCCCAAAATGGCACAAAAGAAACGTGACCACACCACTCTGCAGACGTTTTGGTGTAAAAGAGGTGACGATGAACTGGGGTGGGAACAGGTCATGAAGATCTGTCTAAAAAAAATCCCATTCAGGTGAGTTTGTACACACCATCAAGCAGTGAGCTTCTCATCAATTAGGGTTAGATAACCAAGGTTTGATTCTCAGGAAATCACAATTTCTTTCATTTACTCAATATGAATTTACAAAGTGCCTACATATTATCAGCTTCCACTTGCAGCCATTTCTAGATAAAAAAGAAACCTGATATCTCAAATGGGCCACCAGGTTACCCCCAAGTCTACCACTGAAAGGACCTTTTTTGGAAATGGTTTTCTTCTGTACCTCTGAAAGGGTAACATCTTAAAGCTGAATCATCTTTAACCTGGAGGTCTAACATATTTAGCAATACTTGCATTCCAGACATACAACATTAAGAGATATAGTAAATTCTGAAGGTAGCTATGCTGCAAAATAGTTTAAAATTAAACAATTTTACAGTATTCATTTATGCTTGAAATTCCAGGCCTAAACCAAGCTTGTGGCCACCAGCATTGACGTTCTTGCCATCCAGAAGAGCTGACAGTGTCAATTCGATACCTGGTTTTAGGGTCTGAGTGTATCCTAAACCTGTCAGGCTGGAGTTATTCACTTTAGCCGAGAAGCAGGTGTCAGGGTCAATCTGATACTTGGCTGCTATTCTGAAGTGCGTGTTACTGTTTCCTGCTGTCCAGGCGATATTGACAGCGGTCTCCAACTTCCTGTTCACCTTCTGGTAAATGGAGCTGCCAAACTGTCCCGTCATTCATATTAGTGTGAAGCTGGAATTCATAAGTCTTGTAGCCAACTGCAAAGTTGCTCTGGGTTACTCGGGACTTTGCAGTCTCAAAATTCATCCGGGCCAGGCGTGGTGGCTCATGCTTGTAATCCCAGCACTTTGGGAGGCCAAGGCGGGTGGATCACGAGGTCAGGAGATCGAGACCATCCTGGCTAACGGTGAAACCCCGTCTCTACTAAAAAAAAAAAAAAAAAAAAAAAAAAAAAATTAGCTGGGTGTGGTGGCAGGCGCCTGTTACTTGGGAGGCTGAGGCAGGAGAATGGCATGAACCCAGGAGGCAGAGATTGCAGTGAGCTGAGATCCTGCCACTGCATTCCAACCTGGGCGACAGAGTGAGACTCCATCTCAAAAAAAAAAAAAAATTCGTTTGGTAGCCGGCCAGCCAGCCCTCGTAACCCAGCACCAGAGCACCCCAGATGGAAAGCCCAGCAATGTTGAAATCCATGTCGCAGCCCAGGTTAATGTGCTTCCACTTGTACCCTGTCTTGATTTTAGCTTTTTTTCCCCCAGTATTAGGTGAGAAGGATGAATCGAAGGTAAGCTTCAGACCACGTGCAAGCTGACTTTGCACTGTAATCTCGGTGCCTAGTGTATTGTCGGTGTTCCATTTCTCTGTAAACGTCAGGCCGTACTCAGGCCATCTGTACTTGGTTTCCAGACTGCCCATGACTTTGGTGGTTTCAGGGTTGGCTGAGCCTGAGCTTGTAAATTCCAATTCATTCTCAGATTTTGTTTTCAAATCAAACTTTATTAAGCCAAATCCATAACCCTTGGTGAAGACATCCCTGGCAGATTTGCCAAGATTGGCATTCGTGGGTGGCACAACCACCTTCTGCTTAGAGGCACTGGCGGCAGGCTCGGTGGCGGCTATGGCGTGTTGAAGTAGTTTTATTCTATTCCTAGTTTATTAATACATATGAGGTACACATTGGTTTGGTCTGGAAAGACAGGACAACTCGAAGCAGTGACTTATCATAGGTAGATTCAAAGATTTTCTGATTGGCAGTTGGCTGAGAGTTAAGTTATTATCTAAAAGCTTGGAATTAATAGAAAGGAATATCTGAGTTAAGGGTTTGTGGAGACCAAGGTTCTTACTATATAGATGAAGTCTCATAGGTGGCCACTGTTAGATGCAATAGATGACAGTTGTTTCCTATTCAGATCTTTAAAAGATTCTTCAGATCTCTCAGCTAATCTCTTTAGGATCAGAAAAAGACCTGGAAAGGGAAGAGGATTCTTTACATAATGTAAAATTTCCCTTTTAAGAGATGACTTTGCAGGGCCATTTCAAAATATGTCAAATATATTTTGGGGTAAAATATTTTGATTTCTTCCAGGGTCTGCTCTCTGTCATGTGATGCTATACTAGAGTCAGGTTGGAATTTGATATCTTATTGATACAAAGAGTCTTTTTTGTCAGTTGTGAGATCTCTGTTTTAATGTTAATGCCGGTCAGTTGTTCCTGAATGCTAAAGGGAGGAAAGTATAATGAGGCATGTCCAGACCCCGACTTCCCATCATGGCCTGAACTAGTTTTTCAGGTTTCTTTGGAGAAACCTTAGCTGAGAGGAGGGGTTCATCCAGATGGTTGTAGGGCTTAGAACTTTATTTTGGTTTACAAGGAGATGTGTAGGGTGAGGCATGGAGGAAGGGACATGGCGCTTTCATGACCTCTGTGGGCATGCCACCCTCCAGAAACCTCCATGTGTTTCACTATCCCCAAGCTCCCAGCACCCATTCCTCTTGGGTTTCATGATGTCAGTATTCCTTCCCCTAGGGTATAGGGCAGGACTCTCTCTCGGGATTGTGACCCACCATCAGAAAGGGTAACTTGGGGCAGGTAAAAGGAGGGCAGGAGAAAGTCCCATAGATTCTCTTTCCTGAGGCTTGCTCCTGAGGCCTGACACACCTAATTATGTAACGAAAGTCTGTAACAAGGGCAATAGGAGTTAGAAGCCAGGAACCATGGACCAAAACAAATCTCTTTTGTGCACACTCTCTCTCTCTCTCTGTACACACACACACACACACACACACACACACACACACACACAGCATAACACCACAAATGCCTTTTATTTCTTGTCTGATCGCTCTGGCTTGGATACCACCTTGAAAAGAAGCGATGAGAATGGATATCCTTGCCTTGTTCCTGATCTTAGAAAGAAAGCTTTCAGTTTTTCACCTCTGAGGATGTTGTTAGCTGTGGCCTTTTTATATATAGCCTTTATTGTGTTGAGGTAGTTTTATTCTATTCCTAGTTTAGTGTTTTTATCATGAACACATGTTGAATTTTGTCAGATGCTTTTTCTGTATCAATTGAGATGATCATGTGCGTTTTGTCCTTCATTGTGTTAATATGCTGTGTTATATGATTGATTTTTGTATATTGAACCATCTTTGCATTCCAGGAATAAATCCCACTTGATCATGATGAATAATCCTTTTAATGTAATGTTAAATTCAGTTTATTAATATTTAGTTGATTTTTTGGATTAATATTCATCAGGGATATTGGTTTTAGTTTTCTTGTAGTATTTTTGGCTTTGATATGAGGACAAGGCCTCATAAAATGAGTTAGAAGTGTTCCCTTTTCTTTATTTATTTTGATGTTTGAAGAGGATTGGTGTTAATTCTTGTTTAAATATTTGATAGAATTCTCCAGTGAAGTGGTCTGGTTCTGGGCTTTGTTGGAAAGTTTTTTTTTTTGTTACTGATGCACTCTCTTTCTTGGTGATAGGTCTGTCAGATTTTTAATTTCTTCGTGATTCAGTCATGGTAGATTATATGTTTCCAGGAATTTATTCATTTCTTCTAGGTTATCCAGTTTTTTGGCATATAATTGTTCGTAGTTATCTCTTATGATTCTTTGTATTTCTGTGGCATTAATTGTAATATCTCCACTTTCATTTCTGAGTTATTTGACTCTTCTTTTTTCTTAGTTAACCTAGAATAGCTCATTTCTTTGTGTTGCTGAATAATATCCTATTTTATGGGTGTATCATTTGTTTATTAATCTATTTAAGGACATATTGGATTTTAGCCATTCCAATAGGTGTGTAGTGGTTTCTTATTTTTGTTTTCGTTTGCATTTCTTTAATGACATGATGTTTAAACATCTTGTCACTTGCTTATTTGCTATCTCTGTATCTTCTTTGGTAAGTTGTCTATTTAGATCTTTTACTCATTTTTCATTGGGTAACTTATTTTCTTAGTGTTGAGTTTTAAGAATTCTTTGAATATTTTGGATACCAGTCTTTTATTAGATATGTGTTTTGCAAATTTTTTTTCAGTTTATGGCTGGTCATTGCATTGTCTGAACAGTATCTTTCACAGAGCAGAAATTTTCAATTTTAATAAAGACCTACTAATCAATTTTTTTCTCTCATGGATTATAATTTTTTTTTTTTTTTTTGAAACAGAATCTTGCTCTGTTGCCAGGCTGGAGTGCAGTGGCATGATCTTGGCTCACTGCAGCTTCTGCATCCCAGGCTGAAGCAATTCTTGTGCTTCAGCCTCCCAGGTAGCTGGTACTACAGGCACGCACCACCATGCCTGGCTAGTTTTTTGCGTTTTTAGTAGAGGTGGTGTTTTGTCATGTTGGCCAGGCTGGTCTCAAACTCCTGGCCTCAAGAGATCCACCTGCCTCA
This sequence comes from Symphalangus syndactylus, assembly GCF_028878055.3. NCBI lineage: Eukaryota > Metazoa > Chordata > Mammalia > Primates > Hylobatidae > Symphalangus > Symphalangus syndactylus. The sequence goes on along the minus strand of NC_072441.2, from coordinate 125,266,100 downwards.
CCCTCCCAAAGTGCAGGGATTATAGGTGTGAGCCACTGCACCCGGCCTGTCATGGATTATACTTTTGATATTGCATGTAAAAAGTCATTGCCAAACCCGGTGTCACCTAGATTTTCCCCCTGTTACCTTCTAGGAGTCATTCTTTTTTAAGAAGCTATGCTTGCCACTTCATACTTGGTTCTATCTCTATTTTTTTCCTTTAGTATCCAGTTTTCTCATTTTTAGTTTTATTTATTTAGTTATCATCTCGAACAACAAGTATGTTTTAGTTTTATCCTATCAATGGAACATGTATTTGGAATATAATTGGATTAAGTAAAATAAGTTCTCCCTTTGTACACGTTCCTCAACTTATAATGAGGATACATACTGATAAATCCATTATAAGTCAAAAATATCATAAATCAAACCATTGTAAGTTGGGGATCATCTCTAATTTTTTTTGGTATAAAGAAATACATTATCCCAGAAATTCTTCATAGCATTTATTCTCTAAAAATGGCCCTCAGAGCACAGAGAAATCTGTCATTTACCTAGTGCTTCTTGTTTGCTAGCATCATACTAATACACTTTATATACTTTGTCATTTAATCGTGTTAATAGTTGTTGTCTTTGATTTTATAACTTTGTTGTTATTACAAGTTGATAACTGACTTGATTCATTTCCTCAAAAATTTACAACATTTTTTGAAACCTTAGTTCCCCCAGTAGTGTTAGGAACAGATAGAATATGCTATCTCCGGGGAAGGGGGTCTTTTTCCTCAGTCCAGTGATCCGCAGACTGAAACAAACAATTAAAAGAAAAAAAAAAAAAAAAAACTCGTACTTCTCTTAAGTACTGAAAAAATGTGTATGGGGATTGACTGTATTTTATTTGAAGTAAAACTAGTCTTTTTGCAGTCAAATTAAATAATAATATAATTTTGATTCTAAAGGAATATTTATGTCTGGAATCAGAGTTTTGACTTTTGCAGGGTGTCCTATACTAAAAGCTGTCAATACATGGGGTTTTGCAGAGGTTGCACTTTGATCCTTGCAGACAGTATTATCCAGGTTCATTGCTTCCACATTACATGTTTTAGAAGAATCTTATTACTAAGTTAATTTTACTCTGGTGTGTTTTGAGAACACAGAGGGGCAAGACGTGTTGAATCCTTGAGTTTGGAAAGTATTTCTGTGCAGTTTGCTTTTTTTTTCTTTTATTTGAGATATAAACCTCCTTTCCTATCCCTCTTCTACCTTTTCTCCTTCCTTTTTTTTTTTTTAACCCAAAAACATTTTCTTTATAATTAAATTTGAACTTTTACTGTAATGTAGCTTCTTATTTGGGAACTTTTATTTTATAAATCTAGATATGATTTTGCTGATCACTTCATGTCTGGGATTTATTTTTCTTTTTCTCACCTGAACATCCATATTTACCACATTGAACATCATCTCACAGTCAGCTAGGAGAATTGTTTTTTTGGTGGCTCCAGAAGGTTGTACTGGAATACCTTAGATTGCCAGCCAGGTACCCATTCCACTCCTGTGATGACCTGAGAATCCTATTGCCTTTCTGTTACCACCTTAAAAATTTTACCAGCGTTTGAAGAGATGGTTGAGGGTAAAATCCTTAGTCTTTCTTAGCAAAATAACATTTTGTAACTGATTTAAATACCTATTGTTTTAACCTATTTGTCTTTTTTTCACCTTTTTTCCCCCTTCCCACAGATACCAGAGAAGAAAGGAAAAGAAGCAAATACTGGTTTTGGTGGGCCAGTTATTAGTTCTCTATATCATGAAGAAACCATCAGGTAATTTCTCTTCTGATCTTTGATAATAGAAATATATATGCCTGTGTGTGTGCATGTGTTTGTATGTATGTGCTTATGTATGTGTATATATGTACTATATATTTTTAATCCTGAAATTTTCAATTTGTGAAGCATTGCTTCTTAACATGAAACTGATTTGGTGGTATTTGCAAGCAGGACAATAAATGACAGGAAATAATTTTTTAGGTGTATAATCTTTAAAATCAATTAAATGTCTGAACCAGTGCCAGATAAGTGTCTGAATAAGTGATAATAATTACTTTTCACTGTTGTCTAGTAACAACTGTCTCATTCAGTGACTTTTCCCCACACAAGTAGTTGGTGGGAGAAGATGTTGTGTCTCAATCTAAACCTAAGGATTTTTGTGTTAATTTTCCTCAAAATACTGTTATTTATTTTAAAGATTTTAATTTTTTAATTTGTTTAATTAAAAGTTAATTTAATTTGCTCTAAATTAAAACTAATTTTGGAGTATAAAATGATACAGCCACTGTGGAAAACGGAAGTTTCCTCGGAAAGTTAAAATAGAATTACCATATGATCCACCAATTCTGCTTCTCAAGAAACAGAAACAAGAAAGCAGAATCTCAAAGACATATTTGCACACCCATGTTCATAGCAGCATTCTATACAGTAGCCAATAGGTGGAAGCATCTGTTGACGGATGGATAAACAAAATGTGGTATATACAGTGGAATAGTATTCAGCCTTAAAAAGGAAGGAAATTTTGACACCTGTTGCAACATGTATGAACCTTGAGGACATTATGCTAAGTGAAATAAGCCAGTCACAAGAACACAAACACTTTGCGATTATACTTACATGAGGTATTTAGAGTAGTCAAACTCACAGAAACAGAAAGGATTCAAAAATCAGAGAGACAGTAAAATGGTGGTTGCCAGGAGCTGGGGGTAGGGGAAATGGGAAGTTGTTTAATGGGGACAGAGTTTCAGTTTTACAAGATGAAAAAGTTATGGAGATTGCACAACAGTGTGAATATACTTAACACTACTGAACTGTATACTTAGAAATACTTTTAGCTTTTAGTTTTTGATAGTGAAGATCATATTTTACCCATCTTTGCATTCTCACTATCTGAGGAAGGCCCCCAAACTTGGTAGATCTTCAGTGAAAGTGCTCAGAACTTGGGAGGTAGCCACAGCTGCTTCCCTTGAAGAGCTGATAGTTTACTGACTATTGCTTATGTAGAGTTAGCCTAAGAGCCCTATTGTAAGACAGAGAGCTGCTGGTTTGGTTCTTCTGTGATATGCCCATCTTCACCTCTTTCCCTTAAGCAATAAAAAATGTATAGGCTATTTTTCTTTCCTAGTTAGATAAATAAATTGAGATAGTTTCTTGACTTTCCTTTAAAAAAAAAAATCACTAATCCTAAGTTTCTAACAGTATCAGTCACTTATCTGTAAATAATAATGATCTTTATTTCGGATGCCATTTTCCTTAAGGGCTCCCAGACTCTAGTATGTTTCAAAATGACATACTGAATACATTTTCTTTTCAAATGTCTGATGACATTACTGATCACAGCAGCCCTACAGAACATGAAGCAAATCAAATGTACTCCAGTTGTAGTGAGAGTAGAAATCCTGAGATAGAGTTAAACTGTGTTGAAAGGGTTAATCTTCCTTCCTTTATCCCCCACCCAATTGCTAGTGAAGTGATTCTTAGATTTAAATCAGTATTCAGAATTTTGACAGTGATAAACAATGACAAAGAATAATACAGTTTATTTTTGTAGAGATTTTAATTCAATTCAACATACATTTATTATGAACCTATAATGACAGAAAACATTGTGAATATTTGTGCTTCTCAACTTCTTCACTTTTGAATAATATGTTCTTACTACTTTTGGCATTTTCATGAAAGTATGTTTAGTAAATATTATTAATTGAATGAAATATGAACCTTTGTGGGCAAAACTGGTTAGACTTGGCCTTTTTTTCATGAAGTCTTCATTAAGTATTAGTCTTATTATATCATCTAAATCTTCATATTCTGAACATATTGTTAAGAAAGAGTAAGAAACGTGAATGTGAGCAAGCCGTTGAAAGCTGTTTAACTATTACAAACACAGTAATTTTGTTACTACTACAGCAGATCAGAAATTACAGCAACTAATCATATTCTTGTATTGGAAGAGTTCTTTTTATAGTGTAGTAGAATTCCATTATAACAAATTAGGCCATAATGAAAATTTGTTGTTTTTTGTTTTTTGGTTTTTTTTTTTTTTTTTTTGAGACAGAGTCTTGCTCTGTCACCAGGCTGGAGTGCAGTGGTACGATCTCGGCTGACTGTAACATCTGCCTCTTGGGTTCAAGCGATTCCCCTGCCTCTGCCTCCTGAGTAGCTGGGACTACAGGCATGCACCACCATGCCCAACTAATTTTTGTATTTTTAATAGAGACAGGGTTTCACCATGTTAGCCAGGATGGTCTCGATCTCTTGACCTTGTGATCCACCCGCCTTGGCCTCCCAAAGTGCTGGGATTACAGCCGTTAGCCACTGTGCCTGGCATGAAAATTCTTATATAGTGAAATGTTGGATTATTCCAGTGAAGAGCCAGATGTAGTCCGTATGGTTTCTTATGTATCAGAATGCAATTGCAACAATGAAAATGAGTTATTTCTTGAAGTTATGTAATCAAATTATGCTTGTATTTGGTGTTTTATTTTTGTAAGAGAAAGTTGTGCTTTAATTGATGTTAATTGCAATTTCTTGGCAGAATTATATTTAACTGAGGTGAAAGTGACAGTAGGTTTTAGAGTTTTAGAAGCATCAAATGGTAGACTTGGATGAAAGCAAAAATTCTTTTCTATGGAACCGTTGTTTTTAAAAAAGGACATAAAATAATGTATTTTGAAGGTTTGTTTTGATACTTTATAACTCCAGATTTTTTTTACATTTGTAAAGATCAGGCAAATCAGTGTCTAATAAATCCATTTGGTTAAGTTTGGGTTCCATTGTTGTGGCAGCTTTTCTAATGAATGTGTATTGTATAATAGATGATGAGTTATGAGTTTGTTTTAGTTTTAAGGTAAATGTTCTTGAGCCAAGGGCCAGTGGGGCCAATTCTGAGCTTGCTTCTTGCTTTCCACTCTGTCATAGAAAGTATCAATATAATGTCAGAGGTTCAGATCTCTGTGTTAATATCGCAGAGCTCTGACATCAATTTCTCATTCTGAAGCAAGTTAATTGTTCTGTAATATAATCGAGGGGGTGTAGGGGGATTCTAATTAAGTACAAAAAATTATGGAGCCAAACTGCTGGCATTCAAATGCTAGTTCCACCACTTACTAGCTGTGTGATCTTGGGCAAGTTACTTACCTGTAAAATGGGGATAATTATAGTACTTGTCTCACTTGATACTTAGCAGATTATGTGAATACATAGACATCCTCGAACAGTATCTGGTGGAAAATAAGTTACTGTGTAACTGTTAGCATTTATAAATAGTATTGTTATTCGGCAGAGGGAGTCCCTACAGAGGAGCCAGGAGCTGATGTTAGGAGCTACAATAACATGGCATTCTGGTTATATAATTAAATATAAGTTGTTTGCTTTTGCAAAAGAAAATGGAAAACAAGGAAGGGAGAGCCAATATTTTTAGAACTATAGAAACAAGAGAGTGACAAGTCTTATAACAGGGAGTAACCTCTAGTTTTGAGATCAGCTGTGTTTTTCATTTATACTGCAGATGGGCAGAAAAAGTACTGGTTAATAAGCATAGGGGTTTGTAGAGTAAAATGATTCTGCACTACATATTCAAGAAATTGCTTCTGGTTACTTGCATGCTTCAAAGGTTTGATCTAGAAGTTTGCACATAAATTGAGAAATTAGGGTAAGAATTAAAAATGTTGTAAATGAAGATTAAACAGTATCCACACCACCCTGCAATAAGATTTGGTCCTCCCTGTTATATTTTGTAGTTTGATGTCATGTAATCTATTAGAATTTTATTAATTCCACTTACACGGACAGCCATCTGGACCTTCTCTAAGCAAGACCAGACCTAGTATACAACTGAAATGATTGATGGGCTCTGGAATTGATTAGTTGTTCTGTGTGACAAATGAAGTGTTTTGGCAGAAAATACCAGAGGTCGCTGCTTGTGGTCAGACACAAAAGCCTGTAGAATTTCCAAGAGATGCTTTAATCATTGACTTATAAAGTTTCCATTTTTAAACAGTGATGGATTTTGAAAATATTTCCCAAATATCTTTTCATTGGCTGCTGCCTAGTCCTGATTATAAATGGAAGAATATAAGTATAAAAAATTAGAATGAAAGTGATTGTTTTATGCTTTAATTTTGTATTCTTGGTGAAATATGAACTAGCTTGGAAGTAACATAAAAGCCTGTCACGCATAAATTATACTCTGAAATTTTCCTGAAAGAGATATGATTGGAGAAAAAGCTGTAACGTGTATAGTTTTATTGTAAATTACTTCTAAAATCAGATGTTATAAAATTCTATTTATTCAAAGCTTCACATTGTTAGATTGCAGCCTGTTTTTAACAAATCTACTTAAAGATTCTTAAGCTTCAAGAGTATGTGTTATACATATTTCTGTTTTAAAAAATGAATATTTGGATTTTTATGCATTTAACAGGCCAAGTCATTCTGGAACACCACTATCCTAATGATACCACTGCCTTTAGCACCAAAAAACTTCCCTCTATCTGTTTGGCTGGTGGTAGTGTAATACTTCCCTATTTCACCATGTTGCCTGTGATCAACATTGTGTTAACACCTTGGTGATAGGTGATAAATTGGATGACATATGACTTGTTACATTCTGGTTATTCTTTGAGGACTACACAAGTGTGTATAGGCAAGTGGGCAACTCCCCCTGGAGAATCTGACTGCTCAGAATGAACTTGAGTTATGGATTTATTCAGCCTGTAAAACCTCAGCTGGCATAAATAATTGAGAAAGCAAAGGTTTGTCTTTGGTGCATACCTCAGGGACTCATGGCTCCCTTCCTCCTCTCTACCTCCCTTTCTTATGAAAATGATTCCAGTTGCACTCCTAGATAATAACACACCAAGCAATTAAAAGCCATGGGTGGCTGGAGAGAGGAGAAAAGGTTTAGTTAATGAGCTTTTCCTCTTCCAGTGCCCATGAGAGCCTCAGGAATGACAAGGCGATTAAAGCAAAGAGATAATTATAGATTATGTGAAAATGGGTCCCCTGGGACATGTGGGTCTTGACATAAACAGAAACTGTTGTAAGAGTCTCCTGGCTCTCATATTCACCCTTTTCTAGCGTGCTTCATTTACCTCCTGTGTGCTCAGTGTCATGATGCCAACCAAGCATGTACACAAATCTAGCCCTTTCTGAACCAAGGGTCATTCATCAACTGAAACCATCACCTTCTCTTCCTGTTTTCTTCTTTTTTCTTCTCCTCTTCCTTTTTCCAGTTTTGTTCTTTCTTTCTTGTCTACCCCATCTAATTTTTCTTTCTCTTCTTCCCATATCCTTATCTGTATGTGGTACCTATGAAATGCTTGTTTACAAAATTTGGTGTGTGTATGTATGTGTGCATATATAAAGATATATAGAGATTATGGGTATACTGTATACATTACAGTAATGAGAAGCAGAATATGCACTACAAATAATATGAACAGGGCCCCTTACCATCTCATCTAATGCCAGTTTTCCGCTCACCCCTTTTTTCACTCTGTTCCAACCACATTGGCTTATTTTTTTCCTTGAAGTTCTAATTAATATTTATTAGATTAATTGACATGTAGGGTATGAGGAATGACCCCCAGCTTACAACATATGCTAAATTCTTAAGATAATAATAATGACAGTTAACATTTATTGACCGTTTATTATATGCTAGTATAGTAACCATAATATATTATATGTATTATTTCTCTTAATCTTTAGGATGACCCTGTTAAATATAGATGCTATTAATATTCCTTTTTTACAGATAAGGAAACTGAAATTCAGAGAAGTTAGCTTACTTGCCCAGGGTCACATAGTTAGTAACTCTGCTGTTAATTACTGTGCTATGCTGGCTCTGGAAATGTTTGAGGAATCATAATCTCTAGTTAATGAAATTGAGTCTGATAATTGTTACTATTTAATATGGTGAGTATCTCCAGTTAAAATTTTTTAAATAAAATTTCTTTTCCATTTAATGTTTTGAAAAATGTACTTTACCGGTAAAATCGGAGACTTTGGTCTTTGATTTATCAATGCACTGATGATGATATTTCCTTTGGATCGATTATCTGATTGATTTTAGACTTACCTTAATGGCTGAGAGTGTAACTCAGCTCTGTAGAGACTTCTAGGAAAGCAGATCTGTGCTTTTTCTGATATGGCAACTGATTTTCCAGAGATTGATTAGAACTTAACTACATTTTATCTTATTGGCATTGAAAGTATCGGAAATTTTCAATCAAGTTTGTTTACGGTTAAGCAGCTTTTAAGGGGTGAAAATACATTTTTAGTAAATGGTGTCTTTATAAATTATGGTTAAGTAACTTCTCCAGTATAACTAATTATCTGTAAGAAATATCTGGGTCATTGATTTTTTTCTTCGTCAATACTTTATTGAAAGATTGTGAGAAAAATACATAAAAATGTATGTAGTTTTATTTGAAGGGACCGTTATCAACATAAATAGTATAACAAATGGAAGTTTCAATTTGAAGGCTTTAAGAATTTTCTAGACCTAGAACTAAGTACCTTGCATATATGAATATAATTCAGTCTGAAAATAGTTATGTAGTAGAAGAAGATGTTGCCATTATCATATAACAGGAAGGGGGAAAACTAACTGGTTTGTTTCTATAACTGTCTGAAATCAGTTGCAGATATGGCACTGTGAGTGCAGGAATTGTGATTCAAAATATAATTTCTGCTCAAAAAACACAGGTTGTGACTGCATAGGTCCACTTATATGTTGATATTTTTCAGTAAATATATTGGAAACTTTTTTGGAAATTTGCAACAATTTGAAAACACTTGCAGATGAACTATGTAGCCTAAAATATCCAAAAAATTAAGAAAAAGATATGGCATGAATGCATACAGTATATGTAGATACTAGTCCATTTTTTCATTTACTACCATAAAATATACACAAATCTGTTATAAAAAGTTAATCACAACGTAGGCACATAAACACTAGCAGACCATATCTGGTGCCATTCTCAATCCAGAAAAATGTAAAAAAAAAGCAAAGATGCAGTATTAAATCATAACTGCATGAAATTAACTGTAGTACATACTGTACTACTGCAGTAATTTTGTAGCTACCTCCTATGGCTAGTGTGGTGAGCTCAAGTGTTGCTAGTATCCACTTAAAATGCCAAGACGCTAATCATCTCCAAGTGAGCAGTTCGTCTCTCCAGTAAACTGCGTGTAACAGTAAACAGTGATCTCTTGTGGTTTTTGAGTATTTTGTCATTGTGTGTAGCACTATACTCTAAACCTTGAATAACACCATGAGACCCATATGAAGTACCACTAGTGATGCTGGAAGTACTCCCAAAAAGCAGAGAAAAGTCTTGACATTATAAGAAAAAGTTGAATTGCCTAATACATATTGTAGATTGAGGTCTGCAGCTGTGGTTGTCTGCCGTTTCAGAATAAATTAATTCAGCATTAAGGACTTGTGTAAAAAAGAAAAGGGATGGGCCGGGTATGGTGGCTCACAGGGTGGCCTTGGGAGCACCTTCGAAGGCCAAGATGGGTGGATCACCTGAGGTCAGGATTTCGAGACCAGCGTGGCCAACATGGTGAAACCCCGTCTCTACAAAAAATAAAAAAATAAGCCGTGAGTGGTGGTGTGCGCTTGTAATCCTAGCTGCTCAGAAGGCAGAGGCAGGAGAATTGCTTGAACCCGGGAGGTAGAGGTTGCAGTGAGCTGAGATCATGCCACTGCACAGCAGCCTGGGTGAAAGAGCGAGACCCCATCTCAAAAAAAAAAAAAAAAAGAAAAAAGAAAAGGGAATTCATGAACCGTCACTGCAGCTACACTTGCAAGTACAAGAACCTTGCACTTTTTGTGCAATATCTTTTGATCTCATATTGTAAGTTCAGCTTTTATGTAGGTGTAGTATTGCTATAGGAAAGACATACTTATAGACTCTACTATGATTTAAGAAAAAGAAAAGTCATTCTGTGACAACTTAAAGCAGAAGGAAGGTGAGGGATCTATACCTGGAAAATGTAATGCCAGCAAAGGATGATTTGATAAGTTTAGAAAGAGGTTTGACTTTAGAAAGGTCAAGATAATGGGAGAAACAGCTTTTTCTCACCAAGAGGCAACAAATAAGCAAATTTACAAGAAAAGAAAACATTAGAAAGTGGGAAAAAGACATGAACAGACACTTTGCAAAAGAAGATGTACATGTGGCCAACAAACATATGAAAAAAAGGTCAACATCACTGATGGTTGGAGAAATGCAAATCAAAACCACAATGAGATGCCATCTCATGCCTCTCTTTTAGTAACAGTCAGAATGGCTCTTATTAAGAAGTCAAAAAACAACAGATTCTGGTGAGATTGTGGAGAAAAAGGAACACTTTATACGTTGTTGGTGGGAGCGCAAATTGGTTCAACCATTGTGGAAGACAGTGTGACAATTCCTCCAAGACCTAGAGGCAGAAATAACATTTGACTCAGCAATCCCTTTACTGGGTATATACCCAAAGGAATATAAATCATTCTGTTATAAAGTTACGTGCATGCATATGTTCTTTGCAGCACTGTTCACAATAGCAGAGACATGGGATCAACCTAAATACCCATCAATGATAGACTGGATAAAGAAAATGTAGAATACAATGCAGCCATAAAAAGGAACAAGATCATGTCCTTTGCAGGGACATAGATGGAGTTGGAAGCATTATCCTTAGTAAACTAACACAGGAAGAGAAAACCATGCACCACATGTTCTCACTTATAAGTGGGAGCTGAATGATGAGAACACATGGACACATGGGGGGGAACAACACACACTAGGCCCCTTGGAGAGTGGGAGGAGGGAGAGCATCAGGTAGAACAGCTAGCTAATGGATGCTGGGCTTAATACCTAGGTGATGGGACAATCTATGCAGCAAACCACCATGGCATCTATTTACATATGCAGCAAACCTGCACGTCCTGTACATGTACCCCAAACTTGAAAAAAAAATCATTGAGGAGAAAGGATATCTATTTGCATGAACAGGTTTTTAAATGTAGACAGAAATGCCATATTCTGCGGGAAGAAAAAATGCCACAAAGGACATTTATTAGTAAGGAAGAGAAACAAGCACCAGGATTTAAGGCAGGAAGGGATAGGCTACCTCTGTTTTCTGCAAATTCAGGCAGGTTTATGATCAACACTATACTTATCTATAAAGCTGCTAACCCCTCTGCCTTGAAGGGAAAAGGTAAACACCATCTTCTGGTCTTTTGGTTGTACAATAAGAAGACCCGGACAATGAGAACCCTTTTTCTGGACTGGTTCCATTGATTCTTTTTCCCTGAAGTCAGGAAGTACCTTTCTAGTAAGAGACCACCTTTTAAAGTTCTTTCAATATTGGACAATTCTCCAGCCACTCAGAAACTCATGAGTTCAACACTGAAGGCGTCTACTGCAATCTACTGGCTCCCAAACACAACATCTCTAATTCAGCCTCTAGATCGGGGGTTATAAGGACCTTTAAGGCTCATTACACATGGTACTCTATGGAAAGGATTGTCAACACCACGAAAGAGAACCCTGATAGAACATCATGAAGGTCGGGAAGGATCCATTGGAGATGCTGTCATTATAGAAAGGGCAGTGAAAACCGTCACGCCTGAAGCAATAAATTTCTGCTGGAGAAAACTGTCTACATGTTATATATGACTTCACAGGATTTACGACAGAGCCAATCAAGGAAATCATGAAAGATTGTGAGTATGGCAAAAATGTGTGGCAGGGCAGGGGCAGAGAGTTGGTTTTAAGATACAGATCTTGAAGAAATTAAAGAGCTAATAGACACCACACTACAGGAATTAACAGAAGACAACTTGATGGAAATGAGTGCTTCCAAACCAGATAGATATGATGAGGAACAAGATGTAGAATAAACAATGCCCAAAACAGATTGACATTAGACAGTCTTGCAGAAGTGTTCTGATTATTTAAGACTGCTTTTGACTTTTACTACATGGACCCTTCTATGATATGGGCACCCAAACTTAAGCAAATGGTGGAAGAAGGATTGGTACTGTATAAAACTTTTAGAGAAACAAACTAAAAAGGGAGAAATTAATGGTGTATTTTCACAAAGCTACACTGAGTGTGCCTGCCTCACCTGCCACCTCTTCTGCCTCTGCCAGTGCTGAGACAGCAAGACCAGCCCCTCTTCAGCCTGTAAAGACAACAGGGTGAAGACCTTTATGATGATCCACTTCCACTTAATGAATGTATATTTTCCTTATGATTTTCTTAGTAACGTTTTCTTTTCTCCAGCTTACTTTATTATAAGAATATACTATATAACACAAATAAAAATTTATCAACTGTTTATCGATAAGGCTTCAGGTCAACAGTAGGCTACTAGTAGTTAAGTTTTGGGGGAGTCGAGTTACATGCAGATTTTTGACTATGCAGGAGGTCGGTACCCCCCACCCTCCATGTTGTTTAAGGGTCAACTTATAAGAATTCCTTTGGTCATTCACTAGTCCATTGGGTACTGTGTGTTTTGAACCTACCTTATTACCTCCTTGACTCCTGCACACCATTATTTAAATACCATTATTAGAAAAACATGCCATCATTTAATTGTAAGATGCTGCAGATTATAAGATTCATAGGACATGTTAACATGAAAAAATTTGCATTTAGAATCAATGAAATATGACAAGGTAATAGTTTCCAATTGTCTATTTGTCATCCAGAATTTCAAGAACGATTTTTTTTTTTTTTTTTTTTGAGATGGAGTCTCGCTCTGTTGCCCAGGCTGGAGTGCAGTGGCGCGATTTCGATTCACTGCAAGCTCCGCCTCCCAGGTTCACGCCATTCTCCTGCCTCAGCCTCCCGAGTAGCTGGGACTACAGGCGCCTGCCACCATGCCCGGCTAATTTTTTGTATTTTTAGTAGAGACGGGGTTTCACCGTGTTAGCAGGGGTGGTCTCGATCTCCTGACCTCGTGATCCACCTGCCTCGGTCTCCCAAAGTGCTGGGATTACAGGCATGAGCCACCGTGCCTGGCCTCAAGAATGATTTTAAGAACAGCACAACACACAGAAAAACACTTTATTAAGTACTTTGTTATGAAGGCTAAACTTCTTGAACGTGGTTACCACCCAAGCAATGTTTTGCCTTTTCCAGGGATTAAACCAAGGTTTTTCAGAAAGGAGGTACTATTTGCAAGATTTTACCTGAGGATCATAGTATAGATTCTCATTTGTTGTGTTTGGTAAGATTGAGAGTCAAAAACAGTATCCTACAATGTGAAATCAACATCTGTAATTTTAATTAGATAGTAATTAGAAGTGGGGGTTTTCAGTGTGCTAAGTATGGCAGCCATGACTCTTTAATCCTTGAGTTAGGATTTGATTTTACCTATTTTGCTTCTCCCAGATAAGTCTTTTTTTTTTTTCTTTCTTTTTTAAGAGACAGGATCTTTCTCTGTTGCCTAGGCCGGAGTGGAGTGATGTGATTATAGCTCACTGTAACCTCAAACTCCTGTGCTCAATTGATGCTATCACCTTAGCTTCCCAAACAGTTAGGACTACAGGCACGCACCACCACACCCAGCTAATTTGAAATTTTTTTTGTAGAAGTAGGGTTTTGCTGTGTTGCTCAAGCTGGTCTCAAACTCCTGGATTCAAGTGATCCTCCCTCCTTGACCTCCCGAAGTGCTGGGATTATAGGTGTGAGCCACCACACACTACCCCATATAAGTCTTAAACAAGCTTCACTAAACACCTTTGAGTAAGAATAGATTCTTTTCTTCAGGGAGAGAAACATCTGTAAGTAAAATTAATATATGCCTTTATGATTGTTTTATATTTATAAATTAAAACACTTTTTAATCTCAACTTATAAAATATTGATGGTTTCAACAGATCAAAGATTATATAAAAATTGTATTATTTATAAAATTAAGATTAGATATGTGAAAGATTATTAAAAAGAATCAACATTAGACTTTGAGTTTTATGTTTGGCATATACAGCATGTTGAAAAACATAGTTGAAATCAGTGAGATGACAGCATTATTTTCTAACATTATATTTGAACAGAATACATTTCTTTGCCTTTCAGATCAACAACTTCTGGCCATACATCCAACAAGTAAATTAGGAACTTAAATTCCTACAAAGAAGTAATATTCACTAGCAGTATGACTGAATTTTGGAAGATAGTGTGCAGTGCAAGCTTTTATCCTAGAAAGACTACCTCCAAAGGAACTTCACAGAGTGGCATTTTTGGTGAATTACCATTGATCAGAGTCCATTCTTCAACCTCAAAGATGTAGAAAAAAGATCCATAGATCAAGCAGACCCTTAGAGACAGAGTAGGAATAATAAAATTGGCCCAAAACTGAGGTGTAAGCTAAAATGCTTGTTTGCTTACCAAAGGGACTATGTCTTTGTAGTGATTGAAGTGCTGGGTCCCTCCTTTCTGAGAATTGAGGAGTCCAGAAAAACAGATTAATAGTTAAATGATTATTTGTGAACATAAAAATAGAGCCAGGGAAAGTGTATCATTTTGAGGATTGCCTTAGCCATGGTCCTAATGAGACCTCATGAGTGAACTGTCTTTCTCCAGAGAAATCACTCAGAATGCTTTTTTGCCTCCATCTTTTGGTTATACTTCCTGGAGTATACTAACTATAGTAAGGAGAGAGGTGTAATGCCTCTCCTTTACAAACGAGGAGAAGAGTGTTTGAGCAGAGGGAATGTGGAAAAGGAGAATGGTAATGAAATATTTGCCACAGGAGCCCTTTCAGGTAGATGAGTTTAGTAAAGAATACATTTATCTAGAAGTTGAAGAGCTGGAAATTGAGTCACTTAAAATGATCTATACCTGCATATCCCTTTAAAGTAGTTTATGTACCCTAGAGCCCACAAATACACATTCCTTAGTTTGAGGAATTATGGCATTTGTTTTTATCTTTATAGATATTGGCTTACTTTCTTTGGATTTTCATTCATGCAATAAGTACTTATTCATTGTCTATTTACTAGAATACTGTGTTTTATATCTGATTTCCAGTTGCTTAATAAATATATAAATGGAATTGAATATTTGTTGAACGTGCCTATTAAGTAGATTTCCAAGCTAGTTCCTTCCATAATTTTTGTAGTTAAATGGACTTTATATGTCTTGCCATGAGGCCTATTTGAAATATTTTGATAAGAAAATGCCATCTGAGTAGAAAATGGTACAGATAACATATTTAGGAATGGGCAAGGATCTTCCTGTGATTGGGTGAAAAAGGTAGCCGTACTTAAACACTATCCCACTTTCCCATAGAGTGTGCTCTTATATTTCAAAAGAATGTCAAAACCAGTGATTATTCCTTCAGGAATATAAATGTATTTTCTGTCAATTTCAGAAAAAAGTTGTAGTAACCTGAAGAAGAGACTTTCTGTTTTGTGCTAGAGATAACATGGGACATCCTTTAGGGTAGCATCATAAACATAACTCACAGTCATTTATAGATAATGAATATGATAATTTTTAGATGCACAAAGAGAGGGAACAAGATACCTGAGTAAAAAATCAAGAAAGGAAAATAAAGATATGGAGAGACACATTTATTTATTAAAGGCTCTACTGTGTTTCATAATGGTTGGATTCATTTGCACGTTATTTCAAATAAGCATGGATATGGTGGGCAAGATTGACTATGGAAGGCTGTATTGAGCTCTTAGAAAACTGTAGAGGGAGAAAGTTTGATTTATACATTGTACATAGTTTTGTTAGGGGGCAAGAAAGGAAATATGAAATGATGTTGCTCCAGATGTTTCTTCATTTTGGCCACTAGATGGTGACATTGTATAAAGACAGCTTGGTTGTAGAAGGTAAGAGACTCAAAATTTGGTGTGGGATTGGATATCTATATTTAACAAGTAAGCCCAAGAGTATCACTTAATTTTTTTATATTCGTCATTCAGCCTTGTAGCACATTTTTGGCGAATTTATTGAACTTCTCTTTTTGATATTTAATTTATATGTGAACACTGTCCTGAAGTATTTTGTTAATATCTCTGTGCCTAGCATATTTGGTGATGATAAACTATATACGATAAACAAATACTTAGATAAACAAATGCCACCTGCCCTCCAAAAAATTCACATAGCAAAAAAAACTAATTGATATATTTGATGTGTCTAAGAAACATATTTAAGATACATCAAACAAAATAGAAATTTATGTGTGTTTGTACTGTGTTTACTTTTTTACTGCTTATAACATAGGTATACATGCACATTTGGAAGTTGGACTCAGGAAGAGGGGCCACTCCAAAGGTCCTCTCATCTGTGAATAACCCTTACATATTACTGGGTATGCGTAACCCACATGCCAAGGATCCTTCTGCTTTCCTTTCTGTGCCCTACCACCAACTTCCCATTATTTTCCAATTCAGAAACAGTTGGCAAGTAGCACTGTAATATTGCTATGACTTTAAAAGACACAGTCCTTTCTGTAACAGTTGAAGTTGGTGCCTCTTGAATTAGTGGGTTTTCTGTTACTGGATTGGAAGAAAGTAGGTCCCTATTATCCTTAAGTTGGAACTCTGAAGGTATTCTTTCATAGACATGGTGTTTTTGTGTGTGTGTGTGTGTTTATTTGTTTGTTTGAGATGGAGTCTCACTCTGTCACCCAGGCTGGAGTGCTGTGGCATGATCTCGGCTCACTGCAACCTCCGCCACCTAGGTTCAAGTGATTCTCCTGCCTCAGCCTCCTGAGTAGCTAGGATTACAAGCACGTGTCACCACGCCCGGCTAATTTGTGTATTTTTAGTAGAAACGGGGTTTCACCATGTTGGTCAGGCTAGTTTCGAACTCCTGACCTCGTGATCCACCCACCTTTTCCTCCCAAAATGCAGACCTGATGTTTGTTTTTGGTTTTTTGTTTGTTTGTTTTTGGTTTTTGTTTTTTTTATTTTTTTGAGATGGGAGTCTCGCTCTGTTGCCCACGCTGGAGTGCAGTGGCGCGATCTCAGCTCACTGCAAGCTCTGCCTCCCGGGTTCACGCCATTCTGATGCCTCAGCCTCCCGAGACATGGTGTTTTTAATGGTGGTTAAATATGGCTAAAGTGGTATTATTTGCAGCTCTACTTTTTAAAATCAGAATTCTCTTTTCTGGGGTTTGACCTCACTTCTTATTATCTTTACAGAATAAGTGATCGAAAAAGCATTTTCTCTTCTATTTAACAGGGCCTCTTCAAGTGACCATATAGTCCTATTAAACATGATTTCTTACTTAAAACCTACTTCATTTTCTCTAGCTTTGAAGCAAGTCATTTCTCCTCTGTTCTCTTATAGTCCTTTTTAAGGATCCAAGTTTTACCTTATGTTAATCCTGTGTAGATTTTTGTCATCCTAATTATACTGTTTGTGTCTTAAAGGCAAACTTTCTTGCTTAGCCTTTTATCTGTTATCAACAAATTCTTGTCCAGTGCCTTACATGTAGTAGGTGCTCAATAAAATACTTAAGAGGCTTAAAGAACACTTAGATGGCTGAGGCCAAAGTAGTGTCTTTTAAGAAAATTAGCTATGACTGGAAATAACTTTCTGTATGACACAAGATGTTTAGATTGGCTTTTAAGACAGAAGAACTCCTGTGGCCAGGTGTTTTGCTTTCTGATGAATGGATGCTCTGGCATTGCAGGTTATAAAACACATTAGTTTGATTTTTGGAACGCAAAAGGCATTCCTTTATACTTGTTCATAAAACTCAGTCCACATATGGGGCAGTTTGATTGTTGATATTCTAAATTATTGATTTTTATGGGAGTCACTGATTCTTTTGAGAATCCGATTGAAACAATTCTTCCCCCTATACATACAACATCCAGAAAAATGCACATGCATTATAAAGATAATTCTGTACATTATTTAGAGAGCTCATAGATTTCATGTTAAGAACTTCTGCTTCAGATTTTGGAATAGACTGCAGCTGATTAGTCAAAAGGCAGCATAATATAATAGAAAAATGTACTGTATACAAAATCAGTTGGTCTAAGTGAGTTCTAGCTCTTATTCTGCCTTTGATAAATGTAGTACCATTTGGCAGGTCATTTAACGTCTCCTTTTTGCCTGTTTCTTCATTTGTAAAGTGAAGTTGTTGCATGAAAGATTAAGTGAATTAGCACATGCAATATACTTAGAAGAATGCTGGGTATGTAGTATGCTTCCCAGCTTTTCTTTCTATTCTTTGATTCTACTATCCTATAAAGGATTTCTGAGTTTTTTAATGCCCCCCCTCTTTTTGTCTAATTGATTTCCTTTGCTTTAAGAAAATCACTTTCATATATATTTTTAAAACTTGAGTAACAATTTATTCTCTTATCCTGTAAGGCAAGTAGGAAACTAAGAACTTTAGTCTTTTCAGAAGTTGGATATATTATAGCTACTGAAAAACTATTACGGTTCATGTAAAATTTTTTTGTAAACAGAGTCCATTAACATCTATGTCAGCAGCAAACAGATTGTGTTGAAAATATGTAACTTTTATGTATTACCCAGTAAGAAAAAGACCTTTCTTTTTTTTTTATTCTAGGGAAGAAGACAAAAATATATTTGATTACTGCAGGGAAAACAACATTGACCATATAACCGAAGCCATCAAATCGAAAAATGTGGATGTGAATGTGAAAGATGAAGAGGTATGAAAAACATGCCCTGTTAATTATTTTCTTATGCATGGTTGTTCTGCCCCAATGCCTTTTCCTAAATGGTAGGCCAATGAACTACAACTCAAAGTACAGTATGGTTAAGAGTATATCAGAATATCTAAATGAAATGGTGTTACCTAGTTAAGATACGTTCTGTGATTATGTCCAACATATTTTTATCTATGTTTTAGAAGTTACTACCTGAAATTTGTAGGCGTCTGATAGCTTCCATATGTTTATGCTAAAGGGAGAGATTATTAGCATAATAAGTGAAATCTACAGGTAATAGCAAAATCTCATTTATAAATAGCTTTCGTGTCTTCTGTTATTATACCTTGAACAACTAGGTATATTGTTCTTTGCTCAATAAATATATCTCTAGAAAACTGTGTCAGAATTTTGGTAAATCAATAATTTAAATGCTGGCCTTCTAATTAAAGGAATCCTATAGTAAATTATTTTATAAAATATATTACTTCTTTTTTTAGAGAGAGAGAGACAGGGTCTCACTCTGTTGCCCAAACTGGAATGCATGGGTGCGCTCATAGCTCACTGTATCCTCAAACTCATGGGCTTACGCAGTCCTCTTGCCTCAGCCTCCCAAGTAGCCAAGACTACAGGCATGTGCTGTCACTCCTGGCTAATTTTTTTATTTTTTGTGGAGATGGGGTCTTGCTATGTCGCCCGGGTTGGTCTTGTCCTCTTGGCCTCAAATGATCCTCCTCCCTCAGCTTCCCAAAGTTTTGGGATTATAGGCATGAGCCACTGTACCTTGCCTATTACTTCTTAATTTATTTGTGTTGTGAATAATACCGTTCACATATTGAGTTTTAACTGACCCTGAATTATATTTGTTAACAAAAGAGCAAAATTTACTAACTCACTTCTAATCATTTTCTCATTCTTTGGTGATGCTGTGAAAGATTACTGAAATGGCCAAAGGTAGTAATTGTTAGGAAGAAAGCATTAAATGATCATAGATAATCTGTAGAATAGATAATAATCAACTTATATGTAATTCAGAGCTCCCTATACAAAAGGTTAGCCCTTAATATTATCTTACCTTTAGGCAACATCTTTCCTGTGATAATATTGTCAATGGCATCTGGAATTGAAAATGTAAGACTATGATACTGCACAAAGGGACTAGTAATACTATGTGTTTTTCACTCAGTAGTGAAACAAAATAATACCAGGTCTTCTAATTCTAATTAGGTTTGTGGTTTTTTGTTTTTTGGTTTTTTTTGCCTTTCAGAATCAAAATACAGGCATACCTCTGAAATATTGCAGATTCTGTTCCAGACCACTGCAATAAACTGACTATTGCAATAAAGCGAGTCACATGAAATTTTTGGTTTCCCAGTGCATATAAAAGTTGTGTTTACTGGCTGGACGCGGTGGCTCACGCCTGTAAGCCCAGCACTTTGGGAGGCCAAGGCGGGCGGATCACGAGATTAGAAGCTTGAGACCAGCCTGGCCAACATAGTGAAACCCCCCAAAAAAATTAGCCAGGCGTGGTGGGTGCCTGTAATCCCAGCTACTCGGGAGGCTGCAGTAGGAGAAACGCTTGAACCCGGGAGGCAGAGGTTGCAGTGAGCCGAGATTGCGTCATTGCACTCCAGCCTGGGCAACAGAGCGAGACTCCATCTCAAAAAACAAACAAAAAAGTTATGTTTACACTGTACTGTAGTCTATTAAGTGTAGAGTAGCATTATATCTTTAAAAAAGTACATACCTTAATTTAAAATACTTTATTACTAAAAAATTCTGACAATCATCCGACTTGCCTTCAGCAAGTCATAATCTTTTTGCGGTAAAAGGTCTTGCCTCAGTGTTGATGGCTGCTGACTGATCACGGTGGTAGTCACTGAAGGTTGGGGTGGCTGTGGCAATGTCTTAAGTCAACAGTGAAGATAGCTACATTGATTGCGTCTTCCTTCGTAAAAGATTTCTCTGTACATGCAGTGCTGTTTGATAGCATTTTACCCACAGTGGAACTTGTTTCAAAATTGTAGCCAATCCTTTCAAACCCTGCCACTGCGTTATCAACTGAGTTTATGTTATATTTTAAAATTTTTGTTATTTCAACAATGTTCACAACATCTTCGCCAGAGTAGATTCTGTCTTAAGAAACCACTTTCTTTGCTTATCCATAAGAAGCAACTCCTCATCTGTTCAAGTTTTATCATGAAATTGTAGCAATTGCATCACATCTTCAGGTTCCACTTCTAATTTTAGTTCTCTTGCAGTTACATCTGCAAGTAACTTTTCCACTGAAGTCTTGAATCCTTATCAGTGTCATCCATGAAGGTTGGAATCAACTTCTTCCAGACTCCTGTTGATATTTTGACCTCCTCCCATCACACATATTCTTAATGGCATCTGGAATGGTGAATCCTTTCCAGAAGGTTTTCAGTTTGCCCAGATCCATCAGAGCAATCATTGTCAATGGCAGCTATAGCCTTATAGAATGTATTTCTTTAATAATAAAAGTTGGAAGTCAAAATTATTCCTTGATCCATGGACTGCAGAATGAATGTTGTGTTAGCAAACAAGAAAACAACATTAATTTCCTTATACATTTCCATGAGCGCTCTTGGGTGACCAAGCATGTTGTCAATGAGCAGTAATATTTTGAAAGGAATCTTTTTTTTTTTCCTGAGCAGTGGGTCTCAACAGTAGCCTTAAAATATTCAGTAAACCATGTTGTAAAGTAAACAGATATACTGTCATCTAGGCTTTGTTTTCCCATTTCAAAAGCACAGGCAGAATAGATTAAGCATAATTTTTAAGGGCCCTAGGATTTTCAGAATGGTAAATGAGCATTGGTTTCAACTTAAAGTCAGCAGCTGCATTAGCCCTTAACAAGAGTGTCAGTCTATCTTTTGAAGCTTTGAGGCTAGGTATTGACTTCTCTCCAGCCATGAAAGTCCTGGACAGCATCTTCTTTCAATAGTAGAAGTAGTCTATTTTCTCTACACTGAGGATCGTTGTTGAGTGTAGTCACCTTTATTGGTTACTTTAACTAGGTCTTCTGGATGACTTGCTGCAGCTTCTACATCAGCACTTGGTGCTTCACCTTGTACTCTTATGTTATGGAGATGGCTTCTTTCCTTTAACCGCATGAACCAGCCTCTGCTAGCTTCAGACTTTTCTTCTGCAGCCCCCTTACCTTTCTCAACCTTCACAGACTTGAAGAGAACTAGGACTTTGCCCTGGATCAGGCTTTGGCTTAAGGGAATGTTATGGCTGGTTGAATCCAGACCACTCACTTTTTCCATATCAGCAATAAGGCTTTTTTACTTTTGTATCATTTGTATGCTCACTGAAATAGCACTTTTAATTTCCTCAAGAGTTTTTCTCTGACATTTACAAATTTGCAGTTTGGCACAAGAGGCCTAGCTTTTGGCCTGTGTTGGTTTTCAATATGCCTTCCTCACTAAGCTTAATCATTTCTGGCATTTGATTGAAGGTGAGAGATGGTGCAACCCTTTTCCTTTCACTTGACACTAGGTTTTACTTGAAACTTAGAGACTATTGTATTATTGGCTAATAATTTCAATATTTTTGTGTCTCAGTGAATAGGGAAACCTGAAGAGAGGGGGAGAGACCAGGAACAGCCAGTTAGTGGAGCAGTCAGTACACACAAAATATCTATTGGTTAAATTTGCCATCTTTCTCAGTGTGGTTTGTAGCACTCCAAAACAATTAAAATAGTAACATCAAAGATCACTGATCATTACCCTAACAGATATAATAATAATGAAAAACTTTGAAATATTGCAAGAATTACCTCAGTGTGACACAGAGTCATGAAGTGAGCACATCTTGTTGGAAAAATGGCACCAATAGTTGGTTTAACTCAGGGTTGCTACAAATCTTCAATTTACAAAAAACACAGTATTTGCAAAGTGCAATGAAGCATAGTGCAATAGAA
This sequence comes from Symphalangus syndactylus, assembly GCF_028878055.3. NCBI lineage: Eukaryota > Metazoa > Chordata > Mammalia > Primates > Hylobatidae > Symphalangus > Symphalangus syndactylus. The sequence goes on along the minus strand of NC_072441.2, from coordinate 125,243,464 downwards.
CAAGGTATGCCTATATAGCTTTCTTTTTAAAATAAATTTGGCATGATTGTTTCCTTTGATTTTTTTAATTGTAGTTTTTTATCTTTGTGCTTGTGAGTTAAAATTTTTATAAAGTTAATACATTAGTTTTTTTAAAAAATCAAATGTTACTATTAGTCTTATAAACAAAAAAATTCTCTCTTACCTGCATCCTTCTTACATTTTATTCTAGCTCCCTTAAGGCAAAAACTTTCTCTTTTTTTTAGACAGATTCTCAGGCTGGAGTGCAGTGGCATGATCAGGGCTCACTGTAGCCTCTGCCTCCTGGGCTGAAGCAATCCTCCCACCTCAGCCCCCAGGTAGCTAGGACCACAGGTGTACACTACCACGCCTGGCTAATTTTTGTATTTTTAGTAGAGATGGGGTTTCACCATGTTGCCTAGGCTGGTCTCGAACTCCTGAGCTTTAGTAATCAGCCTGCCTCGGCCTCCCAAAGTGTTAGGATTATAGATGTGAGCCACTGCACCCAGCCAGACTTCCAGTTCTTTTAATGTGTCTTTTGCACCTTACCTACATAATTCTAAATAATATACTTCTATTTCTTGATTTTTCAACTTCAGACATTATTGATTTGTTTCTGTGTTATATTTAGATTTAACTGTTTTACTCATCTTCCCTCTCTCTCTCTGACCCTTCTAACATAATTATATCACAACTTTTAATTTCAGCTTTCTGATTGAATCTCTGTTGAATCAATATTAATATTATTATGACTATGTAAATACTCATTGCTAAGCTGTGGATTGTACTTGTATCACTCAGCTTTTGCTGTGGCACAACCCCCAAATTGCAGTTGTTTACAGCAACAAACATTTGTTTTTTGCTTATATCACTGTCTCATGAGATGAGTGACACCATTTCATTTATATATTCTGATAATGCTCTTACTTGATTTCTTTATGTTTATCTGATATTTCAAAAGGGTTTTGGATCAGTTGAGACAGTCTGTATATTTTATCTACTTTTATTATTAATAGTATGAGTGAAGGATGATGATAATATAACAAGTCAATAAGTAAGCCACTTAACTTTTCAAAGTCACAGTTTTTTCACTGGAAGTATCTTGTGTGTACTATGTGGTGCCTGTTAATATTTATCTTTCAAATAACACATAATACTTTATACAATGTGTGTGATAATTTAGAGTTCTTTCACTTATTACTATATTATCTTTACAACAATTCTCTAAGGCACATATTGTCCTTGTTTTACAGACAGGAACTGAAGTTCAGAGACCTACATTTACTTGCTCAAATCCATATAACTACTAAGTAGAAACCAGGTCTGGGAGAATATTCTTCCTACCACTAGATTTTAGAAGAATAAATAAAAAGAAGAAAAAGAAGGATAAGCAGTTGTCATTTGGCCTTCCTTGTGTTGTGCTCTGGTTTGCAACAATTTCTTTTATAAAATATTACTGGAAGTCAAATCCACATGTGACCTCCACAAAGATCATTGGATGGACAACAGTGATAGGAGTGGAATAAGTCCCTAGAACACAGATAGCTTACACTAAATAACACATATTTTGTGTGTGTAAAGACAAGGAAAACTTGGCAAAATGTATTGTTTCTGCCATTTCGTTACTTTGATGTAGTGCTGCTTTCCAGATCTTCCAGTTTGTTAACCATGCAGCTACCTTTACCCTCAGCCTGCCAGAACGTTGTATTTCATGAACAGATGAAGTGCTTACACATTCATAGACTGAGACGCCAAGAATTCAGTTGGGTTCTCTCATTGCTCCAAGCAGATTTCTGCCCTCTCAGCCATGACAACTCAGGCTGAGCTTTGAATACTGATGGCAAACCCTTTTATTATTAATCAGGGATTTGTATGAATTAATTTAAGAACATAAGGGAGGTGAGAGCTTAAAATCAAAATCAAACTTAACATCCCAAAATAAAATAAATAGTATTGCTTCATCACATTTAAAGCTCTAGCAAATAAAACAATTTGGTAAGCTTTGATGATGGACTAAAAGTGTGTAGCCTCAAAATTAAACTTCTAGTTAAATACTTTTAACCCTTTCTGTCCTTTTGACATTTTCTTATTATAAGTTGGGTAACAATTATAGTTTTGAAAGGACATTCAGTTCTTTTTTGTATTTATCTGATATTTGAAATTGAGGTATTTCCCTACTGATCCCCTAAGATTCTCTAGGATAATATACATTTTTACTTAAAATCTTCATTCAGCAGGTTCAACCTAATTTTATGACTAAAAGTCACATTTATTGCACTTAAAATTTGCTGTGAGCACATAAAGAAATTTAATTATAATAATAAAATAAGCTACATTTGTATTCCCACACATTGAAATAAATACATTATTCACTGATAACTATGAATTTATAATTTATAAATTATTATTTGAAATACATACATTTGGATCTAAGTATTGTATATGAACAAATATATATGAAATGCCTTTTAAATACAATGTATTTATTTCATAATGAAGTTATTTTATTGTACATAAGTATAATTCCTAGTGTACATCTTTTATTCATTTAAGTTGGAATTACTACAGGTTGGATATTCGTCATCTGAAAATCCAAAATCTGGAATGATCCAAAATCTGAAACTTTGTAGCAACAGTGTAACACTCCAAGGAAATGTTCTTTGGAGCACTTTGGATTTCAGACTTTTGGATTAAGGAGGGGCCATCAATAAGTATATAATGTAAATATTCCAAATTTTTTTTTAATCTAAAATTTTAAACACTTCTGGTCCCCAGCATTTGGGATAAGGGATACTCAACCTATGCTAATATAGTAAGGCATATATTTCTAATTTGAGAAAATTACCTGGTATTTCCTACTGGTATAGTAATTAGGGGACATTGTCTGTATTTTGCATAATAGAAAAAGTTTCATAGTTATGCTTAGATATTTCAGGGTCCAAGTTTGTAACATCATGGTGTCATATATACTTTTTTAAAAAATTAAATTACAACTTTTATTGTGTTTTCAATCATTTGAGAAATGCTTGAAAATTGAATTCAAAATATGAGGGGAAAAGTTAAAGAGAAGATCTTAAAGCCTATTTATTTTTTTAAATGGTGGTTCAATTTTTATCTTTGACCCACATTAGTACAGCTCTTCACACATACCAAATATTTATGGTTCTTCCAAGAAAATATGTTTTAAGGGGGAGGGATGATTTCAATAATTTGTGAAGTGTATTTCAAGTATGGGGAGAATATTTGCTATCAAACATCAGGCTCAAATTATGTTTACATAATTCTTGTCACACACGTTATTTCTCAGATTAGTGTACTATACAATCAACACTAAATACATGCTTATTGATAGTATTTAAATAGTATTTTAAATCTTTGAAGTAATTTAAATGTTTTAGATCAAGTGTAACAGTGTAATATTTTAGCAAAATAGATGACCATCCAGTGCAACTGTTTATCATCAGTCCCCCCAAAAGCATTCATACATAGTTCATTGGTTTTCCATAGATTCTTATCTAATGCACTCCCAAATTCCACTTTCATTGGGCTGCTTCTTTAGTTACATTCTTTTGTTTTCTGTCCTTTTGACAGTATAATTGTTGTCATTAGCCATTTTCGGTAGTCTGTTGATTCTTTCAGATACTTTGAAGAAAGTCACCTTTCTCTTGACTACCATTCCTTTCCTTTTCTACTTTGTTTTAAACCTGTGGCTCCTAACAGAATAGAATTTGCATGCTTTTGACTTGAGAAACTGCTGCAAACTCTGGTGAAACTGTGACAGTACTAACTAACAGAAAAGCAAAAGATTTAAGAGGCAGGGTCGGTATACTGAGACTAAATTTATGCAGTTATATGAGATTTGAGAAAGGAAGGAAGAAAAAATGCATCCTCTTAAATCACTTTCTATATCAGAGTATATGTTATTTTGGTTATATACTTGATTAAGATGTTAATTTGAAAGAACTTTATTCACACTAATGACTGAGAAATGGATTACAAATTGTCTATTATGCTTATTTGCATTAATGTAGGCAGTGCCATTTAAAAATCAAGTCTATGGTCATGCATTGCATCAGAAAATCAGAAAATAGTGAAAGTAGCTTAAATCCTGTGAGCTTTGGCAACTTATTTTTGGTATTTTTTAATTGTGGTAAAATATACATAAAATGTATCATTTTAATCATTTTTAAATCTATAGTTCTGTGTCATTAAATATGCTCACACGAGCCCGGGTGCTGTGGCTCACGCTTGTCATCCTAGCACTTTGGGAGGCCGAGGCAGGTGGATAACCTGAGGTCAGGAGTTCAAGACCAGCCTGGCCAACATAGTGAAACCCCGTCTCTACTAAAAATACAAAAATTAGCTGAGCATGGTGGCACATGCCTGTAGTCCCAGCTGCTTGGGAGGCTGAGGCTAGAGAATCACTTGAACCCAGGAGGCAGAGGTTGCAATGAGCTGAGATCGTGCCACTGGACTCCAGCCTGGGCGACAAAGTGAGACTCCGTCTCAAAAATATACATATATATATATATATTTATATATTTTTTGTTTGTTTGTTTGTTTTCACATGAGCCGAGTGTAGTGGCTCACGCTTTCAGGCACAAGGAATTCTTGGGCGCAGGAGTTTAAGACTAGGCCAAGCAACATAGTGAGATCCATCTCGTAATAAAAAATGAATAAATAAAACAATACATTCACATGTGTAACCACCACCACCATACAACTTTTTTATCTTCCCCAATTGAAACTCTGTACCAAGCCAGGTGTGGTAGCTGATGCCTTAATCCCAGCACTTTGGGAGGCTGAGGTGGGCGGATCACCTGAGGTCAGGAGTTTGAGACCAGCTTGGCCAACATGGTGAAACCCCGTTTCTACTAAAAATACAAAAATTAGTCATGCGTGGTGCTGCACATCTGTAATCCCAGCTACTCGGGAGGCTGAGGCAGGAGAAGCTCTTGAACCCAGGAGGTGGAGGTTGCAGTGAGCCGAGATCCCACCACTGCACTCCAGCTTGGGTGACAGAGTGAGACTTTGTCTCAAAAAAAAAACAGAAACTCTGTACCCATTAAACACCCCCCATTCCTCCCTTCCCCTGGCCCCTGGCAACTACCATTCTATTTTCTGTCTCTGAATTTGACTACTCCAGGTACTTCATTTAATTGGAGTCATAACAATATTTGTCCCTTTTGACTGGCTTATTTCACTCAGTGTAACATCTTCAAGGTTCGTTCATATTGTAGCATGTGTCAGTTTCCTTGCTTTGTAAGATGAATAATATTCCATTGTATGCGTATACCACATTTTGTTTATTCAGATATCCATTGATGGACATTTGGTTTGCTTTTACCTTTTGACTGTTGTGAATTATGCTCTGAACATAGGTGTACAAATTTTTGTTTGATTTTTTCCCCAAGAATCTACTATGAAAAATGTTAAACATACAGAGAAGTTGAATTTTACAGTGAACATCTATATTTCTACCATCTCAATTCTACCATTAATATTTTACTATGCTTGCTTTATCAATATCTAGCCATTCATCAAATCTTTTTTATTTTTTGATACGTTTTAGAGTACCCAAACAACAGTACACTTTCTTCTAAATATTTTAACATGCATATAATTAACTAGAATTCAGTATTTGGTTTTTCTTTTAAAATAATATTTATATACAACGAAATGCACAAGTCTTAAGTACAGATTTGATGAACTCTGACAAATGCATATACCTGTGTAACTGAAGTGCCTATCAAGATATAGAACATTGCTGTCACCCCAGAAAGTTTCCTCATGCCCCTTCCCAGCCACTGTTTTCTTTTAATCCCAAAAAGGTAACCACCGTTTTGATATTATTCTACCATAGATAAGTTCTGCTGGTTCTCGAACTTTATATATATGGGATTATACATATGTACTCCTCTGTGTAGGGCATCTTTCATTCAGCATAATGTTTTTGAGACTCATCCATATTGCTATAGTTCAGTACTTCCTTCTTTTATACTGCTGAATATGTTCCATCGTGTGAATATACTATTGTCTTATGATGGATTCCTGGGCTGTTTTCATGGCAACTTCCTATTATTACTGCTGTTAATTACCTCCTTTATAAAGGATGAAATAATACCTCCCTTTCATATTCCTTCACCCTGAAGTCACTGACATTATAGCTTAGTAAATTCTTATGAAGGGATTTTTTTTTTTTTTTCTTTTGAGACAGAGTGTCACTGTGTTGCCCAGGCTGGAGTACAGTGGCTCGATCACGGCTCACTGCAGACATGACTTCACGGGCTTAAGTGATTCTCCTGTTGAGCTGAGCCTCCTGAGTAGCTGGGACTACAGAAGTGTGCCACCATGCCCAGCTAATTTTTTGTAGAGACAGGATTTCGCCATGTTCCCCAGGCTAGTCTCGTACTTGCCCGCTTTGGCCTTCCAAAATGCTGGGACTATGGGCAGGAGCCACTGCACCCAGCCACATTTTTTAAAGTAGTGTATTCAAAATCTTTCTCAATTTCCTGACAAATAAGCAACATCATTTTTCCCTACCCTAGATCTTTGCCAGTGAAAGAGATCGAGATCCAGTAGTTGCTGATTTTAAGTGTGTATCACACATACTGGTGTGTGATTTTCTTTTTAATGCTCGTAAGTAAATTATCCCACAAGGAGTCATTGGCATCCATGCTAGGTATATCTTGAGATGTTAGACTATCTTTCAATCTTATTCCTAAGTTTTTGAAACAAGATTGTCATTTCACTATGGACAGGGAAGTGAAAGAAGGAGGCGTTGTGTAATTTCTGGTGATCGCAGGTAGGGGAGTTCTCACTATGGCCAGCTGCTACAGTAGTAACAGCAAAAGGTAGAAGACAGTACAGAGGAGATGGGGACATTACAGGTTGTTGGTAGTTGAAGTCAATCTCTATTACAATTATAAATTGATATCTAATTTTTTTGCAGAGAGAAATTCAGATCTACCTGTTTGCAGTATTTCATTTGCTAATTAGACAGTACCATACCATATACTATATGTGTTTGATAGAATGACAGAAGGACAACTCTTACAAATTTAAATATACCAACTTTGCCATGTTTTTATCTATTATATGTGTGGTATACATACTTTGTATTTGATCTCAAAATCCCATAAGAACATCAAGACTCATTTTATAATAGAATCTCCTTCTTTCCCTCCTCTCCCCTCCCCATTTTTTTTTTTTTTTTTGGACAGAATTTTGCTCTGTTGCCCATGCTGGAGTACAGTGGCATGATCTCATCTCACTGCAACCTCCACCTCCCAGGTTCAGGCGATTCTCCTGCCTTCACCCTCCCAAGTAGCTGAGATTACAGGCGCACACACCAGCACACCCCACTAATTTTTTGTATTTCTAATAGAGACAGGGTTTCACCATGTTGGCCAGGCTTGTCGTGAACTCCTGACCTCAGGTGATCTGCCCTCCTCGGACTCCCAAAGTGCTGGGATTACAGATGTGAGCCACTGCGCCTGGCCAGAATTTCTACTCTTTTTTTAAATTTTGTGATACTGAGGAGAAAAGTCTAATTTTAAAAAAATTCTACATGGTTTAAGGACGAGTTACTAAGGAAATCAGAGAAGCATTTCATATATTAAGATGTGCTCTCTGTATTTTCCAGAAGGTATGAAAGTAATACCACTTAATAGGTTAGCTGCTACCCTGTGCTTTCAAAGCACTTTAAAGTCATTCATCTGTCTGAGATAGGACAGTGTTAGCACCCTTGGTTAATAGATGAGAACTCTTTTTCTCCCTGCCTCTTACTGTATTTGAGTTCCAGAATTTATTCAGAGCTCTCCAGTGTTTGTGGTCTTCTGGTGGCCTAACAAAGGTTCCTTTTAATAATGGCTCTCCCCCACCGATCTCCTGAATACTTCTGGGATATTTTTCCAGAGGAGTTTTAAAAATTAGAAACAAAGAATTGTCACTTATTTTGGTAGCAATAAAAATAAATTTAACTTGAAAATGTATAAGAGATTATATCACTCATGGAAAAAGATAAAACAATTATATAGACAAATAGGTAAAATAGTTCATAAATTTAGATAAAGTCTTAGAAGATATAGTTTTAATGCACACCTAATTCATGGTTTTCCTTCTGGAGGAGAGATTATGGAATTCTTTACCTAAAATAGTTTAATAATTGCATTGGTCTAGATGTGTTTGTGGTTAACAAAGAGAAAGGAAAGAAACCACAGGTGTTTATTTCCTGATTTTATCATAATTAATTATAAGGATAGCATCTCTGCAGATTACTGGTTATGTTAGTGAGTAAATAATAATCTTAAATTAGAGCATGTTTTTAGGAATTTTATAATTTGAAGAAGTAAAAGGTATCACAGACACCTCATTTTGCTGGGTTTTGTTCATTTAAATATAGAGCATCTTGAAGGTTAAAATTCCAAAGCCTGACTTGTTTTGTCTGTGTTTATTTACAAGTATGTTTAATCCTACTCTTGTTTTTGAGCTTTTTAATACTGCATGGAATATTAATCATTAGGTGGTCTTAATGTAGATATCTTCAGTGCCTCTACAGAAAGTCATTGTCAGAGAATTCATTCTAATTCAAGGTTAATTAGTGTACCATTAAAATAATGTGTTACAAGAATTAATTGCATTGCAGGTCAGAAAATGTGTTAAAAAGTATGGCGTAAATGTCTGAGAGCACATCATCCTTCTTAAAACATTGCTATACATGTGCCCCGCTTCTGGAAAATATATCCAAAGTGAAAATCACTATGGAGGTCCAGTCATAGGTGTTTCCCCTAAAGTAAATTTTTGGCACCACATGAAGAATTTAAAATATGGGAAATTTAAAATATAACTCCCATTAACAGTAAAATGTGTTGCTTGTCAGCTTTACCATTGAAACAGCTAAGGATTTATATTTTAGCTTTAGTTGATATAACCCTACTGGGTCAAACCTAAGGAAAATTCAGGAACGTGGTTGAGAGATAGAAATTATGTATACATCTTATGGTAAAAGTACAGGACATATTATGTTGTCCTACTTAACTATTACGTAGTTTTTGTAAGTACCCTATGTAAATATATCACACATCATCTTAACTATGTAGTAACTCTTGTCAATAGTTTAACCTAATAGCCATAAAATGCACACTTACAATTAGAACTAAAAATGATAGACTTTGAAGTTTTGTCTGATTCTTTTAATGTATTAATAAATGCTGTGAAACAATAACATGGACCTATAGAATATTTTATTCATTAGTATTTATTCAGAGTCTCATTAAAATATCTAATTGTTCATATGGAGGATTTCTGAATTAGAGCCCTAGTAACAGCAGGTCACATTAGAGCTACAAAAATTTTAACATAGGAAACTGCTCTAGTACTCAACAATACATTTTCACCTGGACTTTTAGAATTGTCTGCACTAAAAAATAACTCGTGGCTGGGCATGGTGGCTCACGCCTGTAATCCCAGCACTTTGGGAGGCCAAGGCGGGCTGATCCCAAGGTCAGGAGTTCGAGACCAGCCTGGCCAACATGGTGAAACCCCGTCTCTACTAAAAAGAAATACAAAAATTAGCTGGGCATGGTGGCGGGTCCCTGTAATCCCAGCTATTTGGGAGGCTGAGGCAGAACTGCTTGAAACCGGAAGGCGGAGGTTGCAGTAAGCGGAGATCCCACCACTGCACTCCAGCCTGGGCAAAAGAGCGAAACTTCGTCTCTAAATAAATAAATAAAATAAAATAAAATAAAATATAACTCCTAGTGGGCTCTGAACAAGGCGAAATAAAATTTTTTTTTTATTTTGATACTACAATAAATTGTGAATGAATTGTCCACACTTTTTCTCTGCTTTCCTCCCTCTTAGGATTTTGTGTAAGCCTATTAAAAAACAGATATTCACAGGTAAATAAAAGTAAAGCAAATGAAAGCAAAAGAAGACAATTTGTAGGGAAGAAGTTTTCCTAATTTGTTTTTTGTTTAAAGAATAGATCCTAGTTTAATTAGTTGAACTAATAGGTATGTGAAGAGAGTCTGAATGATAAAAAGAATGTAGGCAGTTTTAGAAAAGCCGTTTCTTGAAAGGTGCTTTTTACTTTAAATCCTTGCCCTAGCTTATATCTATTTAAATCTTTTCTAAAATGACATAAAGTAGGGATTTCAACTTAATGTGGAAAAACACTCCATTCTTTATAAATGACAACATCATCACCATCCTCAGAAAGTAGTAAGCCATGCATCACTCATTTATTCAGAAAAGCCCTTAGCTTTTGCGGTTTTGTTTATTCTTTTGAACCAAGTAGGCTTTTTTTTTCATTAACTAAAACAAGATTTTCTGGCAGTAGAGAATAGAAATAACACATGTAATAGTAACTGTGAGTCTTTGGTAGACAAGTGTTAAAATTAATATTTCATATTTAGTACTTTATCTCCTAATATTTAATCATCCATTCTCTTTTACAAGTGGCTTTCACAGTCAACTGTTTGATGATAGACACTAATAGATCGTACTAGTGTTTTTGAGGTAATTCAGAGTGTAAACTTGCAATAGTAAGGAGAAATGCTTATTTTCAAACTGGTTAAATAATCTTTTTAAGGAATAAACTTGAGGAAATTTAGTTATAGTACATTTAGATTATGATTTCTACCTAGGTTTAAGTGCTTGCTTTTTTATTCTTATGATTTCTTTCCAGAAAAAAAAGAAGAAATGGACATAATATTTAAGAAAACTATACTTTATAAAGTACAGTTTACAAAACATTTTCTTATAGTTCATTTAGCAGGTATTATTCATATTATTGTTGTTATTACTATCATTATCTCCACTCTGTAAGCGAACTGATTGAGCTGAAAGCAGGCATTGGGCTAGTACAGACCCAGAAGTAGATATTGGGGCTTCCCATTGATTGTTTTCGTTGTTGTTGTTGTTGTTTTTGAGATGGAGTTTTGCTCTGTCACCCAGGCTGGAGTGCAGTGGTACAATCTCGGCCCACTGCAACCTCCGCCTCCCGAGTTCAAGTGATTCTCCTGCCTCAGCCTCCCAAGTAGCTGGGATTACAAGCACCCATCACCATGCCTGGCTAATTTTTGTATTTTTAGCAGAGACAGGGTTTCACCGTGTTGACCAGGCTGGTCTCGAACTCTTGACCTCAAGTGATCCACCCGCCTCGGCCTTTCAAAGTGCTGGGATTACAGGCATGAGCCACCATGCCCTGCCCCATTGATTGTTTATTGCTTTTTCCATAGTGCATTTTTTATATCAATCATTCTTAGAATAATTAACCCATAATTTTAAATATTTCCTTGTCTTTCTTAAAACATTATATCTTTTACATGGCCCCACAACTGAGATAACAAATTCATTTATCTTCTGTGTTTTTAGGGTAGGGCTCTACTTCACTGGGCCTGTGATCGAGGACATAAGGAACTAGTCACAGTCTTGCTACAACATAGAGCTGACATTAACTGTCAGGTAAGAGTGATAAAGAAGAGCTTTTATTTTTTAAATTGAAATATAATTCACATAACATAAAATTTACCAGATTAACTCTTTTGAAATGTGCAATTCAGTGGCGTTTAGTACATTTCACAATGTTGTGTAATCATTGCTGCTATATAGTTCTGTAATACGGTTGTCACCGCAAAAGAAAACCCTGTTCCCACTAAGCAGTCACTTTTTAAAATTTTTTTATTTCTCCCCTTGCCCCAGACCTTGGCAACCACTAATCTGCTTTCTGTTTCTATAGATTTGCCTATTCTGGATATTTTATATAAATGGGAATCATAAAATTTATGGTTGTGTTTGACTTCTTTTACTTAGCATAATGTTTTGAAGGTGTATCTATATTGTAACATGTAACAATACCTCATTCCTTTTTATGGCTGAATTTTTTGGATATCCCACATGTTGTTTATCCATTAATCAATTGATGGGCAGTTTGGGTTGTTTCTGTCTTTTGGCAGTTGTGAGTAATGCCACTGTGAAATTTGTGTACTTTTATTTTTGTTTGAATACGTGTTGTCAGTTCTTTTGGTTGTAGACATAGGAGTGGAATTACTGGGTTATATGGTAATTTGATGTTTAAGTTTTTGAGCAACGGACAAACTGTTTTCCATAGGAGCTACACCATTTTTCATGCCCAGCAGCTATGTATGATGCTTCCAGTTTCACCACATCCTCACCAATACTTGTTATATTTGCTTTTTAAAAAATAACTATCTTAGTGGGTATGAAGTGATATCTCATCATGATATAATTTTAATTTACATTTCCCTAATGACTAATGATATGGAGTATCTTTCCATATGCTTGTTGACTATTTGCATATGTTTTTTGGAGAAATGTCTGTTTAAGTCTTTGCCCATTTTAAAGTGATTTGTCTTTTTGTTGTTGAGTTGTAGGAGTGCTTTGTATATTCTGAATACTAGACCCTTATCAGATACATGATTTGCAAGTGTCTTCTCCCTTTTTGTCTGTTTTCTCTTTATTTTCTTGATAGTGTCTTTTGATGCACAGGTTGTAAATTTTGATGAACTCTAATTTATCATTTGTTTTCTCTTTTTTCGTTTTGCTTATGGTGTCATACTTTAGAAACCATTGCCAAATCCAGGGTCATTAAAATTTACCCCTTTCCAGAACCTAAGGTTTTGGTTTTCTTTCTCTTTTTTATTGTGGTAAAATACTCATAACATAAAATTTACCATTTTAACCATTTTAAGTGTATAGTTATGTGACATTAAATACATTTATATTGTGTGTGCCCATTGCCACCACCCATCTACAGAACTTTTTTATCTCCCACAACTGAAACTCTAACCATTAAACACTAATTTCCCGTTCCTCCATTCCCTCAGCCCCTGGCAACTACCATTCTACTTTCTACTTCTGTGAATTTGACTACTCTGGGTACCTCATATAAGTGGAATCATACAATATTTGTCCCTTTTTGACTGGCTTATTTCACTCAGCATAACATCATCAAGGTTCATCCATGTGGTTGCATGTGTCAAAATTTCCTTCCCTTTTAAAGCCGAATATTATTTGTATGTATTGACCATACTTTGTTTATTCCAATATCTATGGCACTTGGTTTGCTTTTACCTTTTGGCGATTATGAATAAGGATGCTGTGAACATGGGTGTACAAATGTCTGTTCAAGTCCTTGCTTTCACTTCTTTTGAGTATATACCCTAGAAATAGAATTGCTGGATCATATGATAATTCTACGTTTAAGTTTTTGAGGAATTGCCATATTATTTCCCACAGTAGCTGCACCATTTTACATTCTCACCAGTAATACACAGATATTCGAATTTCTCCACATCCTTGTCCACACTTGTTATTTTCTGTGTTTTTGACAATAGACATCCTAATGACTGATTTGGGTGCCTTTTATTTCATTTTCTTGCCTAATTGCTCCAGCTGGGTCTTTCAGTACTAGGTTGAATAGAAGTGGTAACATAGGCATCTTTGTCTTTTTACACTTAAGTTCTGGAAAAAGCTAAAAATGAAAATAAAATCACACAACACTGGTGTTACCATAAATCATGGTAATATCATCATTAAATTTGACTACCAAATCTTCTGGCCTTTATCTTCAGAATACCTCCTATTTCACTGAGAAAGTAGAATAAATGTTTATCACCAACCCAGATGTCAGCCAGTAGCTCCAGACACACATATCTCTTCTTTGAT